>NC_066881.1:17796619-18151619 GCF_022985175.1 Labeo rohita | reverse complement strand
CTCTAAAATATGAGACACCAATGTTTCAGGAGTTTACGAAACAGAATAGGACATGTTTATTTAATAACGGTTTTATTTCCTGTTAGGGTTTTTGCTTTATTTTATTTTTTCAAGGCATTGTTAGATGCATGTGTTTCCTAACATAGCTATGCAAAGATTTGATTTCAAAACAGCATTATAGCTATTAAACCATATCTTTTTTATGTGGTGGCTGTGCTTTAAAATGAAATTGTTATCATCTTAATTCAAGTGATGAAGGATTTTGAAAGTCTGACAGTAATCAGTGTTTAGTACTACTGTTCGTAAGGTTAACCCTGCCTGCTTTAAATGATTAACAGTTTGGTCAAATTTAGAACAAATATAAATTGAAATTTATAAAAGTAATCAAAGTTATCAAACATATTACATTCCTTTAGTAACTGAAATAGTTAAACTACTTACATTACATTTTAAAAAGGGTAACTTGTGATCTGTAACCTATTACATTTCCAAAGTAACCTTCCCATGGTATGTGAATATGGCAATCATTCAACACCACCGTATTTATTCTGCTAAAGCTACAATAAAACAGATGAGCAACAAAGCACTGAAAAACATTTAGCCATTACAAAACCAAATTAAGCTGACATTTCTGGTGCTGGAGCTGCCTTTGATTATGTTAATCATTATGAGTCTCTGGTACCCAGTTTCTTCCTGCTACAAAGTGAATTACAGTAAAAACAAATGGATGCAATCATATCTTCTATTAAATTAATGAAATATAAATGGTATTTTAGCAGTAACAACATTAGACTATGTTTTAGAAGTCTGTTTCAGTCCAAGCTCACCAAATTTATTGCAAACATTACAATGTTAAAATGGTATTCTCCTCCTTTATACAGCAAATACACTAGTCCGAGGATCAGACTTACCGGCATGAAGCTGTATTTTTCCAATAATACCTTCGACAAGGCCCAGACAGACAGGGTTCCATGCTAGCAGCAGGTCGGTTGCTGAAAACAGGATGAAAATGAAAGTCATAAGTGTTCAAAATATTTTTTTCTTTCAGTACTGCATCTGGGACAGAAGAACCATCAGGGATTCATTTAACTTTCCAAGGTTATGTTGGCTGTTAACAACAAGGTTCCTGACAATGACGACTGCTGACTTAAGTCACCCACTTGCTGAGTAGCTCCTCTTAAAAGCTCACTGATTAGCATCACCTGCATTGTCAGGAGTGATGTGCAGGGTCTGTCAAATATCATGTGCAATGACAGCATTTGTTGAAGCATCTGAGAGTATGGTAGCTTTATGGCTCCTATGATCATCTGACAGAAATCTAGTTTGGAAGTGGATGCTCTCTGTACTTTTGCTGCTGTCCTGCACTCAACCATCAGATGTTCAAAGTCTAATGATGGATGGGTGAGAGCTGGATGAGCTGCATCATGAAGTTGCCAAAAACCCTCCATAATGACCATGAGCTTGGCACTGGAGATCATTCCAATCTGAACTACTAGGCCATGAAAAGCTGGTACATTCACAGAGTTGAATGATGTCTTGGTACAAATGACTCAAATTGCACTCAAATTGTTATGACTATAACAGAATTTGTGATTAAAATACATTGTGATACTCTTGATTTGACATTAGGAAGTGTGATTTTGATTTTGGCCTTTAGACAGATTTGTGTCTCACAAACACAAACAGCTTTTTACTTTACAAGCCATTGATGGATGTGTGATTTTATTATTGTGATGTTTTACCAGCTGTTCGGATTCTTATTCTGACGGCACCCATTGGCGATCAAGTAATGCAATGCTAATACTTTTTCCTTTTTGGTTAACTATTCTTTAATCTGCCACACTAATCCAACTGAGTCTGAATAACAAACACCCTAGTAAGTACTACAGTGTGGTATAACCTCACCCAGCCACGCTGGCAACTGTGGAATGATGCATATTGTTAGGAATTCATTCAAAAGAACTGAGACTGTATGCATCATGCATACAGTGGAAACCCTTATCCAGTTAAATAATGGAACAGCCCTGCAACCTAAACCCGATCAGCCTGGCTGCATGCACGTGGTTAAAAACAGCTAGAACTCATCCAAATCTTCACAGGCCGCAGTTTCCCTGATACTCTGAGAGATGGACTATCTGGACATCTAGTTCTAGACTTGACAAGAGATAAATAGGTTTGGATAGGTAAATGTTTTAAAGGTTAGATTAACAAAAGTGTAACAAAGGATGCTGTGTGAGCGTAAAACACCGCGGTTGAGCATGCAAACCTTTTGGTTTATAAAAAAAAAATTCTAGATCTAAAAAAGTCTAAATAAATATATACAAGACATATATAATTTCTGGTAAAAGAGCACAATGCATACAAAATTGCCTGAAGTTAAATAAGTGTGATGGTACCTTGTAACTTATTGGTTTAAAGCCTTGGCAAAAAATTCTCATTTGACTATCAACTGTGCCTGTGTCAGACAGTCACATGTCTGACCCATATTTAAACCTTAGCCATTTAACAGCGTAACTATATAATTTCCCTGTGCGACATTTAACAGCATTAGCACTGCCTAGCATGTTTATAAATACATCAACGATGGACACTTAAATATTTATTTGCTACAAACATCTAATTTCTGTTTAATTAAAGCCATTTTGTTGTCATTTATATGCCTTGAAAACTGGTTAAATATTATTAGCATTATTATTATTACACCCAGATGCAGCCAGCACCACAGTGTAAGCGTAACGCCAACTGGGCCCAAAGATGATCTCAATATCAAAAAGATCAATTCTGATGCTTTTTCTGAAAATAAACAAAATATATATTATAAAAATATATTACATAAAATGTACATTGTTTATTGTACTACATAGTAGGGATTTCATTCAAAAATGAAAATTCTGTCATTGTTTACTCCTCCTCATATTGTATGACTTTCTTCCTTGAAACAAAAAAAGGAGATGTAAGGCAGAATTTTAGAGAATAAACTGCTTTCACTATACACTTTCATTATATGGGAAAAGATGAAATGGAAGTAATCACATCTGACTCTGACAATGCCTAGCATTTAGTCTAACATCTTCTGAAGGAAGTTACACAGGTTTAGAATAACATGGTGAGTAAATAATGACAGAATTCTTAATTTTATGTTAACTATGCCTTTAAGGTTCTTAAGCTGACATCTAAACGCCCTTGACCAAAACATGATGTTGTAAGTAAAAGGGTTTTTAGGCTACCAAAACATCACCAGAGGGTTGCACTGACACGCATGTCACGCCGCTGCTTTGAAAGTAGGGCAATGAAAACACCACAGTAGGGCATCTTTCAGACAGCAGCCTCGCTCGACAAACATGAAACTGACATTTCAATCTTTTTAACGTGTATACAACCTAACAATGATTTTAAAAAAAACAACTACTCCTGATAGGAGCACAAATCGGTCATCTCTGTTTTGGAGCAGCCTGTCCGTCCGTCAGCTATTATGCACGAGAAATGGCCAACAATGTAAACAGTGAAAACAGAAACACTGAAACACATGTACACTGAGTAATAAAGTGATGGAGTTACAATGTAAGCATTACCCGGTCTCACGGCCATAGATCCATCCTTCCTGCTGCACCACAGCGCGTTATCTCCGCTCTGGAGAATATAATGATCCTTAGCCTGAAACAGCTCCATGTTGACCAAAACACCAAAACATACGAGCTTCCCGACACCAAACCGCTGGATTTGTTCCCGATCCGAGAAACGAGGAAATGAAGCAGCTCGCTTTTCGTCCACTGGCAGTCCCAATAGACGCCAGCTAACCTGCTAGCTGTGTACTTGTGTAAACGTTTATAATAATCTGATAAAGCATCGTGTCTCTATGTCAGCTACCAGCCGGTCATCGAAAATGAATCGTCGATACATTCACTGTCAGTTTTATAAGGGCGATACTGTGGCTCGGAAATGTGCCGGTCGGTCTAATATTTTCCACTGAGGGGAGCAGCAGCGACTGAAACAATTTCCTCCAGTTATACACACACGTGACCTCCTCCGTCACCGCGAACATCATAGTTCATCTGTGACTGAGATGCCCCACCTGCAGTACTTGTTTTGATGTATTATGTTAGATCGTTACTTTGCAATTCTATTTTGGAGACAATGTCTCCCAGATACTTATATAACTAATGAGCTGTTTTAGATATATGATAACTAATGCTATGTTTTAATGGTTGTAAAAATTGGCATTCTCTATATAATGGCTCTGTGGGTCTAAATAAGTTAAAATAATAAATCAGTATGTCGAGCATACTGATTCTTGATCAGATCTTGAGAGGTTTGGTGCACAGAGTTAAATTGTTCTCTTTTGTTGCTCTCAAGGCTTAAGGCTAGTCGTGGATTAAAATGCATGTTTGAGCTGTCAACTGAAAATGTCTTGCTCTGACATATCTTAAAATATGCAAAGATGCACATCTATAATATTTTCTTCTAAGGCATTTTTATAAAATATCTTAGCTTAACTAAGGCCTGGTCCTGGCTTAAACTGAGCCCTGTATGTGAAACCGGGCCTTTTATGATTTCTTAAGTGAAAAAAAAAAGTGTAATCAAAGCAAGTTATTTTAAGTTTAGTATATTGTAAGGGAAAATGGACAAAAATACTATTTTCAAATTTTATATTAAATATTATATAAAAGAAAATCAAAGCCATACATCTAAAAAAAGGGTGTGTTTCAAATTTGAGGTTAATATCACAAAAAAATAGCATCCAGTAAGATTTTGTTTGGGCACAATTCTTTTTTTTCTCCATTCGTTTTGTTTTGAACTTTTTGAATGATGCTCATGATATTTTTTGTGTTCACATAGCAAGTGACAAATAGTTCTAAGAACACTTATAAAACGAATAGTTCCAGTCCTTGATTCTGATTGGTTGAGCTGAGTTTGAAGCGGTCTTTTATTATTTCTTAAGTGAAAAAAAGTTAAATCAAAGCAAGTTATTTTAAGTTTAGTATATTGTAAGGGAAAATGGACAAAAATACTATTTTCAAATTTTATATTAAATATTATATAAAAGAAAATCAAAGCCATACATCTAAAAAAAAGGGTGTGTTTCAAATTTGAGGTTGATATCACAAAAAGTAGCATCCAGTAAGATTTTGTTTGGGCACAATTCTTTTTTTTTCTCCATTCGTTTTGTTTTGAACTTTTTGAATGATGCTCATGATATTTTTTGTGTTCACATAGCAAGTGACAAATGGTTCTAAGAATACTTATAAAACGAATAGTTCCAGTCCTTGATTCTGATTGGTTGAGCTGAGTTTGAAGCGGTTGTAAATTACTCTACAAACACACACCTTTGTTTACATCTGTGTTTTGCTTGGCAACCACTTTGTTGCAACCACAACCACTTCTAAGTAACTACATTGTTTAGTGGAAGTATGATGTTTTTATTAATATCATTACATGTTATTTGCTCTGTTTTATTTTGTGAAACCTTACTGTGTAAATGAAATAACCATTTTATAAAAGCAATAAACCCAGTGAAGCCGTGATTTACAGTGAATTTATAACAGCTAAGGGGGTTTTAGGCACTCCGCTCTGTGTCGTGCTTAACAATGGCCTTTAGCTGTTTTGGCAAGTTGGTGGCTAATTTGTATGAAATTGTACAATCTCATCCATACGTTTTTTCCTACTTTCGTCCCACTCACTGGTGCTGTACATGTCCACCCCTAAAAAAACTTTACATAATTTAACTTGAAATAAATAAATAATGTGAAAACATAATACAAATCTAATGCTTATAGGCAGGGTAAATGTTTTTACACAGAAATTACAATCACAAGTCAAATATTCCAGTGAATCTGATTACATAAACCTGACCAATGACATCAGCAGAAGTCATGTTTATAGATTAGATCATGTGCAAATAGGTGCTTGAAATGTTTTTTTTCAGTGTATATTTTAATGTGCCAACCTAAGATTTTTAGTGTGTCCCTCCTGGATGTGCCACTTGCCCCATTGACGTTTAGGTTTGGGGTGGGATAAACCTTAATTTTTTTCTTAAAAATGAAATGTTTCCATAGGATTCATATCATACAAATTCAAATGAAATAGCCACATGAAATCTGCTTGAAACTTACCGCAGCTTACCTTACAAACATTTTTATACAACCACCAACCTTTTTGCCTTTTTGTTTTGACTTTTTTCTATAGTATTAGCCATAAAATAAAGACTTCATTCATTTACAGTCTTTGAATCAATCCTAAAGCGACTGGAGAGACGCAGCAGTCAGTGGTCAGTAAAGCATTGAATGCTGTATGGCTGGTAAAGCTGGCAGTGGGCGTCTCTCCGCAACGCCTTTGTACATTACAGCCTTTGAAGCCTATGCTAAAAGGAATTAAATGCGATCTAGATGTAATATTATCCCCAATTGATTACATAATGCAGTGGTCTCATTTCAATTTTCAAGAAACTTTCTTCTGCAAATATGCCTAAAAGGACTCCATTTTTAAAGGCTGACTCATATCTTGACTTTTCTAGGATGAATAGCTTACCTTTTTAATCACTGTGATTCATGCTGACCTACATGTATAGTTATACCTCTTTCTGGAAATTCATAATTGATGTATATTATATAATTCTTAAAAAAACAGATTATATTACATTGTTCTTAATTTTTAAGCATTTTATGCTGACAAGTGAGCATGATACTAATCTTGCCTTATAATACTGTAACTGCTGTAGGGATCTAATAAGCCATCTGATGGCAGTCATTATCCTGTTTGTTTCTTTATGAAGATACTAGATTTTAAAAAGAAGTGGTTGTATATTAAACACCATGCAACTTCATGTAAGCAAAGTGCTTTATTATATTGTATTTGCAGTCATGCTTATGTCACCAAATCATGTCGACATTTTAACAAACTGCAAATAACCAAGCGGTGAACACTGAACATTGCATACTATTTCACAAAACAGACTTTGAAACCAATTTCGTTTGCAGTATTAGTACTATACCAGAGTCAGTAACAGGTCACTGAGATAAAAAAGGTCTCACAACAGTCATGTGAGACATACAGCACTTTGTTTTAACTGAATTGAGCTGATACATTATACAAAGTAATTTTTGGTACACTAATTTTTAGTCCCTTAAAGCAAGTGTTCAAGTTGCCTTCCTCAAGGGCACAAGATTGATAAAATGGGATCGTTTCAGTACCTTTCGAGTTAACAGATCAGCATAACTTTGGACTAACCCTGGCTGCTTTAACAAGCCCGGCCCTCAATCATAAGGCGACCATATATGAGAATTTTATATTTTTAGATTCAACATTTGAACATTCCTAATACTGGAAATGTTCATTTTGGCACAGAAAAATAGAATAAAAATATATCATCATTTGTATCACTGTCATTCAACAAATAATAATACTGACAAGCATTCAAACCATCATAGGGAATTCTGTCAGCAAAGCTCGCTTTCAACCTGATGTTTAAACGGTTATATTTAAAGGCATGAATTTATAAATGAAAACCTTCCCATAAGTTAAAATCAGAATGCCTTTATATTTTTTTCATAGCCCACACATGAAAATCTTTAAAAACCAAATAAACGTTTTCACTATGACAGCCCACTACTTCATTAACAACTTCTTAAGGAATATTCAAAAACATTTTATCATTCATTCACTCAACATGGTACAAAAGATACTTTTTGAACGTTAAAATACTTTCTTCTGGTTCAAGGCCTCGTTTTCATGTGTTTTTGAATATAACTTGTCACCACTATGTCTTTTGCTACAAGACACTGGCATGGTGAGATTCGACAACAGCAGCATCACGTAACAGCACACATGATTGCACTCAGTAAACAAATCACGTTAGATCATTTCCAACAAAAAACTTCAATTATTCGTGCATGCAACTAATAATAATTGCGCAAGTAAAAACAAGAATGGAGATTTGATTAGTGTCCTTCTCAAATTTGTGCCTTTTATGAAATCTCCTTGACCTTCTCTGTGTTTGCGTAGTCAAGCATACTCGGCTCTCCTTTCGCCTCAGGGTACGTGTCGCCGGCCAGGCCTTCCGTCGGCTCTCCAAACATCTCCAGTTCATCTAGAATGGTTTGAACTCTGCGGACGCCATCCCTCCGAGCCTGACGCACATCCGGGCGACCTTCAGGGTCTACCGAGTCTAGAGCCAGAAGTTCTTTGGTCAACATCTCCTCCAGCATCAAGTATCTTTTGTCATTCTTCTTCCCATCGAAATGTTTCACATCTTGTGCCAGTTTCTCCACACGTTCCAATATCTGCTGCACTTTGATCAGTCCTGGGTGGCTCAGATCTGGTTCTGGGGTCTCCTCAGGCTGGACTTGTGGGGGCAGGATCTCTTGAGGTGTTGGAGGGGCAGCGGTTTCCTCGGGTTCTGGTGCTGGAGGAAACTGTATGGTAATATTGGATGTCTCTGATACCTGCGGTGATTGCGGTACGGGTTGTTGTGCTTTAGGTGGTGGAGGTGCTTGTGTAGGTTGTTGTTGTTGTTGTTGTTGTGGTTGTGGTTGTACTGGCTGATGATGTATTTGCTGCGGAATATCACACACTCTTTGAATGGGAATCTCAAATGTAGGCGATCTGACAATTTCTTCAACTGGTTGTTCAGCTTTAGGTGATATTGCTGCATGTCCAATGTGTTGCTGGACCTGGCAATGGTAATATATTCATTTTAGTTCATTTCACACATTAACATTTAAGTAATACTAACATGTTACATAAATGAACATTAATGTACAAGATGGCTTGAACTTAAGTAAAGTAGTACCTATTAGGGCTGCCCTTGACTAAAGATTTTTCTGGTCAACTAGTAGTCGTTCATTTTAAGCATTAGTAGACTATTAGTTGCACGTTTATTAATAAGGCATATAAATCATAATAATAAGCCTTTAATTGCCTACATAGCCTAATTAATGCTATAATGATATAAGCAGCGCACCGGCAGATATAATAATTATGAATGTGTCAGGAAAAATCAGCAAGGATACTGCATTAACGTTTTAATAATTTATTGGTAAATAAAGTGCTTTCTTTGTTTTCGGCGACACTGACTCGTCATCTACGCAGCAGTGATGCACATGTATGCATGTTTCATACAGATTACATAATCTGAGAATATCTGTTTTATATTTGAATTGGTTCATTTAAAAAAATAGACACTCTCTACGGATATAGTTTTCATGTCTGCAAGTCAAGTATACACAGAGTTTCAAAGTTTTGCGTTCAAATTCACAGCCAAGAGGCAGAAAGCGTATCCTGTTTGCTTTAATCATTTTACAAAAGCGCAACGTTTTGTTGTTATTGTGAGTGCACACAAGTCTTTGCAGAGTCGAAAGATGCATTACTTTTAACTGTATTACCAAAAACGGCAGAGTATTTTAAGAGCCCCCATTTGCCATGCAGTGAGTACACTACTGTTCAGCTTCCACACTCTGCACAGACACCTGAATAGCACATATTTTTCTTGGTTCACATTAGATTGAGCTGCCATGTAAGGTTGCTACTACAAACATCTTTCAGATGAAAAACCATATTTAAGGACAATAAATAATAGGTTGAGCATTTGGATGTCCTGCCTGATGTACTATATTACCACATAGATCAGCAGTTAACAATCGGTCCATCACAGACTGCATTCAAGTTCAAGTTGATGTACATATAGCAGAAATGTAAAGTAAAAATCAATTAATTAATGACATTTAATCGAACAGACAGTAAACACTATTACAGCAATGATTAAATGTTGCAGTCAATCTTATAGCAAAATTTAGTAGTTCTGCGTGATATCGCCATTTACGTTTTATTTTCTGTGACTAAGCGACTAATAAAATTTTGGTCGACTAAGCTTCTTCTCATCAACTAACGGTTAGTCGACTATTAGGGGGCAGCCCTAGCACCTATTAATAAATACTATTAAATAACACACATACCTGAGGTCTCTCTCCCATGATCTGAGACATGACTGGTGACTGGGCCCTTAAGGGAACCAGGATGGGACTGGCAGCTCGATTTTGTTGAATCTGAATGGGCACTTGTTCACGGTAGATTGGGATTTTTTCTCGTGTGGGATGAGAACTTTGGCTCGGCTGGGATTGTGAGACCCCCCCCCTACACCCTCGTGGATCACCGGAATGGGGATGTAGCCCGCCCGGAGACCTGTATTGCTGGGTCGGGGCTGTTGATGAAGGCCACTCATTTGTTGGTGTGTGCCCTGTGGTTGGTGAACCTGATGCAAAGAAAAATACAGTTTAAATTTTAGAAATAGCCAGAAATGTACACACTAGTAGGGGTTGACCGATTACCAGGGCCAAAATTAAAGGGATAGTGCACCCAAAAATGAAAATTCTGTTATTAATTACACACCCTGCAATCTGTAATAATTGTATCAACAGTTATTTTAGTTTTTTTTTGCGCTCAAATAGTATTCTCGTAGCTTTGTAAAATTACGATTGAACCACTGATGTCACATGGACTATTTTGATGATGTTCTTGGTACCTTTCTGGACCTTGAATGTGGTAGGAACTGTCTATGAAGGGTCAGGGAGCTCTCGGATTTCATAAAAAATAGCTAAAATTGTGATCCGAAGATAAACAAAGGTCTTACGGGTTTGGAACAACATAAGGGTAAGTAATTAATGACAGTACTTTCATTTTTGAGAGAACTACCCTTTAAGCATTTTAATGGTTATCGGTATCGGTCATTTTCGATACCGATTTGCCAATAAAATAGTTTAAAGGATTTAAAGAAAGTTTTTGTCAGAGCCCTTGTTATTCTTAATTTTGACATTCATTTTTATTTTTACACCAGACATATATATATATCAGTTCATATATCATAATTGGTATCGGCACTGGCCCTGAAAAACACACACCCCTACACAATAGCATTCAAAGTTTGGGATAAGTATGATTTTTTGAAGAAAACAAATGTTTTATTCAGAAAGCAAGCAAAAAATTGATCAAAAGTGACAGAAAAGACATGAAAATTCTGTTTCAATTAAATGTTATTTTGAACCTGCCATTGTGTATTACTACTATTGTTGGTTCTTTGACGAGTTGCTTCGTTCCTCTTTTGTAGGTCACTTTAGATGAAAATATTGCACAATAATTATGTTTTTACTGCATTTTTGATCAAATTGAAATAAAGATAAAAATATATATATATATAAAAAAGTATAAATATATAAAAATAAAATAAAATAAACTACAAGATAGTATAAAACACAAATAGACTTATTTTGAAAATTCAAAATGTGGCCAAGGGTCGATACCAATGTGAAGTGCCACAGTAAATACAGAGAAAACATATGATTCAGCAATAATATGTATACATCACAACTTTTAGCAGCTGTCATTTTTCAGCAACCTATAAAACACAATTTTTCAAATTTTGCAAAAAAAAATCTTACCTCAGACCCGTGTGAAGCAGGTGAGCAAGACAAACATGCCTCTGATGGGGCCTGCACTGGAGATCTAGGCCGACAGTGTGCTGTTGGGGTTGGGGAAGGCGTACGTCCATCTGATCTCAAATTTTGCTGCACTACTGGATGGATGTAGGAGAAACTCGGATACTGCTGCAGCCTGGGTTCAGTGTTTTCATGGGAGACCGGGATGGGGATGTAGCCCTGGCGTAGCATTGGTTGCCTCATCTCTTGAATAAAGGATTTGTGCATGTCCTGAGGAGACTCAGGGGACATAGATGGGCCATTTGAAAATATCTGGAAAAAAGAGGGGGGGAAAAGGATGGTTGAAAGGTTAGAATGATCTCATTATTTGTATTCATAATAGTTCTATCCTCATGCAATGATAAGACAAAATATTTAGCATCATTATGCCAGTGATGCTAATTTGCCTGGGCCACTTATGTCAACAACATCACTTCTAATGATGCTCTTCAGTCCAGCTCTGCTGAAGTATGTAGTAGCTATATGCCAAATTGTTTTGCAGAGAAGGCAAATAACTAAAGCATGTGGTTGACTGGGTTATTGAAAAAGCTCCAATTATCAACAATGGCATTACAGACAGCATGACAAAATATTTTGACTTGCACCAATGACTTGGCTAGAGCCAAAAATATTAAAAACAAGCCAAAGATAATGGCATGCATGTTTTTTGGGAAATAACCTTGCAAAATCAGTTCCTAGATCATCTTCATTCTCAAATTAGGGCTGTGTATTGCCAAGAATCTGGCGATACGATACGTATCACGATACAGGGGTTCCGATACAATATGTTGCGATACACTGCGATACTGTAAACAAGACGATATATTGGGATATTTCTTATTTTATGAATAGGACATAATTTTAGGAAAGCTGTAATTAAGAACACCACCATATGCAAACCATTCAATGTTATCACTTTCTGTGCAGTTTCTGTGCAGAGTAAAGGGGGAAAATAAATAGTTATTAAATGTATAAAATGTAAGCTTTTATAAACCATATATTTGCTTTACAATTTAAGTTTACAAATGCAACCATGTCAGATCATTTTGATCTAAACTTAAGAATTACATCTGCTTAATATCTATAAAAAAATAAAGTGCTTGCAGGACTCCTAAAGAAAACAAAATAATTGTAAAACAATAAAATAAATACAGATATTAGACATTCTGAGAACCTTTTTGTTCTGAGAATTTCGCAGAAGAGTTTTTTCAGTTTGTAATTATGCTCCGCGTCGAATCGCCAGTAACGCTGAACATTACCTCAAAAGCCGAAATGACGCCACACTTTACATCGAGGCGGGAGCAGGAACTATTCTTTCATCCTCCATTAACGCTAACGTTAGTGGCGTGCCCATATATTTCCTGTCACCGTTTTAGTTCAGAGATAAGAAGACTGCAATTTAGCTCAAATGCAATTTAAATATACGCTCAAAACGAAGCAACTGTCATGAATCTTGTATGATTTTTTTTTTTTTTTTTAAATATCGATATTCAATTTTTTGAGAATCGATACAGTATCGGCAAACAAAATATCGCGATACACATGTGTATCAATATTTTCTTACACCCCTATCTCAAAAAGAGTCAAATAGAGCCTTACACTAACAAGCACAATGTCTAATATTCAAACTCCTGTATTATCATAGTACTATCAGTTATGATGATACACATTTTTTGACCCAAGTCACTCTTGTATTAGACATAGATACTCCATATGACACATTATGTGATGATTAACTGTATTTTACACCTGCTACATTTTTCCTATTAGCGTCACATCACTGTTAAGTTGTAGGCTTTTACGACTAGTCATGCAGTCATATGTGAATTCCACCCGTTGTAAATCTGTCTAATGTAAAATGATATTTTTCGTTACTGCAGGCAACCGACTAAGATGCTAGTGGGTTCAGTCACTGCTTCAATCCACTGCATAAATGTGTAACTCTTAAATGTGTCTTGCGTCTTCTCTCCTCATCTGTTTGACACGCAAAGGTCAGTCCGCCCTCTCTCAATGACGAGGCAGTCCAAGAACAAACATGAAACATGAGTGGGTAAAAACTCACAGTGCACAGCAACTGTTAAGCGACAGCATTGGCTTACAGGATATACCCTGTATGCTGTCGATTCTAATGCCATGACTCACTCTATGTAGCATTTTTCAATGGGTTCCTGTGCTGTTGACACCGTGTCTTAAAATACTCTTTGTGAGGGGGAGGGCCTTCCTTACTCATCAATGTAAATCAGAGTTGCACAGACACAACAAACATCAAATGCGATAAATTCCTTAACAAATCATCACAAAACACCTATTCTGGTGTTTAAACAGCAGAGATGCTACATAATTTAAGATGGGGTTTTCAACAGGGAGGCAATTATTCCTGAATGAAGGTACAGTCAGATCTAATGTTGGCTCAGTGAAAAATTTGCACATGAAAATCCAGTCATTTTAATTGGAAGTTCTCCATACAGATTTCAGTCATGTTTAATTTGGTCACACGATTCATTGCGCTGACCAACAGGTAGGTGCTTGGTATGAAAACGACTGCTTTATTCGCCGCTACTAAAGAGTGTTTTCACAACGCATCATCAATCGGCCATATTGGCGGTACTGAACGTAAATAATGCCACTGAACCAATAGAAACTCCCATATTTCACTGATTATTGCTGTTGAAAAGGATCAGTTATTGTCATGTTTTGGGCTGTACTAATTGGTCTGACCAGGAAAAACATTTGTAGTATAGACTGCCAAAAGTTATAAGAAAGATGAAATATTAGGCTAATATCTTAATTAATACTACTCCTACATATCTTTACCAGAAAGTTTGTCAAAATACTGCGCCCTTTCCTGCTTACTAAGTCCTTCTATATGATGTAGCAGCTTCTGCATGTTTTTTTCCATGGTTTAAACAGCATAAACTAGCAGAACAACATATTCGGTAGTGCATTAACCATGCAATCAATGCTGTTGTTTACATCTGAGCATCACCAGTACGGCCGCGCATCCGGTAACCAAATCGTAAGTGCAAACCCTCTATACTGACAGTTGACAATGTAATATGACAAAGACAATGCAACCTAAACTTCTACTACATACTAAAGTTAAGAAGCTGAAGTTCAGCTACACGTTTCATTGCCCGTCCCAAATTAAAATAGAATGTCTTGTACAAGTTTAAATATGCAAGCACATTAACACACCAATATATGCACAGTATTATAAGCTAAGCTTAAAATGAGGAGTCCAGTGCCTGAAAATGTTAAAGATGGATGATTTAAGGTTTATAATGTCATGAAACGATGACAGTTACTTAGTTTTACAAAACTGACTCAAATCCAAGATGCTAAACAGAGAGAATAATGTCTGATCGGCGTATATGACCTCACGCCCTCTGCTTTGACACAGACGCCAAGAGTAGCGCTCAGTTTATCTCCTGGCAGCTGTGTCTTTCCAGCAGATTCTTGGTGACACTAACTTCGGACAAGTGTTGATCTATCTAATGAAAGATGCCAACTGGCAAGCCCAGTGTTCCCCCCCCACATTTTTTTGACTCCCAGAACCTGATGTGCGGAGAACAGTTTGACACTTCCAGTTTGTAGCTAACTTTCAAGCCCATTCATTGGGAATGACAGAATCGGTGAGTGGGTGGATCTTTCTGAAATCCCATGTAAGGAAAACTTTGAGGGACGCGTTAGTGCTGTGCAGTTCCAGGGATGTGGAGAACAAGCGCAGTGTGCGTAGTTCTCGATGCTTTAAATAAACATTGTGGAGTCGTTCTAACACTCTCACATATGACTGCAGTGCGTCACACACTAATCACTTCAGCTGAGATCATCACACTAATATATTTCGCCCGTGAATATGCCGTCAGGCCGTTCAAATGCACGAGAAGCGCTATTTCCACAGAGGTGACTGCGATTCACGGGCGAGCTAAAGCGAATATCAAGTGCGTGGCTCTTCTACCCTAGACAGTCAGTGTCTGATCAAGTATGATTTGGATGTACTGAGTGGGATCGTAGCCTACGCACTCCACAAAACTGTCTTTTTCGATGAAACAGCCTCTGAAATGCCATAATGCCCAAAGTAATCTATAAAACACATCATGTGTTGATCGGCTGAAAAACGCTCGCGTTTGACAGCGCAACTTCCAAAAGCAAAATCAAGATCTGTCTTACCTTTTTCGTGTCATGCCTCGGATCGTTCCACGTCGTTGTGCGATTGTTGTGATCCACAAAAAACGGCCAACCTGTCTGCGGGTCAATTTTGATCTCCCACCCAGGTGGTAGAGGATCGTTAGTTGCCATCGTTTCGACTGGAGACAGTGTTTTCATACTCTGATATTGCTTCGCTCCTGAATATTGTGCCATTACAGCCGCTACAGACGCTTTAAAGGGTCCGTTTGATGACGTACTGTAAACGGGGATGGGTTTCTCGAAGCACCAAGGTCTCTCTGAAGACTACCGAGAAAGTTCTAGCTGAGGGCTCACTGTGACGCCCACGTGTGTGACCAAAAATTACCCCCTTGACCGTTCAGACACAGACCCCCTCTGACACTTTAATCGCCTCCCCTCCTGTTTATTAGACCGAGCGCACTTGTTGCTCTTTTAACGTCAAGACATACAGTTTTGATACACACCGCAAGGAAAACCTGTCTGATCTCCGTCATTCTACTCTTCTTTCCATTTTGCTTCTATAGTCTGCAATGCTTTGGTTGTTGTGTTAAGAGGAGACGGTTTAATCTCTGATTTGTTTCTAAATATACAATAATCTGTCATTTTTTAAAAACTATTACATAATGTAAAATATTAGGCTAATACAACAAACATTTTCTGGGACTGAAACAGGTTTGTGATATTCTTTAAAAAAGCTAATCGTGGGAAGTCAAATTTTTGGATATTTCTGTATGTAAAATATAATCATTTATAAGATGTGATATTAAAAATAAAACAATTTACATACATACCCTTAAAGGATAAATTCCATGATGTTCATGACTTTCTGTGTTCAGTCGAAAAGAATTTAAGGTTTTCGAGGAAAACATTCTAGGATTTTTGCCTATATGTGAGCCTGGACCACAAAACCAGTCGCACAGGTATATTTGTAGCAATAGCCAACAATACATTGTATGGGTCAAAATGATCGATTTTTCAAATATGCCAAAAATCATTAGGAAATTAAGTAAAGATCATGTTCCATTAAGATATTTTGTAAATTTCCTACTGTAAATACATCAAAACATAATTTTTGATTAGTAAAATGCATTGCTAAGAACTTGGACAACTTTAAAATTCAATATTTTGATTTCTTCTTTTTTTTAAGAATTTAAAAAAAAAAAATTGTGGACTTCTTTGGGGATCAGCATGTCAAAGGTCCAAACTGCAGTTTCAGTGCAGCTTAAGGGCTCTACATTATCCCAGACAAGGAATAAGGGTGTTTTCTAGCGAAACAAAGTCTTTTTATTTCAATAAAAATGTATTTACCTTTTAAACACAAATGCTCGTCTTGCACCAGCCCAGCCTGCAATGTTTTCTTCAAAAACCTTAATTTCTTTGCGACTGAAGACAGAAATAATTGAACATCTTAGATAACATTGGGGTGACTAAATTATCAGGAAATTATCATTCTGGAAGTGAACTTCTCCTTTAAATATGAACAAAACATTGAAACATTTTTATTTTTCTATCACAATACACATGGGAAAAAAAACATTAATTCCTAAACAACATTTCTGCAAATTTACCTGGGTTCAGTGCGTCTCTGTATCTGCGTAACCTGACACATTATGTTACTTTTTGCCAAAAATCTCAGGCATTGCTGCTCTAACAAGCGGTCACTAAAAACAAATAAAACCTAAAAGATTAGACTGAATGAAAGCATACAAGTAAATAACCTGCAAGGTCAAATTATCAAGTAAAATACCTGTGATAAATGACATATTCACACCTGCATTCACACAAACAAGGTGATTTAGTCACACTCCCCTTTCCTGTCAGATCCGTCGTCCTCCAAAACCCGGCTGTTTCTGCGCATGCGCAGTGATTGTCTTCCTGACTAGCCGGGTTCCGCCATTTTCTACTCAAGATTGAAAGTAACACCAGTCCAGTATTGTTCATCCTAAAAATAAACCACATCTGAGATACTGAAAACAATTTTTGTTAGCACTCCTTCCGGCATCCAAGAATGGAAGACGAGAGCCACCCAAAAACCCTGTAAGTAGCTGAAAACACAAACCCCGTCAGTGCTCAGTGAATAACCGATCAATCTACAGCACTACTGACACACTTCTATCTAACAGCTAGCGCCAAAAACGACGTCCTACCAACGTTTTTGACATCATATGTTGTTAGTAATCACCGTTTATAATAGGTAGAGTTTCGGTCAGTCATTATCGCTCGCATTACCTACAGAAGAGCGATTGAAATGCTTTAAACTTTTTCCGGCGGTTGTGGGAAACATATGTAGCCGTAGCATGCTTAAGCTAAGCTAGCGGCTAATTAGACGAACCGGTTGTTTATCAAAACAATTAAATACAAAGCACATATAAAGAGCATAGCTAAATTTGAGTTGTATTTCATAAGTTATGGTATATTGATTTAGTATGTACATCATTAAACGACCATATTAGGTGTCCATGTGTTTGAACGAGTATGTCATTGTCTGCTGTTTTAGTGAAGGCCTGTTATCTAATTTCAGGCCTGCTGGCTTTTCTAGAAGTATGAATTTTCTGTTTGGTATTACACTGTAGGATAAAAAATGTTTTTTGAGTTTAGTCGATGTTTAACAGTCGCACAATTTCATTAGTTTAGTTTTGAGGGTAATGTGTGTTCCGGTTGTTCTGAGGTCATTTGGGCATGAAGGAGCTGTCAGATCTATGCCTGGCTCATAGACATACTTTTTTTTTTTTTTTTTTTTTTTTTTTTTTTTTTTTTTGGAAAAACACCTAGAATAGATGATCTGATTAAAATGCAAAATCATCTAATGTGATATTATGTGCTTAAATGGTGTGGGGTAATCTTTTCTTGTTTATATCTTTTTAACATGTATTATCTGCATTTCCAGCTATGTGGGGAATCTTTCAAGAGATGTAACGGAGAACTTGATTCTTCAGTTATTCACTCAGATTGGGCCATGTAAAAGTTGTAAAATGATAACAGAGGTAAACATCCATCACAAATTACACTTTTTCAAATGTTCCCTGAAATGTTCTTTAGTTTGTCAGTGTAAATGGGTTTGTGTGGAAATTCCTGTCAAACTCTATGTTAGCATCAATATTTGGAATTTGCTTTGAAAATTATCCTAGGATATTAAATCATCATTTCTTGCATTTTCTTAAAATCACACCAAAATGGCGACAGCAAATATTAAACAGTCTTCCACACAATACCCATGACTTTGCAATAATATATTTTCCTGGCTTTTCTTCTCAGCAATCCGATAGCAGCAGGAAGGTGAACTCTATTGGATTTTCTGTTTTGCAGCATACTAGCAATGATCCGTATTGCTTTGTGGAGTTCTTTGAACACAGAGACGCCGCAGCTGCTTTGGCCGCTATGAACGGAAGGAAGATTTTGGGAAAGGTACATCTTGTGGCATTGTTTCATTAGATGAGTATAAGAAGATTAGTGTGGTTTAAGTAAGGGATAGATGACCCAAAAATGCAAATTCTGTCATTAATTACTCACCCTCATGTCGTTCCAAACCCGTAAGACTCATTTTAGGAACACCAATTAAGATATTTTAGATGAAATCCGAGAGCTTTCTGATCCTACATAGACAGCAAGGTTCCTACCACGGTTGTGGCACGTGTTCAGCACATGGATGATTTTAACAATGTCCTTACTACCTTTCTGGGCCTTAAATGTGGTAGGACCCTTGCTGTCTAAGGAGGGTCAGAAAGCTCTCGGTTTTCATCAGAAATATCCTAATTTGTGTTTCAAAGATGAACGAAGGTCTTACAGGTTTGGTTTGAAGGTGAGTAATTAATAACAGAATTGTAACTTTTGGGTGAACTATCCTTTTAATGATTTACTGAGAAGCATGGCACCCTTCCAAAGACAATGCTTTAAAGAAGTGTATTTTATTAACAGGAAGTCAAGGTAAATTGGGCAACCACTCCTAGCAGTCAGAAGAAAGACACATCCAGTAAGTTCTTTCATAATGTGTCAAAAGTAGTTTTTTTTTTATTTTTTTTCCCCCAAGTTCGATCTTCTTAAATGTAATTACATGTGTTGAATGCTATTCTTCTGCAGATCACTTTCATGTTTTTGTGGGAGATTTGAGCCCTGAGATCACAACCGATGACATCAGAGCTGCATTCGCACCCTTTGGGAAAATCTCGTAAGTTCCCAGAAGTCACACCCTTTTGTGGAATATATTTTCTTTTGTCTCAATAATATCAAGTGGTGGTGTGTGCTTACTTTGAACCAGATGATCTCTAGATATTATTTTTAATCCCTGTTTTCCTAAAACCATGGAAACAGTTTGAAATATTTTTTTGTTTATTTATTTTTTTAAGTACTTTTTTTAAGTCATTGTTGGTAGTTCTTAACACATTTATTTGATTTGGTAATATGTTGATGCAAAGATTTGCATTTGTCATTTGTGCTGGGATTAGCTGTCAGTAACGAAACCTATAAGACGCTTTCATGTCTACAGATTTTAAACCTGCACAGTTGTTTGTCATAGTGTTTTAGAGACCATATTTTGGGTTAAATTTAAGATACCCATACTGGGTATTATCAGCAAGCTCAGAGCAGTATAGTCAATATTGTGTCCCCGAATCGTTTTGTAAAGTGCACCTTAAAATTTTTCATCACTAATCTTCACAACTTTTCCGAAATTGGTAAGTAGTTTTGATTTATCTAAAAAGTAAAAATTTTAGTTGTCAACACAGAACATGATACACTGCTACTCTGCAAAATCTCCTTTTAGCTCTGAGTGTCAGTTAATAGAGCTCTGGTTATTTTACAGAAATGCTCATAGGATTGGACAGGAGCTTGAAGGCTAACAGCAAGGAACTGTGCACTCTGGGAACTCAGATGTAGATTTTTTTTCTATTTACTCTTTGCTTTTCATATTTGTATACTGCAGAATTTTCCTATTAACGCTGACGTAGTGTAGACTTTTAACAAACCTCAGATTACATTCTTGAATATTTGCTTGCAAACATTGTTTTATGATGGTTTTCCTAGTTGTGTTGATAGTTTGATTCTCCTAAAATTCTGAAAATGTTAATTTCTCGAAATTTGCAGCTTCCCAAACTCCATATTGGTGGTAAAGAATTGACCAGGAAAAATAACGAAATCTGTTAACAGGCCATGTATGCCGTTTAATTCCTTTTTCTCTTTTGATATTTCTATGTACTCTTGAGTAGAATTAGAGACAGCTGTTCAAATTAGGAATGCATGGTAATGACATTGATATGAGTGATTTAAGTACTAGTGATTAAGATGAAGATTGGATCATTATGTTGTGTCACAGGAAAAGTTGAAATCTTTGAAGGAGATTTTAAATATACATGCAGTAGTGTAGGTTGCATGACTTGTACTTGTTTTTTTGTTTTATATTTGTTTTTTTACCAGTAATGAAGAGAATATGCAGAAGTTGTTAGACTTGTAAAGATTTCTTAGCGTAATTTAGGATATTACAACAGTGTTTCTCAGTACAGTGTGTGTGTGGTTCCTTTCTTTTTTAAGAGTCTCTAGCAAGCCGTCAATGGACTGACTTTTCCGTTGTTACGTTTTTCTTGCAGGGATGCACGAGTGGTGAAGGATATGACAACAGGGAAATCAAAGGGGTATGGATTTGTGTCCTTCTATAACAAACTGGTAAGGCTCCAGTACAGGAACACAGAGTGAAGGTTATTCTATTTCTGTTTACTACAATTCATACTATAGCTGTAGTATTACAGATATTCAATCTACTGGAATGAAACAGACTGTTAGAGTTGTTTTCTGTTTGAGTGTAAGATTTTAGTCAGTTTAGTAATAGCAGTTAAGAACATTTATGTGGGTAGTTCGTAATTATACAGATGAACTAATGAAAGACTAGAAATGTTGCTGAGAGATTATATTTTAGTTTTGCTTTAAGTTTGTTTGTTTGTTAAGTCTGTTGTTTCTTCTTTTCTAGGATGCTGAGAATGCCATAGTACACATGGGGGGTCAGTGGCTCGGTGGACGGCAAATCCGGACTAACTGGGCAACTCGGAAACCACCAGCCCCCAAGAGCGTGCAAGACAGTAAGCTGCGTTTTGATCCACTCTTATCTGTCATTTGTTTGCTGTCTTTAGAGTTGAGCTGAATTAACATAACTAAACTTTCAGATAGCTCCAAGCAGCTGAGATTTGATGAGGTGGTGAACCAGTCAAGCCCTCAGAACTGCACAGTGTACTGCGGTGGCATTCAGTCAGGTCTCACAGGTACGTGTGCACTTGCCCTTTTACTCTCCCGTTCTGAGTATTAGCATGCATGCTCGTTCTTAGTGCTTTGTTCTTAACACTGTTCTCTTCAAACAGAACACCTTATGCGACAGACGTTTTCTCCTTTCGGACAGATAATGGAGATCAGAGTTTTTCCAGAGAAGGGTTATTCTTTTATCAGGTATCAATCTGTTATTCCTCTGTTTTAGTTTTGTTATATCTAGACAGTTTGTCTACAATCTGTGTAATGTTAAATATTGTACAAGCACCTGTAATTATGTTGCAAGACATTAATTAATGGTTGCTTATCATGGTTGACTATTAAGGGCTGACGCATAGAGAGCAGAGTGGCTGATGACTCATTATACCAGTTGTACATAATAGTAATAATTTAGTGATGGAAAAAGCAAAATGCTGATATTAAAAAGGCCAAATGTCAGCCTAATATTTCACAATTTTCCCAACAGGGGGCAGCATAAAATGATGCAAAAAAAGAATGTCACCCTCTTAGTTTTGTGATACATCTAAGGCTTTAAAAAAAAAGCTTCTTTTTTTTTTTCGGTACTTCACTCTCTGTATAATAACAAAAACATTTATTTCAGTGGGGGAAAAAAGTCCAAAACTCTCAATTTCAAAATTTTAAACAACACGGCCAATCCTTTTCTTTCTTTCTTTTTCTTTTTTTTTTCCTTCAGAAATTTTTGTTGTAATTTTTTTTTGATAATCAAATGAAGGCATTAAACATTTATTTTGAATCAAATGAAGACTAAAGTTTTAATAATAGTTTTTTTTCTACAATTAAGTGGTTAATCTGGTTGTAATATTTATTTTTATCATTTAATTGTTTTATTTAAATTGACCAGAAATACAAATATGTAAAGACATACATTTATACTATACAAAAGTAATAAAAGAGTAATATATTTCTGTTACACATTAAACCATACTTATTTACACTATACACTACTTATTTTGACAGGGTGCTGTGAAGTTTCTGTGTGTATACAGCATGATATGATGCTAGTTTTCGCAAATGAAATGGTAAAATTCACATGACTCTCACAGCAGCTCTGGAGACAAAGTTCATGTCGTCATATAATGAGACGCAGAGGCTGAAAATCACGGCAAGCCTCACGTGTGCTTCAGTATTTTTGTAGTAAACAAAACTGTGTTTCCGCCATTCATACATTCATACAGAGCCAAATGGAACGTGCAGAATTCATGGAACATGCAGAAGTCTTTTTGTATTTTAATATTCACGACATTAGTCCATATCACGATTCGAATTAAGTGACAGACCCAATTTTGATTTATTCATCCAAAAATTTACAAATTTCGCAGCATTCTGCGCAATAGAGTAAATTCCGTTTTTATGAGTGGACTCTGCGATCCCGTCCGCGTTTTTGTGGAGGAGAAATTGTAAATGCGCGTCCATGTACAGACAAAAATGACATGCCGTCACGTAAATAACATAAGACCATTTAGTTTGTTTAATAAAAGAACAAGGTGTAGACCTGTTCTATAGGAAAGGTAACCTTAAATGACTTTGGTTGTGATCTGGTGCTATATAGAAAATAAAACAAAAAAAAATTAACTTGACTTTCAAGGGGGGCGGGCCACTCCCCCTAATATAATGGCAGGGGAAACACTGTGTAGTTACAATAAATACATTAATAAATATTATTAATAATAATCATTAATAAAAAGAAATGTTTCTAGTTGAAGGAGAAGTTTACTTCCAGAAAGATTTTCTGATAATTTACCCCCATGTCATCCAAGATGTTCATGTCTTTCTTTCTTCACTCACAAAGAAATTAAGGTTTTTGAGGAAAACATTCCAGGATTTTTCTCCATGTAGTGGACTTAAGTGAAAGCCAACAGGTTGAAGGTCCAAATTGCAGTTTCAATGCAGCTTCAAACTCAAACACTTCAAACTTCAAACACAATCCCAGCCGAGGAATAAGGGTCTTATCTAGCAAAACGATTGCTCCTTTTCTAAAAAAAAAAATTGTATACTTATTAACCACGAATGCTCGTCTTGCACTAGCTCTGCGATGCACATTATCACTTTGGGGGAAAAGAGGTAGTCAAGACCGAAAAAGTCTTATTTTTATTTTTGTAAAGAGCATTTGACTTTCTTTGCTTGCGTGATTGTGTAATACGTGAGGTCGAGCTAGTGCAAGATGAGCATTTGTGGTTAAACTTTGTTTTTTGTTTTCCCCTTTAAATGACTGATTGTTTCACTAGATAAGACCCTTATTCCTCGCCTGGGATCGTGTAGAGCCCTTTGAAGCTGCAGTGAAACTGCAATTTGGACCCTCAAAATTTTTCCGCAGAAAACTTAATTTTCTTTTCACAGAAGAAAGAAAACCATGAATCTTGGATGATGGGGGAGAGTAGGAAAATCAGGAATATTCATTCTGGAATTGAATGTCTCCTTTAAAGGGAGCATCAAGATAATTTAGCCCCATGGTGACAAAGACAGTCCAAGATTTTTTTTGTTGTTGTTGTAAACAATAGGATTGCTGTGTTCTTCACATTTCTTCATACACCAGCATCATTTTCTCTCAGGTTCTCCTCTCATGAAAGTGCTGCTCATGCAATCGTCTCAGTGAATGGTACCACCATCGAAGGTCATGTTGTGAAGTGCTACTGGGGCAAAGAGTCACCTGATATGGCCAAAAATGTCCAGCCGGTAATTCTCATGAATTTGCTTTATTATTATCATTATAATGTGGTATTAAGTCCTTCCCATTCTGACATAGTTTGAATTAGGCCAGCATTTGTTTTCACAGTTAAGCCTAAATTCTTGATTCTGCATTCACAGATGGAGTACGGTCAGTGGGGACACTGGAATCAAATGTACGGCAATCCACAACAATACGGTCAGTACATGACGAACGGCTGGCAAGTGCCATCATATGGAATGTACGGGCAAACATGGAATCAGCAAGGATTTGGTGTAGAGTAAGTTTCCATATTTATGAGTTATATATGATGATTTATCTATGCAGAACTTGAAAGAGTTTACATCCACTTTTTTATTTTTCATTCTAGACAATCACAGTCCCCAGCCTGGGTGGGAGGTTTTGGGACGCAACCCTCTCAGGCTCAGCCTGGCCCAGTGATGAACCAGGCTAACTTTGGAATGGCCGGATACCAGACACAGTGATGTGACCTTGGTTCTTCATAACACACGCCTCTCACACTTCTTTAGATCCTGCTCTCAAAGAGAGGGTTGCTAAAGACTAATAGATGCACATCATCTTTTTCTCTACAAGCTTTGGATCTGAAGCAGGAATCGCTTTGTTGTAAAGATTCAAATTTAGATTAAAGAGGCAATTGAGTTAAGCGCCTTCAATGGAAATCTAAATTCACTCGCAAGATGTATTCCTGTTTTAGTGGAATTGAAGATGTATTGTATCACTTGCCCACCACCCTTTTTTACTGCATATCTTGAGGAAAACTGCTGATTTTTCCCTTAAATCCCAGCTTCAGGAAGTTCACAGGTACATTGCAGAAAGCCCATGGTGTAAATGGTTTTTTGAACTAAGTATTTTCTTTTCTTCTTTTTTTTTCTCTTCCTAAATAGCTGATCATGCATTTGCTTGTTCATTACAGTATGGACTTTGAATTTTGTACAAAAACACAACAAATAGCAACAAAAAAAAACCTTTCATTCTGCATTCTGACTTGGCAAACAAATGTAAGTAAAGGCACTTTTTGGGGGTTCATTGGACCTGTGTCTTGTAAATGTTGACGTGTAAATGAATTTCTATGTGCAGTGGTGTATATTTAATCCACATTAGCTCCCCGTTCTCCTCCGATTCTAGAGCTCTTTGATACTGTGTGTATAATGTATCTTTTTACTCCAATTTACGGACAGTGAAATCTCTCCCATTCACTATGGAGAAAGGGTCATAATGGCCATACCTGTAAATATCTTTTGATATCTTGGCCTGGAATAAGGGTTTCAAAGCATGCGCTCTATTCGACGGACTTTTGCGGAACTAAGCAGCGTATGTCAGACAAACGTTACACGTGTACAAGCAAGCCTTAATTTTTGCTCAGTCATACACATATTTCAGTTGAACACTTTGAGACCCTCATAGAGAGCTGTATGATTTCTTTTAGAGCCTACTGTAAATTTGTCCCTTTGCTGTTTTAACAAATATGTGTGCCATTTTTGAGTAGCCAGAGAAAAGGTTTGGATTTTTTTTTTTTTTTTTTTTTGGTCCCCCCCCCCCGGGGATGTTAAGGAATTGCATGTTTCAAACCATAATATTGAGGTTGCTCAAAGCATTGAATGTAAAAGGCAGAAATGTTTGAATACAACTTAGCATTTCGAGTTTTCTTTTTAGTCTAAATGAGTCTCAATAAATGAACCATTGGACAAAAAATGGTTTTCTTCTTTCTTTTTATCTAAACAGAATTATGGTCTGGTTTCAACGTAGTAAGAACCATTTGTTTTGCAGTTGAAATTATTTATTTGCTTATAATTAGGAAAGAAGAAAGAGGTAAATAATACATAAATATAAATATCTTTTTAAATATACAAGCAATATTGTTTCAAGATTAATGTATAAACTACAATAGTTTAAATTACATGTACAAGAGGTTCATATCAAAGTAAAGAAAGAGCTTAAGGAAAAAAGTGTATATTAACTTTCCAAAGACTGTAATACACATTTCACTGATGACTTTTCATAATATGTCTAATGTAACACAGTGACTCTATTCTCACTAAATTTAGCTCTCAGTGAAGTTTCCATACTATATGATTGGAAAGAGTCTGTTAGCAATGAGATTACAAAAGAATTTGTTTCATAGTAGTCATGAAAATTAATTCTTCAGTTGGAAGGAACAGCAGACGAATAGTTAACACAGGCCTGATATAGTTGAAACTCCCAGAAGGAAATGTATTTTACACACCACAATACATCAGTTACACTGTGCTTAACATTAATCAAGTTTCGAAGTGGAAGATAATCAGACTGTCAATCATATCGCCACTTATTTCCCACAGTAACTGCATGTTAAACAGATATATTTCTGTGTCGCTGGTAACAGAGTACTATGCCTATTCTACAGTAATACCTTCCTCTCTACTGTCACATTCCGGGTGTGTTTATCCACAGAACCAGGCTTAGATGAAGCCTATTATTAGTCAGCTTTAAACTTGGGTTTTCATGAATCAGTGACGTGCAGAACTACTGTTCTCAGTGACGACTGGCCATCCCACTTCCGGGTACAAACGATTCCTCAAATTCCCCATCGGAGCAGCTAATGACCAGGATGGTGGTCCCTGAGCCAAGGCTCTTTCCAGGTTTACCTGAATATTCCCTCCTGAAGCCGGTCTTGATTCCTGTCACAATACAGCATGGCTTATTTATTTTCTATAATATACGCATGATTCATGTATGTAATACTATTTAGTTGTTTATTTGTAAATTAAAAATTTTACAGTAAAAAGTTTTTGTACAGTAAGAGTTTTGTTTTGTAAAGAATTCTGTTCTAGATCCAAAATACAGCAAAAGCAGAAATATTTTGAAATGTTTTTACTATTTAAAATAACTGCTTTCTGTTTGAATATATTTTAAATGAAATTTATTCCTGTGAACAAAGCTTAATTTTCAGCATCATTACTCCAGTCTAGTGTCACATGATCTTTCATATCATTCTTATATGCTGATTAGCTGTTCAAGAAACATTTTTTATTATTATTATCCATATTTAATATTTAACAACTGAGTATTTTTTTTTTCAGGATTCTTTGATGAATAGAAAGATCCAATGATCAACATTGGAAATAAAAAGCTTTTGTTACATTATACACGATACCAAAAGAAATGATAGAAATTAATATTTTGGTTTTCTATTTCAGATAAATGCTTCTGAACTTTCTATTTATCAAAGAAACATGAAACAATTCTACTCAGCTGTTTTAACATAATAATAAATGTTTTTGAGCAGCAAATCAGAATATTAGAATGATTTCTGAAGGATTGTGTGACTGGAGTAATGTTGAAAATTCAGCTTTGAAATCACATGAGTAAATTACATTTAAAAATATATTAAAATAGAAAACAGTTATTTTAAACAGTAAAAACATATCAAAATATTTCTGCTGTACTTTGGATCAAATAAATGCAGGCTTGGTGATCAGAATAGACTACTTTAAAAACATTAAAAATCTTACTGTTCAAAAACTTTTGACTGGTAGTGTATATCTGAATTTATTAAAAAAAGTCTGATGTCTAAAAACTCACATCATCTCTAGTCGTCTGTCTATCCATGTCTTTGTTGTCTGTGCTGAATGTCTGAAATCTAATTTTCTCCATGATAACATCCAGTTTGGATGATATGGTGATCACAGCATTTTCAAGCTGAGCAACTTTGTGAACCAGCCTGGAATGAAAAATCAAAATAACAATATATATAACATAAATAAACATATCAAGTCAGAAATCCACTACAGCATCAGCCTGAAATGTATCTACATCTAAAGCCATGCATACATGAGCAGTGGTAACTGTTAACTTAAACTACACTGAAATCAATTATACATTAATTAAAAACTTGGAAACTGAAAATGTTGCTAAATGTAAAAAAAAAAAAAGATGCTAAATAGAAACATTAAAACATCATAAACAAATACTTTGTTGCCACCACAACCGTTTCTGAGGAACTACATTGTTTGGTGGAAGAATACTGTTTTTATTAATATTACAATTTATTTGCTCTGCTTTATTTTATACCATTTTATAAAAGCAATACGCCCTGTAAAGCCGTGCTTTACAGTGAATTTATAACAGCTAAGAGGGTTTTAGCTGTTATAGCTGTTCACTTTGTGCCTAACAACACCCCTTAGCTGTTATAAATTCACTGTAAATCACGGCTTCTTGGGGCTTATTGCTTTAATAATAAATACTATAATAGAATGTAAGTAAGAGTAAAACAACACTGAGAAACAATGTTTGTAAGCACAAACCTCTGAAAGACCTCTGGATGAACTGTCTTTTCTCTGTGGTCCTCTGCTGATTCAACACTGTTTTCGAGATTACGAAGCTCTTCATTCAGTGCGTCCTAAGAGAAGATTAGAAAATGAATATTAAAAATCTTAATTCCATATTAGATTAATGTCACCATGATAAATGAACTTGCCAAACCAGCCCATGCAGGAAATAAATCAAACAGACCCTTTTTTCCTCCAGCTCTTGTTTCATTCTCTCCTGCTCCTGCTTGTCCAAAGTCTGGTTCCCATCTTGGTCAAATCTGGAGAAAGTGGCTGAGATCTCATGGTCAGCATGACCCATCCTGAAATTCGAGACACACAACCAGAATACATAAATTCTTCCACATCGCTGTTTTACATGAATATGTTAGTGTTTCACCTGAGACTTACTCTTTCAGAGCATCCCTGAAATCTTTAAACTGCAGCTCACTTGAACCCGAATCCAGGGCTTTCTGAACATCAGAGATCTTTTCCTTTTTAAGTTTCAGCTTCATGAAGGTTTTCTCATAACTCTGAAATTAAAGCATAATTTTCCACACGCAAATCACAATAGTGTTGGTTTTTGTGGTGGTTACACAGCTTTTTGAAACATAAGTGTAATAGTGTATGTGTACCTGTTTGATGAGATCTGAAATATGGAACTCATCTTTCTGAGAAGCAAGTTCTGACTTCACCTCAGAGTATGTGTCATTGATGATGGCCAAAAACATGTTCTGTTAAATTCAGTTCATCAGGTTAATTGATAAACAGGCACTTATGATTTAGACCAAACAATTATTTAATCTCATGCATCTGAAGAACTTACCAGTAACACAAAGAAGACAAAGAACACGTAGGAGAAAAAGTATATTGGTCCAAGGACTCTGTTCGCTCTGTCAATGGCATCATAATCGAAATCTCCAAGGATGATTCGAAATTGTGTGAAACTGCAGAGAGGAGAAATAATGGAATTAACATACATTTTCCTAATGCTTCTGACTGACCCAGTAAACACACGCAAATAATAAAAACACCCTTACATGCACTTATTAAATGTGCTGAATGTTTCAACTTCCATTCCAAAGAGCAGGTAACCCAGCTGAGCATATGCAAAGAACACAATGAAGAACATAATGGCGAATCCGAAGATGTCTAATGCACAGCGAGCCAGTGTGGACGTAAGCTGGGTCATCGTCTTATTGAAACTGATGTACTTGAAGATCTGCAAAAATTGAAGCCATTATAATATTAAAATGGGTCACTCTATACATTTGAAACTTAACCTTACAGTTTATACAGTTTGTAAAATATTACCTTAATCCAAGCAAAAAATAAATTGACTGCATTCATGTTGTTGTATTGGGTTTGCCAAAATGCTAGAAACTCAAAATCCGCATAAATGTCAGGTTTTTCTAGAAGGTTTCCGAGTAACTCATCCACTTTGATGGTCCGAAATGCACTGAAGACTATTGCCACCACAGCAAGCTGTTAAAAAAAAGCACGGAGTTACTAGAGTCTGCTCTTGTTTACCAAATTATATGATGATTTGTTGATTATTATGACCAGAATGTTTGATATGATCTGTTTCTCTCCTACCAGTATCACCACTATATCTAGAATGTTCCAGATGCTGTTGAAATGGGAGAGTTTGTGGATTCGGAATTCTAGAATCTCCTCCACAATGTAGTAGAGTATGAAGACACAGAAGACGATCTCACAGCCGACGATGAAGTAATCCCACGTGGTGACGTAACGAATTAGCTTTACTGTACGGATCTGGTAGGATGGAATTGCTCCACCAGTAGCTGGAAATTCAACCACTAATCTAAAGGAAGAAGAAAAGATTTTTTTATTGTTTTATTTAAAAAGAAAATGCAATAAAATAATAAATGACATCAGATTACTATTTTATATTTAATTTTTGTAATTTTTATTTTATTATAATTTTTACATTTTATATTTATTGATTTATTTAAAATATATAAATATAATAATTAAATAATCCTAGGCATTTAGAAATGAAATATTTTTGGTCTGCCTTGTACACTGAAAAGGACAGTTTATGTTAAATAACAGATGTAGACATTTTATTATTATTGGACATGCAGAACAGGAGCAAAACATGTAATGCTTCTGTGATGTTGATTTGGGTCAAGAACCTTATAACGCAGAAGAGATTGATGTTGGCATTGTACGCAGTGAAGTCAATGAAAAGAGCCCGAGTTCCACGATCGAGCCACAGGTTGTCATTGAGGTCCGCCAGGATGGCAGCGCTCTCCTCTTTGGTCTTTGCCAGGTCTTGATAATATCCTGCTCCGCTGTATGTGGCCAGTAACCCCCAGTGATTCGAACCTTTGATCTCTTTTTCTGAGTGGTACTGCCAGCTGAGGAACAATGAGATTATATTTAATGAATAAATACATTTCAACCCCTGACGAGAGAAATATGACTGCTGCTAATCATAAATGTCACTCACGCTGTTCCGTTGATCAGTCCAAACACGCTGTCATCCTCCTTCTTGTCGCTGTACACATCGAAACAGTCCGTGATCTCCTGCTGGAAGTCTTTGTGCACCTTGCAGGAGTTGTTCTTTACCTTGAGCTGTCGAACACGAGGGACTCCTAACAACATGTTCTCATAGTAAATGAAGGATTGATTTCCATTTGGAAGGGGCTCATCATTGTACCACTTTGTCCAGTACAGGCTGTCAAGTAACGGGCCCTCCATGTACTGCAAAGATTAGAGATAAAAATGATAGTCAGAGGGACTGTGATGCTGTTTTGGATCTGTCCTGTGCATAGAAAAACATTTATATATACAAATATTACATGAATTACACAAAATACTAATATTATACATACTATATTATTATATAAACACCTATGTTAAAATAAGACTACTAAATTACAGAATTAGAAATCAGAAATGCAACTATCTGAATTATTTTTTGTTATATTTTATCTCACATAACACATAAGGGATTTTTTATGGTTTTAATTTCTGTTTAGTTAACTATAATAACCACAAATATTAGCCAATATGTCTAGGCAAAGAGAAACATTTATTGTTACATTTATTTGATACTTAAAGTAAGTACATGATTATGTTTTTATGTTTTTTTTTAAATAACCATACTTAAAACTACATAAATATTATGTAAACAATAAAAAACAACAAATTTAAAACATTAAAACACTAATACAAATAATACATTAATTACTTACAATTACTAATATTATACATATTACTATATATTATTATATATTATACATGCACATATATTAAAATTTGACTACTAAATTACAGTCAGAAATGCAACTAGCTGATTTAAAAAATTTTATATTTTTGTATTTTATTTCACATAATGTTTTTTAATGGTTTTAATTTCTGTTTAATTTTTTGTTAACCATAATAATCACAATATTAGCTAATATGTCCAGGCAAAGACTTTTTCATATTTGATAAGATATGATTTGATAGACTATATTTAATATTTGAAAAGGTGTGATTTCATATGATTGTTTTATGTTTTTAATACTAAATAAACACTTAAAACCACATAAATATTATGTAAACAATATAAAACAATAAATTAAATACATTTCCATTTTTTTGTGCATTTTTTGTCATTTTAATTAGTTTTTATGGTATATATATATATATATATATATATTATATACATATAAATTAGAATCAGTGATGCTGCTAGCAGCAGTTTTTAAATTTTATTTTACATAAAAAATAAGGGATTTAATTATGGTTTTAATTTCTGTTTTAGTTTTAGTTACAATAATTAAAATAACCACAAATATTAGCCAATATGTTTAGGCAAAGACCGATGTATTATTAAATTTATTTCATACTTAAAGTATGTATATGATTATGTTTTCTTAATACTAAATAAACATACTTAAAACTACATAAATATTATGTAAACAATATAAAACAACTAATTTAAGACATTAAAACACTAATATAAATATAACCTGAATTACATAAAATTTGTTTAATACTAAAATAAGTATATTTAAAACATGAAATATGAATTATTAATGAATTACATAAAAAATGCATCAACAATATTATCAACATCCGAAATGTGGAATTCGTGTTGGAAGAAATTGTGCTTTAAAAAATTGTCAGGAAAAGACAAACATTTATTATTAAAATGATGTAATACTTCTATAGATAAATATACTTTAAATTCACATCTGAAAAGCAGTTAAACTTACTGTCCAGACATCATTCATGGTGCCAATGGAGGAAAAGCTGATTCCACTTGCACCCGGTAAATTCACGAAGAGATCTGTCATAGCTTTGGTGTAATAGTAGGTGGCGCTGCTGGTCATGCCATAGGTCACTGCATGAGAACAGGATTATAATCAGTCAACAATCACATCACTTATTGAACTTTGCACAGACGTGCTACACCATTCACTGTCGCACAGATAAAGGACATCAATTCATTCAAGTTTCATCCATTAGCAGTGCTCACGTCATGAAAGCTGCAGAGGGTTATTTGTTTGAGCACACAAATAGCCCCCTTGAACAATGTGACTCCAGCACAGACAAAGCCGCAATTGCCTGACCTGAGCTCTTATCAGCAGGGCCCCGCTTGTGTTCCTTTCAGGCCTAATTTTCCCCTGAACAATGCAGTGTTTTAACGCAGGGGGAGCAGAGGACATTTTATAACAACCACTTAGACTGATATACATCTCACATCATAATAGAGCACGGTATAATGAAAAGCCATGGGATTACATGCAGTACAATCAAAAAGACAAAAGAGCAAGATAATAACACTTTAACAGTTTTACATTTATAAATGCTAATGTTTTTAATGGAAATAAGAGATCTATCTGACCTTAATATTCACAGTTTTATATTTATCCATTGTCAGTTAATCCATAAAGTGGTTTCAAACTCCGAACAGCTGTTTGTGCAAAAGGTAACCATTTATTTACATCATTCAGACAGGGAGAATAGGTCTATAAATACATAATACAATCAACATAATACTTACACAAGCACAAATCCACTAGGAAAACAATATAGATGAGAAGTTCTTTGAGATTTGCTTTGACATTGAGCTCGGGATTTTCCTTTGTGTCCTTTCTTAGCGCAGTTCCCCACAGTCCTACCAAACCAAAACACAAAACAAAAGCACTTTTATAATATATTTATTTACTTATTTATTGGTCATTAACCTTAAAAAATAATGTATAAGTGTATTTAAATTTTAAAATATTACAGCTTAACATACAAAATATTTCACTTTATTTATTTTAAATTATTAATACAATATTAGGAACACTTAGACACTTGTAATTTGTGTTGGGAAAAAAAATAACATTGAAATAATTAAATATAGTAATGTAATATTGTAATATGAAATAACAACAATAATAAAATATTACAGCTTACAAATTTCAAGCTTAAGCAAATCCAGAAACATATAATGGAAAACAGCCAAATGCATGGTTCGCCCTTACCTTTGACAGCTCTTAAAAGAAAGGAGCAGCATCCAGACGACTTCTGTTCTGTAGGGTTGGTTCGCACTTTATCCTCAGCCAAATAAGGGTTAGGCATAGTCATTTGGTTCATGTTCTCCAAAGAGGTGTGGAACATGGGCTGAGGGTTGTAGACAGTGCTGATGGGGCGTCTGATGGGTGCAGGAGAGCCACTGTAGGCCTGATTCACCCAGCCTCCTTTCCCAAAGTTTTCCATCTCGCACGCCACTGTGCTGCCGAGCTGATTCTCTGCGCGGTTATTGAGGTGATGCATTGTGGTCAGTGGAGAGGTGGACTTAACAGCAATTGCTCTAGTGCGGCTTTTGGCTTGAGGAGAATCTCCACCTGTATTTATATCTTTCCCGTTGAATCCTCTAGAATAGAGCTGAGCGGTGCTTCTGTGAAAGGAGGGGCTTGTCTTTTGTTCACGGATCCATTAAAAACACAATCCTGCCATTAAGGAAACTGAGACACAAGCTAGAGATTCTAGAATATTGTTATAGACAATACAGAGCTAATCTGAATTTGCGTCACGTTGTTATAGACGTGCTGAAACAGAGTTGAATACTTTCGTAATAAGAATGCACAGAAATGGTAATTATTACCAGAATTAAATTATTAGCTGTTATTTGTCATTGTGCTAGATGGAAAACAAATGCTTGAAATATTACCTGAAAATATTTACTTTGCATTTAGACAGCAGTAGCTGTTTACTATGGAAGACAGGTTATGGCACTGAAAATAAGGTTATTGTGACTTTTTTATCTCACAATTCTGAATAGTTTTTTCCTCAAAATTGCATGATACAAACTTGCATTTCTGATTTTATTCTTCTCAAAATTGTGACATAAACACAATTGCGAGAAATAAAGTCAGAATTGTGAGATAAAAACATGAAATACCTTTTTTCTCACAAATGCGAGTTTGTATCTCGCAATTCTGCCTTTTTCACGCAATTCTTGTTTATTTTTCTCTGAAATGTGAGATATAAATTCGCAATTGTGAGTTATGAAGTCAAATATTGAGCGGACAATGTTCCGACTGTTCTCAGAATTGTGAGTTTGTATCTCATAAATCTGACTTAGGCCTAATAACTAGCAGTTGCATGTTAAAAAGTCAGAATTGTGAAATACATACTTGCAGTTTATTTGTCATAGAGTGTTTTCGTGACGTGTCATCAGTCGGCCATATTGGCGCCGCTGAACCGAACAAAACTTGCATATTTTGCTGATTTTTGCCGCTGAAAATGGTCATTTATTGTCATGTTTTGGGCTGTAATAATCAATCGGACCGGAAAAAACATTTGGAGTACTATAGACTGACAAAAGTTATAACAAATCAAGGAGAAGTGTGCAAAAAACTGTCTGAGGAACAAAAGGTTGTTTGTAGTTGGACAAACTGAACCAGGATTTCCAGAGCAAGAATCTTGACAACATTCATGTTTGTTCTTATCATTTCAAGTTGAAAATAACCCCCTTCAAAATTTTGGGAACCCTTGGTTCTTAATACTGTGTGTGGTTACCTGGATGATGAAACTTGAATGATGATATACTATAAACTGAGCACTGTTCTTCAGAAAAATCCTCCAGGTCCGGCAGATTCTTCAGTTTTTCAGCATCTTTTGCATGTTTGAACCCTTTTCAGCAGTGACTGTATGGTTTTTCACACTAAGGACAACTGAGGAACTCAAACACAACTATTAAAAAAGATTCAAGCATTCACTGATGCTCCAAAAGGAAACACAATGCATTAAGAGCCGGGGGGGGTGAAAACTTTTGAACAGGATGTCCAAATTTTTCTTATTTTGTTGAAATATCTTCTTTTTTTTTTTTTTTTCATTTAGCACTGTCCTTCAGAAGCAACAAAACATACTTGCTTGTTTCTTGGAAGACATGTACAATTTACCTTGATCTTCAAATTCAAAAAGTTTTCAAATAAGCAAAAAAACCTCAAAAGAAAACTGAAGAATCTGCAGGACCTGCAGGATTTTTCTGAAGAACAGTGCTCAGTTTAAAACAAGGGACTCATGAACAACCATCACAAAACAAAAAAACAGTCGTAGATCATCGAGGAAACCACACACAGTATTAAGAACCAAGGGTTCCCAAACTTTTGAAAGGGGTTATTTACTAACTAACTAAATAAAATATATACTAAATAAAAACCACAGGCATTTTGATCTCTTTTATTTTGTTAAAATTATTCACGTTTTCACAGATTCTGCAAGGGGTACCCAAACTTTTGCATAAAACTGTATTTTACTTAGCATTGGAATATAAGAAATATATAAGAATTTAAATAAAATGTCATTTTTTATTTAAAATATCTGCATAGAGACAAGGACAAGAACTATTATTTAAACATGCGTTCATTGCAAATACGGGAGATCATATTTTATCCCAACAAAGCTGCAGTTTATATATAAAAAAATGCATATTTGTAAAAAAAACATCCCCTAGCACCCCCCTGTGGCACCTCAGGAGTTTATAAATGGCATGCAACCAGGGGACCTGTAGCCTATTCGAGCACCATGGACTTGTTTCATCATTCAAACGTTAATATTTGTGACATTTAATATGATTGCACGATGAAGGATTTTTGTAGAAAATAAAATGAACAATGTCTTGACCTCAAGCGGCCTATATTAGAAACAAAGTGCAAGGAAGTGCCTTTGACTGAGATTAGTTGATAGTGATCATGACATGATGATTGGTCATAATGACAGCTGAAGCTAAACGGATTAAGATGGGTGTATCTAGCTTCATGTACACGCTTTCGCCCGAGCTCTGGTCGTTCACGCCTCATTAGCTCTGAAAAGACACGTTATACACAGTCATTAGACAGCGAAGAGTTTAATCTCCTCTGTAAATTAGGAGTGGCTATGAGGACGGCCCTAGTCAAGTTTGAGCCACTCTGTCGGAAAATATACGTTTTTATTGTCTTCTCTACCCCTGGTAATCTTAAACTCTTGACTATGAGACCTTCTGTTGGTTTATAATATGAGCCCAAATAAAATGATTGAAATATTTAAAACTGGCTTTGTAAACAACGCATGGGACACACAATTCAACCGTGACGTCATTCAGTCCTTTAAACATTATTTATGGCTACCTTCACTGAACTGACAGCAGAGTCATTTGTTTGGTGCTGTCTTATCTTGGGACACAGAGGTCTTCACCGAAATGTGTTTATCTGTCCAGTGTACGAACCTGAGAGATTTGGGCCTTTAAACATTTTTTAATAGCAAATCTGCTTTAAAATGAACGAAAATGTGTGCATGTTATTAAAAGTAGCATAAATAGCAAATAAAATGTCTACAGATAAACATATATAGAGGATAGAGGATTTATAGAGTGTTTATATCTCATATACAAATAACAGTACAGTAATACTTAAGTAACACACTTCTCTCTATATTTATACCCTTCAAAGGTTTTTATTTTTATATTTTACAGTAGAATTTCATATTAAAATTACATTTTAGTTTTTTTTTAAAGAATGAATGAAATGATTATTGTATCTTTAAAAAAAAAAGAAATTAAATGTTTTTAAAATGAAGTAAAAAAAAACTGATACAAAAGTCTTTGATTTGAGTGTTTATTTTTGTACTGATTAACAGAACTAGAAACATTTTTTTTAACATCAGAGGATGAACTACAGCTCAAAACTACTTTTAAAACATTGTATATTTATAAGACAGAAATTCTTCTTATTATAAGCCTTCCATATTGTTTCTTATTCATTGAGTTTAGCACCAAAAAATAATAAATAAATAAATAAAGGTCAACAATTCAGGATTTCATTTTGGCAAAATAAGATCTGTGTATTTCTTTTTTTGTGCGTGTGTTTTTCAGCTTTCGCTTAGCTGAGCACACACTTTACACAAAGTTTTGATACAAAGGAACGAAAAATTCAAACATCTCACTTAAAGACTCATTGACAAATGTGATTTTATCGAGTCATCATTTACAATTGCTCAGAAAAACAACAATTATACTTTTTTTGCAACAATTAAAGCTACTCCTAGAATGAGTCAGACTCTATTAAAGCTAATCATTTGATTTCCAGAACCAAAAACATAAAATATTACACAGTAATACAAACATATTTACTGACTCCTGTATCCGTGTTAAGAAAGATACAAGTGAACGCACCATTGCTTATCAGTCAGTGAGAGCTTAGAGGCTTTCGTAGTGGTAGGAGAAGGAAGAGTGCATACAGTCATTTTCCACAGGCGAGTTATAGCGCATAAAGCAAGAATAGGTCTCCGTCTGTAGGCCGTCAAACTGTAGATCCAGCCAGTCTTTCTGAGGAGCTACGTGTCTGCTGGCATCAGTCAGAATTCGGTTGAGGGCCATAATGTAGCTCAGGGCCATCTGCAGTGTTTCATATTTGGAGAGCTTCTTGTCCTGACCCCATTGTGGAACCACTTTGCGGAGGCGGTCGAATGCGGTGTTCAGACCCTGCATCCTCTTCCTTTCTCGAGCGTTGGCCGCCATCCTCCGCCGCATGGCGCTCTCAAACTTCTCTGGGTCTCTGGAGTCCGACTCCGACCCTGAATCCGCACAGCTCGGTCTGCGGGGCTTCATGACTCCTGGGCCAAAGGTCTTCACAAGTCTTGAATTCACAAGTCTACGAATTTCCTCAGAAGAAATGTTCTTCTTGTTGTCCGTCTAGTGAAGTAAATCCAGATAGCGGTGCGGTCCTTGAGGCTTCTGCTCTGCCATAAGAGTGGCTGATGCTTATATAGAGTATTAACAGGTGGCAGCAGGTGGAGCCCCACCCTTACTGCTCCATCCAAACATCCATTATTATTAATGAAACACACATATCCAACAGCAGGACTAGTGCACTCGAACTAGCTCCCCAGCCCAACCCCCATTAACTCAAACTTTAATGACATTCCAATTAACTTTGGCTGGTCTATCACTGAAACCATGCGTTACAAACATAGATAACTTACCATCTGGCCAGGGCCACTGCATCCACCAGGGGTGGATGACAAGGACCATTACCTAATTAAAAGTGCATGCATCTTTAAGCAAACATGACATCTTTGCATCTCTTCGACAAGAACATTGTTTGTAAGTAATTGCCTGTATAGAATCCATTTGATTTTGCCTTGAACATTTATTTTTATATGTTATGAAGCCTTTAACCTTTTAATAAAATCATAAATATGAATTAATATTGTAATATTTTCCCTATGTATACAATGTTCTGTATGTTAGTTGGATTTAATAGTAATATTATGATAGATAGATAGATAGATAGATAGATAGATAGATAGATAGATAGATAGATAGTAATTTAATTTGTATTACATTTCATTATATTTAATTAATATATGTATATTTCTATACTATAAATAAATAATTTGTGTTAGATGTATTAAATACTAACATTAATGGTCATATTAAATTAACATTTATTTTTATGCATTTAGCAAAAGCATAATATTATATTGTGTAAATGGAATATTTAATTTAATATTAAATTATAATACAAATAAATTAAAACAAACTAAAGGTTTAAATGAATATAATAAAAAGGTATTATAATATATATAATAGTGCTGTCAAATCAAGATTAATCACATCCAAAATAAAATTGTTTATGTTTACATAATATATTTATATGTATATATAAATATATACACATACATGTATATATTGAAGAAATATGTACACACACACACACACACACACATATATATATGTAGATAAATGTGTGTGTGTGTGTGTGTGTGTGTGTATTTATATGTACATTGTACATTTATATGTATTAATACAAATATATTTTGTAAAAACAAACTTTATTTTGGATGTGATTAATCGTGATTAATCGATATGACATCACTTATAAACGTTTGGTAACACTTTACGATAAGGTGTCATTTGTTAACACAAGTTAATGTATTAACTAACATGAATGAAGAATAAGCAAAGCATTTATTACAGTATTTATTAATCTTTTTTAATGTTAGTTGATGAAAATACAGTCATTCATTGTTCTAGTTAGTTCACAGTGCATTAACTAATGTTAACAAACACAACTTGTGATTTTTGTAATGCATTAGTAAATGCTGAAACTAACATTAACCAAGATTATTAAATGCTGTAGAAATATTGTTCATTCTTAGTTCAAGGTAGTTAACTAATAAACCTTATTATGAAATGTTACCAAAATATATATAATAGTGCTGTCAAGTCGACTAATCATGATTAATGGCAACCAAATATACATAGTACACACATGTAAACACAAACTTTTATTCTGGACGTGATTAACCGCGATTAATCGACTTGACAGCACTAATATATTAACATTTATATATAAACCTGTAAAAATGAGGTTTCTAGTAGACCTGATTATAAACTACTGAAGTAAACCGATGAAAACACCATATGAAAAACATTTCTAGGACAATAAATAATTGATTTAAGTGTCTCAGTGGGACTGAGACAGACAGAAGACTTCGACAAGCTGTCCATCTCAATCTGTTCAATGCAAATCAAATAAAACGGGTAGATTTAGACACAGTTTCACCCAGAAGCCTGTTGAACAATAAATTCATCTTCATTGCTACTTTCAGTGGTTCAGTGGGAAGATTTTCTCTCTAATTAATATTATATATATATATATATATATATATATATATATATATATATACATATAATAAATGTACTATATATATAGTAAAATAATTATATAAATATTTTCATACAAGCAAAAAATTGTACTCTAAATACATATATCAGTACATCAGTTTTGTGTACAAAAGATCTTGTACATAATTCATGTCCCAGCTGACTGTTGCTCAAGCCATATAAGCTCATGCTGTCAGGTCATTTTGCATTGGACAAGTAATTTTGCTGTTCAATTGGGCATATAAGCCCAATCCACTGGTTTGATTTCATTGATTGCAGATTGGCATGGCTGGCCAGCTGCTGCTTGTCTTGTTTAAAGGGCTTGGTCCAGACATGTAGAACAGCCTTGTTTTTCACTCATTCACATGATGGGCTTGTCTGGAGTCGGAGGCTGCCCTATGCAAAAAGGCCATATGTTACAAGCTAGTCCTGTAACTTTGAGCAGATTAAAGATTTACTCAGTCTTGAAGAGGGGAAAGTGAGATGTCTGTTATCAGTTTAACAGCTTAAGCTAGGATTTAGTAAATCTGATTTTCATTTAAAGCGTGAAGCAGTTGCCATTGATTCCAGAGGAGAAAATGTTCTTAAAATTTCAATGTGTAATCCTCCAAACACAAGGAAAAGTGACAATCTATTAAATTCCTACTTAACATGTCACACTGACAGCCAAACAGAGAATGAGTGTGAATCAATACTGCTGATGAAAACTACTATTATTAATTTCATCAGTATGTTCTTTCAAAATGTATCTGTTTGACATTATGACCTCTGAGCTATGAGTATAATCTGTGTTCATTTAAATATACATAACATATCAAACCATTGAAAAGAAGGCTTCTATTTGGAGAACGGTCTGAGGTTTGCCGACTTCAATTGCAAACATTTAAAGATATTTTTATCAAATTTCTAGAAAAATCACATTGACCAATGAGGTCATTTAGAAAAGTGAGGCATATTGTGTAAACACTGACCCCCATAGAAGATGTGAATTTAACCCCCCACCCCACCAACACCATCAAAACAGGGCATCTGGTGAGATGAGGCTAGTCACTGTAATTAGGTCAAGCAAGGTGCTTGGAATTTCATGCCTATTTGAACCCTTTTTCCCTTCTGGTTATGTTTAATCTTAACTGGTCAATGAAGCAACGTCTTATTGTAGTTAGTCAATTAAACAAAAGAATCAATTTATATGAAATTATTATTATTTATGGAATCATATGTACATGTTTTCTTTTTTTCTATTAGTATTGTATATCTATTTTGATACAATGCACATATTAACAGATTTAAATAAGCTTAGTACAAAGAAATTACACATTCTTGGCAAATCAGTATGCCAATATGCTGTTGGAGCTTAAGATGGGAAACAACACATTTTCAGATTTCATAAAATGCAAAAAAGGCCAAAAACTGTTGCTTTAGCAGCAATGTTTAATCATAACAGTTTTATAGACTTCTAGTTGTTGTTGCTTTTACTTTGTTTAACATTTCAGATATCAAATCGCTTTTTTTTTTTAGTCTGAGACAGTTATGCACAGCATAATAATAACAGCAAAGAACCTGTAGGAAAAAAAAGATTTGCATCACTTTTGTTATTAAACAAAATGGACACAGTTAATAATTTATCATTATTGTCATAAATAATCAAAGAAGCAACTGTAGCTGTGCTTGGTTAAAAAATGTGTATGGGCAATTTCACAGAATTGGTTCAAAGCATCTTGAAAGGGAAAAAAGTGTCATTTTTCACAAATTTTATTTGCTGCAGACTGTATAATATCCAAGGTACATATTTCTAGTAACTGTGCAGTTAATTCTCATATTGTATTTTCAGAAAGTTTTGGAATATTCCTCCTCTCCCCAAATGCGTCACTACCGAAACACAATAATATATAATTTAATAAGAAGGGTATATTGACCTATTAAGATTTTGCTTACATCGTCCATGTAAATATATATATATTTTTTTCTATTTTATTAAAAAGATTTTTAAGAGGTAAATTTTAACAATATTTCAAGTATGATTTATGAAATTTGTTGTATTTTGAATCCAGTTTTCTTTGAAAAAGGCAAAAGGTTGATCATACTGTTAAGTTAAGGATTCATCAGTTTGAATATACATTGAACCAAAAATTCATACATTCATACATTGGATCCTAACATCTTAGTTGATAATTCAGTACACTTTATTTCTGACAAAACATCCCATGTTTTGGTCGTGACTGGACATTTTCAGTAGTGTCAGTAATGCTTCGGTAGAGACCACATGGCATTACAAAATTTTAACTCACATACTAAAATACTAAATTTGCATAACTATACAAAAATGTTGTTTATTTCCCCCAAATAAAGGATTATGGGACAATTTTATGGGATAACACCCCAAAAAAACAAAGCTGTCACTACCGAAACTTTACCAAATGTTTAGCTCGTGATTAAATTGTGGTAGTGACAATTTTAGATACTTTTGACCCTAGCTCAAAGATGCTAATCAGCACATGGTTAGCTAGCACAGTTCTGAACAGTGATACACATATAAACAATAAATTATATGGAATAACTCTCAAAAAAGTGTGTTTGATTATAAAAAAAATGGTGTTTGGCAGTGACATTCTTTAAAGTTACACACAGAATTATTTCCTGCTCATAAATGTAGGGGTGTAGTTAAAATCAGTCTCGGACTAAAACATGCACTGTTTCGGTAGTGACATGAAAATGTGGGACACTTCAAAAAATGCAAAAATTATTTCAATATCATTTTCATTAGTTAAATGAAAAATTTAAGGATTAGGGTTCGGGACAGCCACCTCCCAAATGCAAGTACCCACTAGATGATGATTTTATATATATTAAGCTTACTGAAATTTTAAATATTATCGATACTCCATAGATAATAAAAGGATCTTAGTAAACATCTAAGATTTGAATACTTAAATGCTTTTAAATGTGTTTTTGGTTGTGGGACGGCAGTTTGCACCAATTCTGTAGAATGGCCAATATATCATTTATAATTTTTATGTGTGTGTGTGTGTGTGTGTGTGTGGCTACTTACAAATTATTTTCATCCTTATTTTGCAGCTACTGCCTTCTTTTTCTTCGGTTTCAGTTTGAAGTACAGAAAAATGACAGCAATGCCAGCATAGGTGGCCAGAACACACTGGAAACAAAACATATTTGAAGTATGTTATGTATGCTAGCAGTGATATACAAAATAACTGGACTTTGTTTTCAGACCACCACTACATGCAGTAGTTTACAGATTTTAAACTTGTTAGTTTAAAAAAAAAGCAATTTCCAGAAAAGAGTTTTACTATATGGGGGATAATGTTATAGAACATACAGCTGTATTGATAAACGGCAATGCAGTAATTAATAAATACTCACATTCCTTCTTCCTGTAATGGTGTATGAATTAAAATATTTGGCAATCCCTGTAAACTGGTGTTGGCTCCCAGCATCATGGCCCCCCATGGTCCTGCTCTCAGATAAAAACGCAAGTTCCTTCCTCTACATTTTCATCTGATTTGATCCTTCTCATTATTTATGCATCCCAATCTTTTTATAATAAAGATTGGGATGCAGCAGTAGCGCCGATAGAGAGGTTTGAGATTACTGCATCTCATTGGCTCAAGACACTCATCTTAATTCAATCCATGTTAAGACACATCTAAAATATCTACACTTTATTTAGATTTAATACATATTCACTTCAGTAGAAATACTGGATTAGCGATTAGGTCTTACCTAAAATATGAACGTGTTATGCTGCAGTCTTTGTTTATATTGCTTTATGATAAATATCGCCATCTGTTGTTCATATAAAAAAAACATGCAAACTAAATAAAAGTCACTATATTAAACATTAGGATCTTCCTCAAACAATAGCTGCTTTGTTTTACGTTTGTTTTGGATGATATTGATAAGTAATACAAATTTACCAGTTTTTACCAGAAACAGTAACTTTTCTTTTTTGAGTACAGTAACTGTTTTCATGTTAAATGTTTGTGACAAGAGTAAAAAGTAGATCGTTTTGTGGTTTTGTAGATCGCATAATCGTTTGTGGTTATTTTAAAGGTTAAAACAATTTTTTTTTAAATTTCTCATCACTTTTGTTCATTGGTTTCTTATGAAAATAAACACAAACAAAGATTTAAACTTCCGTCTGCCTTTTCTCCCCTAAATATTTCCATTTTTCCTTTTTTATTTATTTATTTTTGCTTTAGAAACTTGATAAAGGTTCCTTGACTGAATATTAGGCTACATACATGATTCTTTCCTCCAGGTGGCGCTAAGTTTACTCTTTTCAGCGTTTGTGAAGGCATTTTCGCTGCTTTTAAATGTAAAACGTCCTAAGCAAATGAAAACGAGTAATGTAAGAGTCAAGAGTAATGTACGCCTAAGAATACACCCAAGTACACCGTCTACTACTCAAGGTAATTTGTTTTCATTTGCTTTAATTCATTTTACTACACAAACAAGATCTAATTTGATTATTCAGTGAAGTACACTCCTTCATTTCCTCCTTGATGAGATAAAAATTCCCTCATAAGTATTTATGCAGAGATGAGACGTCTCTATTTTAAATATGCACAGGCAATCAGAGGGACTTGAAGTTTGAGTTTGAGCACTAGAAAGTGAAGCCTCTGTGTTTCACAGCCGTGTGAGTCACTGCGGTTAGCTAGTGTAAATCATAGCATTGTAAATACATGCCAACGTGTGTTGACAGTTCATAAAGTAAAGCCAGCAATTATGCATATAAAATGCTAATATCTTGACAAGCCAGTCTTGTGTACATCACTTATCACGTTTAGCCTGGAAAGCGTCAGACGTCCTTAAAGGGTTACTCCACCCCAAAATGAACATTTTGTTTAATCACTTACCCCCATGTCGTTCCAAACCCGTAAAAGCTTCGTTCATCTTCGGAAAACAATTTAAGATATTTTGAATGAAAACCGGGAGGCTTGTGACTGTTTCATTGGCTGCCAGGTAACGTTAAATACCACTGTCAAGACCCAGAAAAGTATGAAAGACATCGTCAAAATAGTCCATCTGCCTTCAATCTGAATTTTATGAAGCGACGAGAATACTTTTTGTACGCAAAGAAAAAACAAGAACGATTTTATTCAAGAATTCGTCTCCTCCGCGTCAGCGTAGCGGCATTTTTGAGAGTATCCGCTGGACGCAAGCTGCGTACGCCGGAAACGCAGCCTGCATCCCAATGTGAATACTATCCACCCTAAATTCTATGCGATACTAGTAAGTTTCAATACTATTTAGGGCAGATAGGATAGGGTGGATAGTATGCACACTGGAACGCAGGGACTGTTTTCATTCAAATCAAAGCGTAAATATACGTAGAAAACGTATCTGTGTGGTGCAGCTAACACAGAACGGCGTGCGCAGTTTGCGTCCAGCGGATTCTGACGCGGAGGATACGAATCATTAAAAAAAGTCGTTCATTTTTTTCTTTGCGTACAAAAATATTCTCGTCGCTTCATAAAATTCAGACTGAACCACTGGTGGCAGATGGACTATTTTGACGGTGTCTTTCATACTTTTCTGGGACTTAACAGTGGTATTTACGTGACCAAAATATCTTAAATTGTGTTCCGAAGACGAACGAAGCTTTTACGGGTTTGGAACGAAATGGGGGTAAGTGATTAATGACAAAATTGTCATTTTGGGGTGGAGTAACACTTTAACATCCTCAAGCAGCAGATGTTAGAAAATATGTACAGCTCAGAAATATTTTTCTCCTCTTTTAAAAAGAACAATAACATGGTTGTCCAATACTCAGAGAAAGTGTCCCTGTGTTCCTCAGCTGCTTCTAGCAAGTTCATACTGGGTCACAGCGATTATGGATCACTTTTAGAATAACAAGACTTTCATCACTTTTTTTGTTGACTCTTAGACTAGGATTAATATAAATATTAATGAATTTCAGAGCAAGTCAAACAAGATAATTAAGTTATCACACCGGTCACGAGTGCCCATTTGTTGCTTTGCATTGAGTCATGGAATGATGGGATTTAAAGGGAAACACACAGCAAAATGCAGAATCAGCTTTTACTACATTAGGTTACACCAACAGGCCATTTCTAGAAAGGTCTGAATACGGCTGATTGTCATAAACAGACTTTTTAATGCTTTTGAAACAAGTCTCTTAGGCTCACCAAAGTTCTTTGATTAAAAATGCAGTAAGTGGTGCTGTATCCTTGCTATATAACAGAAACCTGCTGATCATATATTCAAATGAGTCATTTGCAATTTATTGCTAACAATAAACTGCTAATATTGCTAATCCTTGGTGTTTTGACATTGTGTTAACACTTTACAATAAGGTGTAATTTGTTAACATCAGTTAATCTATTAACTAACATGAACAAACAATGATCAATACATTACACTATTTATTAATCTTTGTTAATGTTAGTCAATAAAAATACAGTCGTTCATTGTTTGTTCATGTTGGCTCAAAGTGCATTAACTAATGTTAACAAACACAACTTGTGAATTTAATAATGCATTCGTAAATGCTGTAATTAACATTAACTGAGATTCATAAGTGCTGTCGAAGTGTTGTTCATTCTTAGTTCGTGTTGACTAATGTTAACTAATGAACCTTATTGTAAAGTGTTACCGAAGTTTTCTATCTATGGAAGTTTGACATTATTTTACTTAGTGAATGAGCACAAAAACTGGTTCCATCACAGAAACTTTACATTTTATTGAGAGCAATGAATAGTACAAAACATCCACCTTAAATAACTTAAATTAGGCCAGATTTCATCCAGTCTGTCTCTGAGGGATCTGAATTACAGTGTGGGTTCTCATCGAGACCATGAGCTCCCTTTAGCACTCAGAACACCTCTGTAACTCTAAACAAGCACATTTATGAGCGTCAAACATCAAAATATTGGCAAGAGTAAAATCAAATGAGCTCACAGATCCCTAAGGTCAGGACTCTTGAGCTGCTCCTCACTTTTGATTCTGTATCTGAGCCTTCCCAAGCACGACTCTTTATGGTAATCATAGTGACCACAGTCTCTCTTCTGTAAATTCACACATATTGCACAGTGTCAATTCAGACCTCATGTTTTGTGCAACCATCCCGGTCTGAATATTTGTCTGTTTTGGAATCCACAAGGCAAGAGTTTATCTTGCCGCAAGCTACATTATGACCAATAATACGGCACATCAGTTCAGTTCCACTGGGAAAATCCCGCTTCCCCTCCCTCCCCCCATCAACGCAGGAGAAATCTTGTGATTGGTGGACGGGGCGGTTGTTGTGTATTTGGGATTAGTCCACCCACCCGCCCCAGTAATGTGGTGTTTTTAACGTTGTTCTTAGGTGTGTGAGAGCCTGCCTATTTCTGAGCAGTGACGTCCCTCTTCTGTCACACCTCCAGGGGGTTCTGGGGCCCCTCGGCCCCCTGCGGAGAGTCTGGTTGGAGCCTGCAGATGGGCTTGTTGCACATAGGGCAGACGCTGCGAATTTCCAACCACTTCACCAGACACCTGAACAGGAGACAAGGTGAAAAGAGGAGAGACGGTTTGTTACGCATCAGCTATCTATAGAGTCAAGCACTTTTATGCATTATGGCCACGTCACGAGATGACAGGCTGAAACTGCAGGATGTTTTTGAGTAGCAAAAAGTCTGACAGGTGTTACTAAAAGCTAATACTCATATTTAAGTTGTGATGCCTTGACAGCTTAATTTGTAGTTCTTGTTTTAGAGCTTCTAACAGCATTCTGCGTGTCAGGATTCTACATGCTTGAAGGGATTTTAAAGGGTTGTTTTTGAAGGGTTCACACTGTAAAGCACTGATCAGTGTTTACAGCATCCTAATGTATTATTTTCAGAATAAAAAAAACATAATGAGAAAGGTTGGGTAGTGTGAAAAGATAGTAAAAGATCTTACTTTTTGTGAAACGCATGAGAACAGGGACAAACTCCTAGTTCATCCCGGCTCCGAAACTCTTCCAGGCAAACTGCACAGGTCTGCTGCAGAGTGAAAGAGGATGGATGAAAAAACGGAGACAGCCAGAGGCTTTTGATTCATTTATATTTTCTAATTAATTTATATCTGATTTAATTCATTAATCAATAACAAAGATAGTTGGATAAAATTAAAATTCTTACTCTCTCTGTAATCCCAAACCACCCCAAACAAAATAAATAAATAAACAAATAAATAAATTGCGTAGAAAAATATTCAAGGAATATGAGAGTTGATGGATAGTCCTGCTTTACTTTTATTAAATAAGGGTAAAAAAATCAGCTTGGACATTCAGCCTGAAATATTGTTTTGTGTTCTGTGTAAGAAAGTAAGTCATACGGGTTTGAAATAACATGAGGGTGAGTAAATTACAGAAATGTCAGAATGTTATGTTTGGGTAAACTAAAGGTATTGTTTTGGCAGTTCCTTACTCCAAGAAGACTCATTTTTTTCCCTGGACCTTTCAGAATGACCTACAAGAAAAAAGGTGTTTATTTATTAATAATGGTAATAATTAGTATATGCGTGTGTGTATCAGTAAAAAGTTTTTGAACAGTAAGATTTTTAATGTTTTTTTTTAAAGAAGTCTCTTCTGCTCACCAAGCCTGCATTTATTTGATTTAAAGTAAAGCAAAAGCAGTAAAATTGTAAAATATTTTTACTATTTAAAATAACCATTTTCTATTTAAAAATATTTTAAAAGTGTAATTTATTTCTGTGATCTAAACTAAATTTCAGCATCAATACTCCAGTCCTCAGTGTCACATAATCCTTCAGAAATCATTCTAATATGCTGATTTGCTGTTCAAGAAACATATTATTATTATTATTATTTTGTTATTATTATTATTGTTATATTTATTATTATCAATATCAATATTTGAAACAGTTGAGTAAATTTTTTTTAGGATTCTTTGATGAACAGAAAGATCCAACAATCAGCATTTATCTTTTAATTATGGAAATTAATACTTTTATTTAGCAAGGATGCTTTAAATTGATGATAAAGGCATTTATAAAAATGAGACAAACAAAAGATTTCTATGTCAGATCAATGCTGTTGTTCTGAACTTTCTATTCAAAGAAACCTGAAAAAAAATTCTGCTCAGCTGTTTTCGACATAGAAACAGCTATTTTAAATAGTAGAAATATTTCACATTTTTACTGTTGTTGCTGTACTTTGGATCAAATAAATGCAGGCTCGGTGAGCAGAAGAGATTTCTTTAAAAAATAAAATATATAAATATATATATACACACACACACACACACACACACACACAGTGTATCTTTATACAATTACCTCATTATATCCATATTGTTCTTGTGTGCCCTGTCGCCTCAATCTGTGAAATATAAAAATATAGCATTACATACATTAAAAAATAATCTGTTTGCCTACACATTCTTTTATTACAGCAGTTGGATTTACTGTTGATCTAATCGCACTAAATTAATGCATTCAGCTTACTATGTTTTTTCCTCGTTCATTTTAAATTTAATTTTTAATTTGTTTTTTATATGTTAGTTTTTTCCTTTTTTATAATATTTTTACTTTATTATGCCTATGGAAAGGACTATTTTTATTATTTTATTTTATTTTATTTTCTATTTTTAAATAATATGCAGGATGCAACGATTAATCGATTCATTTATCGATTCTGCGATTTATGCAAATGCATCGCGATTCTCTTGAATTTTTAGTTTTAGTTTTTAACAGCAGATTTTTAGAAACAGCCGTACTCTGCTTACATCCAGTTCCTTGCACACACGTACCACTTAAACCTAATCTTTCAAAAAGTCTGAAAAGATTGAAGTGAGTTTCAAGAGTGTTCACAGTAGGCTGTATTTACATTAATATCGAGTTATAAAAGCCGAGGAGCAAGTACATTTAACCACTTACACTTTGCTCTGCCGAACCGCACAAGCGTTCTTCTTCGTGAGCATTTAAGTGTGCGTTTAAAAACTAGCCCAGAGCGCCATCTGCCATTAAAAAACTAAAAAACTATTCCAGATGCATTCGGAAAATCGAATCGATTAATCGTACACAGCACTTTCACTGTAGTAAATACTAACTGCTATATAGTTTAAGATACCTGAACAGGTAGCAACAGAAGATCATGCTCAACATGAAGATAAAGAGGCCTATCCCGAGAATGATGACATAGACATTGAGTGGAAGACGACCGGTGATGTCTGTGGTCATTTTGCAGAACTTGTCTGTAATCTGTTAGTCTGCGTCACACAGGCATGCTGCAAGAGAACAAACGCAACCATGATCATGGGTGCTCAAGACTGCTTAGGCATTTATTATTACATCAATAAAATTCAAATGTAATAAAAGCATAGACATTGATTATCACTCATACATCAAGAGTCTGTCATATGAGTGGGTTGCATACTTCAGACCCTTGAAAGACAACACACATCACTGTGATTCTCATGTGTACGCTTCTCAGTGGCCCTTGCATGCATATTGCATACTGTGAGCCTGCGGACTGTCCTCGTGTTTCTCAACTCCACGTAACACTGCTCTCATTGTTGGACCTCGCTGAGCAGCATGAACTTTTCACTGTAACACATCTTTTAAAACCGAAAAACAAGAGATGTCACAGTGGTGTCGGGTGATGTGTTCAACACATAAATTCAATAGCTTTTGCTTTAAAGTTCTTTACCGTATAGTTTATTAGAGATTGTATCTGGGTCCTATGCCTCATAAAACTTTCAAAGGGTAAAAATCAACTTAAAATGTCTTTAAAAAACAGTGATGTCAATACTTTTTATTATTATGTAAAAATCTTTTTTTTTTTAAATCACAGCAAATTACTGTTGTTAATATGCACATACAAAATTTAACATGTTTAATGCAGAGTATTACAGGCCGTTTGATGCAGCCATACTATATCTTTGTTGGAAAAAAACTTGATCGTCTTGTGTTTTTATTTATTTAGCTAGCTGTTGATTTACTTAATCAAGTCTTGTAGAAGTCCTCCAAAGTCCTTGTTAAGTGTATCATGTTGACTTTCAGGTTCAAGCTATTTCATCACACATATAGGACAATTTCAAAACAAAATTATTTAGACAACAATGGTTTAACCTATTTCCTAAGGCAATACATGTAAATAGCAACACAAACCCAGTCAGCAGGATGCTACAAAGCTTTATTTATATCTGTATATTGTGCTTTCAGTAAGATACATCATTTGTAAGCCTGGATCACAAAACCAGTCTTAAGTAGCACGTGTATATTTGTAGCAATAGCCAGCAATACATTGTATGGGTCAGAATTATAGATTTTTCTTTTATGCCAAAAATCATTAGGATATGAAGTAAAGATCATGTTCCGTGAAGATGTTCTGTACATTTCCTACTGTAAATATATCAAAACTTAATTTTTAATTAGTAATATGCATTGCTAAGAACTTCATTTGGACAACTTTGAAGGCGATTTTCTCAATATTTAGTTTTTTTGCACCCTCAGATTCCAGATTTTCAAATAGTTTCTCAGCCATACATAAAATCCTATTTAAAATCCATATAAATCCTATCCTAACAAACCATACATCAATAGAAAGCTTATTTATTCAGCTTTCAGATGATGTATAAATCTCAGTTTTAAAAAATTGACCCTTATGACCAGTTTTATGGTCCAGGGTCACATTTGGTTGACTGAATATAGCTCTGGGCTCTCTGACAAAATATGAAAGTTTTCTGTTGCATAACGGTCAGTATTTTCAAACTGCCATAAACCCAAACACTGCATAAAGAATAGACATCCACACTTCATTGCACTGTGCTTGTGGATGAAACAAAGCAGACAAGAAACACTCCATTGTACTGAAGCGCGACAATAGTGGAAAAAAAGAGTGCTGTTGTTGTGCTTGGGCTACAAGAAGAAATAAATGTATAAAAATGTATTCAATAGTTTCTAACAAAGTCATCGGTGCTCCTTTTTGAAAGTAGAGTTAAAAAAAAAGGTAAAAAGACCCAACTACAACTTTCAAATCTTTCAGAAAAAAGAAATAACTGCTGCTTGAGGGCCTATAGGGGTGACAGTGTACTATATAAACAGGTTAACATTGATTTAAACAGTATTTAGTGTTATAAAGATGCAAGCAATGGGTTTAATATCTTATTATTCTATCATTCATTTCATTTTTTCATCTTACTGTATGCAGATTTGCCTTTTTTCAAAAGAGAGCGTTTGGCAACGAGAGTGAAGCCTGGCCAATTGTCTGTGCAGAAAGACAAACACCAGTGGTGCACCCTTTCTGCCATAAAGCCACCATCTGGTCTATCTGTAAGGGGTTGAGGGGGAGGCAAAAGATGTGAAGGCCTCACCAACCCAGGCAGGAAGCACCATTTGGGGGGAAAACAATAATAACTGACCTTAGAGTCGAATGCTGCCAAACAAGCACACAATAGACACAGACACAAAGTGCGTCTCTCCAGGCTCCAAGTTCAAGTCTCGGAAGAGAGCGTGCCAATTGGGAGAAAGGTAAAAAGGCTTGGGTTTTCAGGTGAAGTAGGGGGTGGTAGTAATATAAGGAGGATTTTAGTTAAACATTGATAGAAAGCCAGTGGGAGGGTGGGCTCTGTGAATAACACATGGTTAGGGAGCTGTCCAGATTAGAAATGAAGGGAAGAGGTGGAGGAGATGGAGGAGGGGGTTATGATTCATACTCACCGTTACACCACTGGATAGGTGCTAGATTGCTCCGCTATACCAAACGATCCGGTAACTTGTGTCTAAGGAGACGGTGTTGAAACCGGGCCAAAGGAGTGGGCCGATCCCCTCACTCAAAACCAGATGAATAATACAAGTTTCGCACTCCCAAAACTCCCAAAACAAACACAGCTTTGAATCTTCAGCGCCTCTGGTTAACACATTACGATCACCTGCTGGCATATGGAGGAAGGCAGGGCGATTTTGTTTTCTTTGTGTTGAAACATTTACAAAGACAGGTCACTCATTGTTGAAATCTGTGCCAACACTGGAACAAATATCAACAGCTGCTTCTTGGTATCTAAAATGTTTTGTTCAAGTTAAAAGAACACCAAGTGCTCTTTTTTCACAGCAACCGAGCGGCAGCACAGATTGTAAAAGATTTGCCGTGCACCTTTGACTTCAACAATGGATCTCCCTCTGCTTGACCTGAAGTTGTTGTCACTGGCTGTTTTCATTTTTTTACCCCTCTATAGAGTCACGATAACAAAACAGATGTACAGCGAGTCACAGATTTCTTTCAAAACATTGTCACAAGGCTCACCCCTTCTTGCCGTCAGCCACTTTCGTCTAGTCTTCTCTCTCTAGACTGTAACCCTCACGTTACAGTCAAGCGTTTTCCCCAGTAACAAAGGAAGAGGAAGAGCGGTGGCATACAGCCGTCAGAGCGAGAGCTGGTGAATGCAGCCCATTCAAAGCTGTGTCTTCCTCACACCATCTGGTCTGCCTTCTCTGCAAAGACACAAAGGATAAAACGCATTTTCCACACAAAGTGATGAGATTCCTGTGCTTTTCCTGTCGCCTTTTCCAGCAGCCCCTGCCTCCACGTAATGGTGCCGATGACTTCTCTCCTGCTCAGTTTGTAAACAGATCTCTGCTCATGTGATTCGCTGTCTGGATCACAGCTCTCCTTTCACCCGCCCCCTCCTCGCTCTCCCCCTCTCCCTTTCTATCCTGTGCTCTCTCTCTCTTCCTCCTACTTCTCTCCAGCTGAAGCCTATTAGGAGGTGACAGTGGCCAGGCGAGCAGACAGGCAGGCCGAGTCAGACTCTCCCTGATGAGTCTGTGTAAGACAAGGCTGGGAGGGGAATGAGGGTTGATTCACTTTGCTTGACTGGCAGTCACGAAAACAGCAAGAGACTACTGAGGGGAAATGGTGGTGAGAGTGTCAAGCAAGAGGAAAAACAGAATCGAACAGAATCTGAAAGCAACACTAGCGTAAGGCAAAAAATGCAAAAAGAGCATGTGACATAAGCAGTGACGCCAGTAATTTCGTCACTGCAAAATTAAATAAATAAACAAACAAAACAGCTAATTATACCATTTTAGTTAATAGATTTAGTGAGTGTTTTTAACTCGTGTACAGACAGGAAATTTGCAACTGGTGATTCATGTTGCACAATATCAATGTGTTATGTAAAAGGTGCTTTTGCTAAATCTCCCTGCGTAATGTTGAGTGACAAAAAATGTTGCCATTGTTGTCATTAAAAAAAAAATGTTTAAAAGAAATGTGAAGCTTAAAATTTTATGAAACTACTATTGTTCCATTTAAAGAATTAAGTCAATTCTTTATTTTGATAGTCCACTTTAGACATTCTACTATAAGTAACTTTGCAACTACATGTCAACTAACTCTCAGAGCAGACTTAAGTTAGGTTTAGGGTTAGTAGAATAAGTTGACATATAATTGCAAAATTTAGAAGAGTGTTAGAAGATATTAAGCAATACTCTAATGACTAGCTGACATGTAGTTGTAAAGTTACTTACTGTTAGTAAAATGTCTAAAGTGGACTATCAAAATAAAGTGTTACCAATTCTTTTTAGAAATTATTTGGTTTTGAATAGTATTTGTGCTTAAAGGTGCTTAAATTATTGTTTAGGGCCTCAGTGTTTAAAAAAAAGACGTTGAGGCACTTTTAACAGTTTTTTCACAATTTAAAGTGAAATGGGGCCAATTTTTGGATGTTTTACAAGAAAAGTGAAGCTTATAATTGTATGGAACTACTTAAATTATTCTTAATTTAAAGAATTAACTAAATATGTCTTAGAAATTCTTTCATTTTGAGTATTATTTGTGCTTAATGGTGCTTAAATTGTTTTGGGCCTCAGTGTTTATGGCATTGCATTGTCATGCCAACAAAGTCGCAAAATTTGATAAAACTTTACACAAGAAAGCATTTTCAAAAAATCTTGTTAACATAACTAAACTAAGCCTGGAATATTGTATGGCTAAATATAATTTAAATGTGACCCTGGACCACAAAACCAGTCTTAAGGGTAATTTTTTTTTTTAAAATTGAGATTTATACATTATCTGAAAGCTGAATAAATAAGCTTGTTATGATAGGACAATATTTGGCCAAGATACAACCATTTAAAAAACTGGAATCTGAGGGTGCAAAAAAAATTTAAATATTGATAAAATCTCCTTTAAAGTTGTCCACAACTAAGTTCTTAGCAATGCATATTACTAATCAAAAATCAAGTTTTGATATACTCACAGTAGGAAATTTACAAAATATCTTCATGGAACATGATCTTCACTTCATATCCTAATGATTTTTGGCATAAAAGAAAAATCAATCATTTTGACTCATACAATGTATTTTATGCTATTGCTACAAATATACACATCCTGGTTTTGTTATCCAGGGTCACAAATGATGTCTTTTACTGAAATATGTAGTAGAAAACCCATGAAAGATTTACACTATTTAAAAAATCCATTATGGTGTGAAATTGGTGCACTCAGTGAGCTGGTGGCGGTACCTGTTGCTATTTTTACTGCAACACAACTCGGATAATAAAAACTAAAAGAGTGGCAGTGGATATGATTGCAGGCTTAAACCAAATGCCATTGATTTTCCACACAAGGAGTCTAAACACCCCGGATATCAAGGGAAATCCGCACTGAGAAACCCCTTCAGTGGCTGCAGCATTGTGACAAGCGTCGGCATGTTTACATCCTGCCAGGATGGCATCTAGCATTTCTTGTCTCTGCTGTTTGTAAGCTCCTTGAGTAGCTGTGGTCAACTAAAAGCCTCAAAACCATCAGGCCTAAAGTGGGGAGAACAAAGAAGTTTTAGGAAGTTTTATTCGTCCACAAGCATCTTCAATTTCTTTTCTCCTCTTCTTATCACTAAGAAAGCAGTGAAGACTTACATTGCTTCTCTTGTTGCCTTTCAACTGAAAATCACAACCAAAAGCTGCACAATGTGGCATCGTATCAGTATTTTATTTTCCGTGTTGATTTGCAGTAAAAATAGCAACAGGTAGTGCTAGAACCTCAACCATTTGACGTCATCAAAATAATGGGATCCCCCATTGTACAAAACATATATAAAATGGTGTGGATTTTTTAAGATAACATAACATTATTTATGTTATGTCAAGCTATACAAGCCTTAATTCCCAGGGTTCCCTTTAAATATAAGAAAAAAAAAACATTTAATAAACTAATTGGCAAATTTGCTTCAATTTTACTGGATGTAAACCCATCAACTGTTATCCACGTAATCTTACTCTCAGCTTCAGTTAAGTGGGCCTATGATCAGATATCATGAAAGAATTTACTTTACCTCATCCACAACCCCACTGAGCAAGGATCGGTATTTTCCCTGTACACAAAATCAATTACCATGTGATTACCTCTCATGGCTTCTGTTAAGCTGACAATTTTATTTAAACAATACTCTATTGATCTTCTCTTTTCACCCTTTGACAACGAGGTACCCTCACAAATCACTGCATTCTTGGCAATCATCTCTGCCTGGATGAGCGCCCATCATCTAAAGCTGAAATGATCAAAAACCAAGCTGTTGTTCCTTCAAGCCAAGAAACACCCTTGTCATTTCAATAGACATCTCCACCATCTCACCCACACAAAAAGCCAAGAACCTTGGTGTCACACTGGACAATGAGCTGTCAACTGCAACCTACATACTAACATCCGTCATATCATGCAGATTCCTCCTGCAAAACATTTGCCAGACTGTGGTATAGGCCCCAATCTGCTATCGGTTCAGCTACTGCAACTGACTCCTGGCCAACCTCCCAGTGTGTGCAATCAAACCTCTGCAGCTCATGCAGAATGCTGCAGGGCGGCTGATATTCAACCTTCCCAAGTACTCCCATGTCACATCTCTGCTGCGCCCCTTCCATGGCTTCCTATCCCTGCTTAAATTCAAAACACTGTCCTAGCATGCAAGGCAGTTTTATTCGTCCACAGGCATCTTCCCATTCTTTTCTCCTCATCGCTAGGAAAAGCAGTGAAGACTTACATCGCTTCTGTCATTGCCCTTCGACTGAAAATTACAACCAAAAGCCGCACAATGTGGCATCGTATCAGTATTTTACTTTCCAAGTTGTGTTGCGGTAAAAAAAAAGAAAATAGCAACAGATGACGGCAGTTTACCGCGTGTAGCCATTTCACGTCATCTAAATAATAGCGCCACCCATAGTCCAAACAATGTGAATTTTTGAAATAACGTGTCATTCATTGGTTTACGTTATATTAATCCATAAAATTAAGCTTTCATTTTTTTCTTGGTGTGATTAACATTTTAATCTAAATAACTTTTTTCCACTACAGAATCAAAACCAGAATGAGTTTTATTTCCCAAGTATGCACAACACACAATCTGATGAGGATTTCAGGAGCTTTACATGTACATATATGCATACATACATAACCATATAGCATGAGAGAAAGAAGAACATTAAGAAAAATAAAGTAAAAATTGAGAAAAATAAAAGCAATACATTACAGAGAACCTAATGTGCAATTAAACGTTAACAGTTCTTAATGGAACCATAGATGGCAATAGAGAACCTTTATTTTTAAAGGTAAAGTTCACCCCAAAACGAAAATTCTGTCATTAATTACTCACCTTCATGTCGTTTCAAACCAGTAAGACCTTCATTCATCTTCAGAGCACAAATTAAGATATTTTTGATGAAATCCAAGAGCAGCAAGGGAACTGCCACATTCAAGGGCCAAAAAGGTAGTAAGGACATTGTTAAAATAGTCCATGTGACATCAGTGGTTTAACCATAATTTTATGAAGTTAAGAGAATACTTTTTGTGTGCAAAGAAAACCAAAATAACGACTTTATTCAACAATTTCTTCTCTTCCACATCAGTGTCGGGTTGGAAAGTTCTTGGGTTTTATCAAAAATAATATAATAATTTGTGCTCCAAAGATAAACAAATGTCTTACAGGTTTGGAACAACATGAGGGTGAGTAATTAATGGCAAAATTTTGATTTTTGGGTGAATTATCCCTTTAAGAGTGTAGGCTGTATCTGCTTTGAGTTGAACAGTCTACTATTAGTACAATATTTCTTACATTGTAGATAGCATTACAAATTGCATGCTTGCCATCTGTTGATCACAGTGGTTTCCTGTGTATTCCTAATGCACTTTTGTAGGTCATTTTGCATAATAAGAACATCTGCTAACGCTCTTAAATGACATAAATTACACGTCAGTGGTAGTTAATAACGTCATTTGAACAATTCTTTCCATCTTTATGGAAAAGTATACTTTTCATCATTTCATTGTTTTGTTATGAACAAAAACGTGCATCTGACAAATTTGTTTCTAAAGTCATCTCAACCTGAGAGTACATCTTGTCTTATAAAACAGATGCTAAATAGTTTTTTTGTGCGTTTTTCAAAATATGACAATTTAAGCTGCCAGTCACCTCTCTACAAAGCTCAATCAGATCATATTACCCTTTTTAAATAAAAAACCCTGAACGATCTGAATTATAGCCTTCAGTGACATAATACTCAAGCATGTTTACCATGAAGGAACAAAATAAACAATTTAAAAACAATAAATGGGTATTGAAAAGAGAACCCACAAAATATTTTTCATTCGCCTAACAGTTGTTCTCCTTTGAGTACATGTCCCATTTGTTTAAGCGGCTATACACCGGAGTGTCATCGATCTCTCTATACATGTAAACCCCAGTGATGCGGTTCCATTCCAGTCTGGGAATGACGCTCTTGATATCCTTGCAGTCTTCTAGATCCTGTTTCTCCTGATTTTCCAATGCCACAAATCCAAAGAAGTTCTTGACGCATTCAGCAGCATGGTATTTAGCATGCAGTTCAGCTGTACGCTGGAATAGAGCTTGCTCGTTGGAACGATACTGGGACCAGTACGCCTCCTGCTGATAGCCAAGGGTAGAGCAGCAGTGTTTCATACAGAGGAGCAGAAAGACAGCAAGGGAAATTATTCCCACCACCAACCAGCCCAACAGCTAGATGAAGAAAAGAAAAAAAGAGGTTATACATTTCATAAACGTGAGTGAATGCCCAACTAGGAATGTATAATTAAATAAAGACTATAACAAGACTGTATTAAAGCGATAAATACCTGTGATTCATACTTTAACTGGCGTTCGATCACTTTCGAGTAGTTCACAAATGGTGCAGGTACATCCAAACACGGAAACCGGGCCATGATCTCCGGAATATTTGGAGTAGGAGGGAAATTATCCAAAGAAGAGGGGTCTACAAACTCACTTAAGGCACAGACATACGCCTCCCCTCTCAGGAGGGAAATAACTGACCAAGTAATGGGGGCAACAATTGCTCTCCCCATAATGGAGCCCAACAGAGCAAAAGCAGCAGACAGTGATAACTTCCGACATTTTCTGGTCCGACACTCTGACACAACATCCCAGGTATTTCGATTGAGCATCAACCCAATGACAAAGAAAGCCAAGGCTGGTACACCAATGGCTGCCAGGCCATACATGTAATTCTTCTTTGGTGCACACGGACAGTTAAATGCAAAAACATTGTATGCTGTCTGGCTGGCTACTGTCCCTAAACCTATAAGGCCATTGAAGATCATGACATCTTTACTCTTGAAGAAGAGCGAAACAAATTTAAAGTTTTCTGAGATGAGTGCAGCCATCTTGTCCTGATTTTCTCAACGTGAATTAATGCAGATTAAACAAAGTCTTTCAGATAGTCTCTGTAATCTTAAATCGCTGACAAAAACTGAAGAGTGAAAAGTCTGTTTTTGTTATCAAACACCATCATACAGAAAAGCAGAAACAGACTCTAAAAACTAGAGAAAGGTACACACGAAAAATGATGCATGTGTACGAATTAGAGATATTAGGAGATACACATTCAATTCAAAGACTGTTTTCATGCAGAAAAGCTATTTGAACAAAGATCCTTTGGGCAAGTCTCAGCACAGCACTAACCCGAATTGGAAACTAAAACCTTTAGAAACGGAAAGACTTACATTCCTTTGCAATGAGGTACAAATGGTCTCGTTGAACAGTCATAAAGTTTTAAAATATGTACAGCCAAGTGCAGACAGCAAAAGAAGTTCTTAGAACGAATGAGTTTTTTGTAGGTAGCTCATGTTGTGTTGAAGTTGTGAGATCTTTCCTTAGCTCTGTGCGTTGCGTGCATGCCGCTCTGAATGCTCTGAATCATCAGCAGGAACAATATCTGGTTACAGCCCCAGTGGAAAGTATGAGCATTTAACTAAAAACAGGCAGGACAACATTAAAACGCCTCCCCACGTTATGCAAAACAAATCTAGTAAATCAGATTTAATGATTTTAACGGAACATTGTGAGTGACAGATTTTTGGCGATTATATGGAAGCTGTTTGCTCGTTACAAACGCCGTCATTAGTCATGTAATTATATGTTATCATAAAATTTTAATGTAATTAATCACGTATGTGATCGAATTGATATTCTTTTTTAATGTCCAGGGCAAAACAGGACTGCACAATAACAGCTGTTCAACCTATAACATTAATATTAAAAATGACCAAAAATCATTTGATTTTAATACACACTGTGTCTGTTCTGTCATAAAATAACTCGTTACACACATTTTGCTGGCCCATTTAAATGCGTGAACTTGAAAGGTGCGCGTAGAATTACAAACTAAACGTAACAAGATGGTATGTTTACCTGTCTGGAGTAAATTGAGTAGGCCTGTCAAGAGTTTTGATGCTTTTCAGATAGCCCCTGAAGGGGCAGTTCACATATCGCGTCTTTTGCGCGCTCAAGTTCGTTATTTCAAATGTAGACGCGCGGTAGCCGCGCTCGTAACGGAAGCGACGCGGTCGCGGTGCGGCGCGCTCGGTCTTTTCAAACGCGTCCGCGCCGCATCGAGTTGAAAACATCTCAACTTTTCAGAATCCCGCAAGCGCACCGCGGGTCATGTGACAAGATTCAACCAGTGGCGGCTACTGGTCTGTCCAATAGGGGAAGCTCATTTTCGGCCTACATCATAAAATTGTCTATTTATTTATTCACAAGAATGTGCCTTATTGTCATAAGTAAGTCACAATGCAAACAATCGTAAAAAAAAAAAAGCTTTAGTTTTATTATGCAAAATATGATGTATTTTTTCTTTTAGTCAGATGCTACTATATAGTATAAATATTTTGCAATTTAAATAAGGTTATTATGGAGATTTATTTATTTATTTATTTATAAAGTATTTTAATAGAAATATAAGGTTTCATTATGTTATGTTAAAATTTTTCAAGATTACTATATATATATATATATATATATATATATATATATTAATTTATAGTCATCCTCCATGTTAATATTTAATGTAGTAATCTATATATATATATATTGATTACTACATTAAATATTAACATGAATGAATGAATGAACGATCTAAAAAAAATATTAAACTCTGTAAAAGTGAAACAAGGAATGTGGTGTATAATTGTGTGAAATGTATGATGAAAATCAAGCAATTTCGCCAAGCAAATATAAAGAAATAGGTTGCAGCAGTTTTTATTTCGACTGAACTTGAGAAATCCGCGATGGGACTGAGCGCGAATAGCTTCAGCGATTCCTTATAGTACAAAATCGCTGTCAGTCAAAAGGAGATGCAATCTTTCGACAGACCCTCCAATCATCACGCAGAAGCTCGGAGTCCAGGCCAGCCCACTCCTCATTTGCTCCTCATTCACCCCCAGAGACGCTGAGCGTCCGTGGGCGGGACATAATCGCAGCGTTTATCCAATGACCGTCTAGTTTCAAAGCACTGAAAAAAAACGTTCAAAGCAGCCGCATTGAAGTCAATGGACGCTGGGCTTCAACGGGGAATTGCACTGTGACGCTACGGGAATGTATGAGAAGAAAATCAAGTCAGCCGACCTGCTATATCTAACTGATTCTGAACGAACTCGTCTTTGAGATGAACGTTTTCTAACGCATTTTTAGTCAATAAAATGTTAATACAATAGTACATAATTTGACCATTAATTTTGTGACATTATAGGGGAAGCTGAGCTTCCCTTGCAGTCTTAAAGAAATCGCCACTGGATTCAACCAATTAGCTTCATCCTTTCCCGTACCAACATTGAAAGCTCAGCCAAGATGGAGAAACAGCTGATCATAGCTGTACATTCATAAATAAATTTAGTAGCAGAGTTACAGCAAGTGATTTTTAGTGCTGGAAATCCGTTTGTCCTTTGATGAAACTTCCGCGTCTTCACCGAGAGTGCGGGTCATGGTTGCTTAGCAACGGCAGACGCCACGGGAGCGCAAGCTACAGAGCGCTTTGGAAAGGAGGAGAAATCGGCGCTCCTAGCGTTTTCCACGCGTTTTTAGGCGCGATATGTGAACGGCCCCTAATCCTGCCTTCCACAGAAAGTCGCGCACTCGCGTAATTTAAAAATTAACGGTCATTTCCTTTTACTGACTTACTAACATTCGTTGATTGATCTCTTTAATGAATAATTACTTATAATTGATATATATACGAGAGTAAATATTGTGATTTCATGGAAATTTGACACGTCTAATATGGAGGGCCAAATTACTCAAAATGAAATAATTAAATAAATGTTGAAATATATAAATAAATTGTTAAATGCATAATTTAATTATTGAAAGCATAAATAAATGTATAAATATTTATTTATTTAAATATATTTTTATTTAATTGTTTATTGAATATTTTATTTATTTAAATATTTATTTATGCATTTATTTATTTAAATATTTATTTATTTATTTATTCATTTATTTCTGCATTTGACATTCCGCGACACTGACACAATCCATTGGCACGTGTCACACAAGCAAATACATACAAATAAATTCCGCGATGTAACTAATCCTACATTTGATAGAAACGCGTCATCAAAGAAAGAACGTTCTACAGTTAAGTGCGTGTGTTTCACAGACAACGTTATAGTCCAGCTGTCAACGATACGGTGACATGTTCCACAAGAGTGTCAGTGGCACATGCCACTCTCTGCTGATACAAGTCAGTGAAAACCGGAAGTGTCAGCGGTTGTGCCACACTGAGCATAGTGGCATGTGCTAATTGCTTCTGTGTGTCAGACTCAGATGCCATGTCACTTTATCCGCAAGAGTCAACGACAGATTTTTTTACTGTACCATCCTCGATCAGCCATAGCTCGTGATGCGAAAAACATGAAAAAGGCGCCTGGACTAGAAAGACCAAAGAAATCGAGAAAGGTGACGCCCACTATTGTTGAATGACGTGCCGACAACCGCAAACCTCAAAATGAAATGTGGAGGCAATAAATAAATGCATAAATAAATGCGTAAATAAATAAATATTTAAATAAATAAATCCATAAATAAATAAATATTTACATATTTAAATAAATAAATGCATAAAATAAATATTTAAATAAATAAATATATAAATAAATAATACATGGTTTGTAGTAGTGGTTATTGAGGTCCACATCCGTCCGTCTTCCATGCTGCTTACTACGGGACGCGGGAGTGCTGACAAACGGCAGTGGTATTGGAGTGAAGAGGTTAGGAGAACGTTCTGGGAACCTTCAGAGAACTTTCAGGGAATCTTCTAGGAACATAAATAGAACGTTCCCTAATGGTTAGCCAGGAAAGTTTTCTTAACGTAAATAGAACGTTCCCTGTAGGTTAGGGGAACGTTCTGGGAACCTATCGGGAACGTTTTTTTTTTTAACTATTTACGTTAAGAAAACTTTCCTGGCTAACCAACAGGGAACGTTCTTGGGAACATTTGGGCTCATTCTGGGAACCAAAAATTGTTAGCTGGGAATCTCTTTTGGGACATTTGGCTTTGTGTGCTTGTAACGTCAAAATTATCAGAACGCTCCAAATTAATTCTCTATCACGCTCTTATTTTCCTGCTATAAGCGCGCGAAAAGACTGATACAAGTACTGACAGACAAAAAAGCCCCTCAAAAGCATTAGGATTGGTTAATGTGAATCAGCGTGATAGCCTATATTCCCTGTTGAAAAAAAACTGCTAAAACCAGCCTAAGCTTGGCTGGTTTAAGCTGGTCATCCAGGCCAGTTTTAGCTTGTCATAGCTGGTCAGCAGGCTGGTCTTAGTCGGGTTTTGGCCACTTCCAGGCTGGTCTTAGCTGGTCAGGCTGGAAGAACAGCTGGAACGACCAGCTAAAACCAGCCTGACCACCAGCCTGGGAGACCAGCTAAAACCAGCTACTTCCACTTAAACCAGCCAACCAGCCTAGGCTGGATTTAGCTGTTTTTTTTCAGCAGGGTTTGTACAATTATTCTGTGATATCTTTCAGAAAAAACATAGCATTCGACAACACTTAATTTGAAGTTAGCGGTTAGTAAATAAAACTGCATGCGCCTTAAAGAAGAACATGCTTTGTCACGATGTCGTTACAAAACCATACCTGTCCACACTCCCATTTTCCTAGGAGTCTCCTGTATTTCACAACCGTCCCTCTCCTGTTTTGTCATTTCTCCCAGGAAACTATTTGTATTGACCAGACGTCGTTATATGCGTAATCACATCAGTATATTATTCCAAGGTTGTCCAGTTGCCAGATCTTTTATGAAACGCATCCTAATTCACACAATCAACACACTATAGAAACAGACACAGGAAGTTGAATCAAGCACCAGTGGTAGAAATGGGAGGAGACTCAGTGCTCTGGTAAAATAAATAAAGTGGCTGCAAATAATTAAATAAATAAATATGTATGTATGTAAATTTAACAACAGCTGGATGGAAGAATTTAATTCCACATCTCGGAAGCTATATCCACAATGGCCAGCCTTTTGCAAAGTGTGTTGCACTCATTTAAAGGAGAAGTCCACTTCCAAAACAATGATTCATATATAATGTACCTTGTCATCCAAGATGTTCATGTCTTCTCTCTTCAGTTTTAAAAAAAAATTGTTTTTTTGAGAAAAAAACATTTCAGCATTTTATAATAGTCTGATATGGTGCCCTGATTTTGAACTTCCAAAATGCAGTTTAAATGCGACTTCAAATGATCCCAAATGTGGTTGTAAAGAATCCCAGCCAAGAAAGAAGGGTCTTATCTAGCGTAACGATCGGTTATTTTAATAAAAATAATACAATTTATATACTTTTTAATGCCAAACGCTCGTCTTGTCTTACTCTGCCTGGACTGTTTTTGTTCCGGTTCATGACAGTTAGGGTATGTTGAAAAACTCCCATCTCATGTTCTCCCTCAACTTCGAAAACATCCTATATCGCTGTTTTACCTTTTTTGTTAAGGGTGTTTGATCTTCTTTGCATGTTCTCTTTGCCAATATCTGACATTGTGGGACAAAAATGACATTACTCAGCACATTAAACGGCATTAAATCACAGTCATCACCGGAAGCCAGACCCATAAAATTTATGAATGGCCGCATCAACTCCTACGGGAAGAAAACAGTGGATATCCACAGTTCTTGATCTTCCGGGTTGAATGCCAAATAAAAAGTGCAAAATGCCAAATTCTGATTTTCCATTTTGCATGGTTCAAACCATGATGCTCTCATGCCACATGCAGTGAAAAATACTTGGCAAAGCGAAGCGGAAACTGACATCTTGCCAACAGATAAGACAAGCTTTCAAAATTCATACAATAAGTACTACTTTGTGGTTCTTTAATGTCTTGCGCAACAGATCACTTTTGCACCTCGGTTTAAGCAGCATGTCAAACAATCATTTCTTCCTCTTTACTATAGCTATAGCATGAAATATACATGAATGAACATCAGAAGGTGTCTTGTTTCAACTGCAGAAAGATGTCAGTACACCATTTTTCAATTCCTCCTTAGTCAGTGTGTGGTGTGTATGTTTGGGCATAAAAAAGATCTACAAAGTTACAAATCTTAAAGTCCACTCCAAAGGGAGATATTTAGTTTTTAAAAAATCTCTTTCCAAGAACTACAACAAACGGCTCCTTTGGACTACAACGTTTGTTTTCCGCATGCAATGATGTCACAATGCGGTCCATTAGAATATCATTAAATTAAATCCCGCCTACGTAAATTCTAATTGTTGGGAGGGTGGGTAGGGACGAGGTGGGGATTAGCCTAACTTTAGTGATGTAGCGCAGAGAGCCGCTTAAATGAGCCGCAGTGCGGCAGGTATAAACACAAGCATTGACTAGAGTGGTCGCTTCAGAGCAGTAACGCGCCGCAGACCTGTGCAGTGTGTGGAGAGATTTATTCATCATACAGTGTAGATAGCTTCACTTATAACGCAAGTGTTTTTTAAAATGCATACACTTGCACTACAATAAGATAGGCTAATCAGTGATGATGTTCTTTAATAATGTTAGGCTACTTTTAGCCTTATGCTGGAGCTGGTTTCGGGCAATGAAACTAAGTATGTAAAATAATTAAATACATTAGCACGATAATATCATGTATTGGCGATCTCGCAGGCTGACGATGGGACCCAACACTACTGTAGCGTATTATTTACTCACCCTCCATGCATCCTTGGTGTGTATAACTTCCTTCTTTCAGACGAATGCAATCGGAGTCTAATAAAGACTAATAAAGTCTAATAAAGTGCATCCATCCATAATAAAAAGTGCCTCACACAGCACAGTGTGTTTTTGTAAGAAAAATATCCATATTTAAAACATAAGATTCACTATTAATCTAGCTTGTGCTAACTGCTTTGACAAGGGGCGTGGCAGTACTGAAACACCGTCTAAGCTGTACGCCAATCACAACGCACTGGGACAGTTAACCAATCATAACGCATTTCCTTATGATAACGCATTTCCTTTTTTGGAAGGCAGGCCTTCATTAAACCCGGAACTAATCGAGCTATTTGTGCCAGGCTGGGGAGAAAGGTATTGTAATAATGTAAATAATGTGAAAAATAATGCGTTTTCGAACCACCAAGCATGAAAGCATGTTCTAGTACACCCCCAAAACAAAATCAAGACTTTGAAAAAGTGCATAATAGGCCCCTTTAACAAGAGACTCAGTGTATAGCATTGCCCATAACACAGACATTCAAATTAGACAACATTTAGTATATGAAAAAAAATTCTCAGAAGAAATCGGATTTCATAGAAAAAATTGCATTAGATATAAAAATAATTACAAGCTTTTTGTATTTAATTTACACAACAATTATTTGTTATGCAACTTTTTATTATTATTTTCTTTATGGTCAGTATGGCACACATTTCTTGGGTGTTTCTTGATACCAAAGGTGTTAGTTTTTGGGTGTGTAGTATTATTCATTAATTAGACACTAATTTGTCACACTCAAAGGATAAAAAGTCCATTTCTTTGTCAATTACTTAACAGTCATGTTCACTTGTGTACATGGCCCATTTGTGTAAGCGGCTGTAGATGGGAGTTTCATCAGTCTCTCTGTACATGTAAACCCCAGTGACGCGGTTCCACTCCAGCCTGGGAATCTCACTCCTGATTCCCTTGCAGTTTGCTAGAAGCTGCTTCTCCTGACTTTCCAAAGCCACAAAGCCAAAGAAACTCTTGACATTTTCAGCTGCATGGTATTTAGCATGCACTTCAGCTGTACGCTGGAAAAGAGCTTGCTCGCTGGAGCAGTACTTGGACCAGTACGCCTCCTGCTGATAGCCGAGAGGAGAGAAGCAATTTTTCAGACAGAGGAGCACAAAGACAGTGAGGGAGATGATTCCCACCAGCAACCAGCCCAACAGCTAGATGATGAAAAAAAAAGAGGTTGTACATCAGAAGTGTTCATGCAATTAGGGAGTTTAAAGGGATAGTTCACCCAATAATGAAAATTACCTCATGATTTACTCACCCTAAAGCCATCCTGGGTGTATATGACTTTCTTGTTTCCGACAAATATGAAGGTATATTAAAATAATTTCCTGGCTTTTCCAAGCTTTATAATTGCAATAAATTACGATTTTGAAGTCCAATAAAGTGCATCCATCGATCATAAAAGTGAAAAAAAAGCTCCGGGGCATTAATAAAGGCCTTTTGAAGTAAATCAATGTGCTTTTAAAGAAAATTAACTAGTTATAATCCGTACTCTCTAGCTTTCGCTAACTGTTACGCGCATGTTCACAAGAGTGGCGTTCCTCTGATTGTGTTCGTCTGAAAGAAGAAAGTCATATACACCTAGGATGGCTTGAGGGTGAGTAAATCATGGGGTAATTTTCATTTTTGGGTGAACTATTCCATATAACAACGCTAGAAAAAAAGTGAAAAGTACCTGGGATTCGTATTTTAACTGGCGTTCAACCTCTACTGTGTGGTTCGTAAATGGAGCAGGTATATCTTTACATGGAAACCGGGCCATGATTTCTGGACTAGGAGTAGTTAAAAAGAAGTTGTCCAAAGATGAGGGGTTCATGAACTCACTGAAAGCACAGACATACGCCTCCCCTCTCAGGAGGGAAATTACAGTCCAGGTGACAGGGGCAACAATCGCTCTGCCCACAATGGAGCCCAGCAAAGCAAAAGCAGCAGTCAGCGATAATTTCCTGCATCGTCTGCTCCGACATTCTGACACAATGTCCCAGGTATTTTGATTCAGCATCACTCCGATGACAAATAAAGCCAGGGCTGGTACACCAATGGCAGTCAGGCCATACAGGTAGTTCTTCTTTGGTAAACACGGACACTGAAAAGCTAAGATGTTGTATGCTGTCTGACCAACCATTGTTCCTAAACCAACGAGGCCGTTGAAGACCACGACATCCTTACTTTTGAAGTAAAGTGCAATAAATTTGATGTATTCTGAGAGGAAAGCAGACATCTTATTTTGATACAGGTGTGTTTCTGTCTCTCAGTTTCTTTTCACTGATGATGGTTATTGTCTCTGTAATTTAAAGTTTAAACCTGACAAAGACAGATGTGCAAGAAAGTCCTTTAAATGAAAAGAGGGGCAAAACAGAAACAGCTTCATTATACCATTTCTAAATCAATAAATGTAGTCATACATTCAATTCATAAAAAAGCAATTCATTGGGCAAAAGCCTCAGTGTGCCGAAAACAAAAATCAACTGAAAAATCAAATTGTTTCTGAAATGAAGACTTACATTTCTTTGCCAGAGAGTACAAGTGGTCTTGCTGAACATCCACAAAGTTTTCAAATTATGTTCAACCAGAAGCAGATTGTACAAACAAAACAAAAACTGTCTGTATGTGGCTGTATTTGTTGTGGTCAAGAAATGAGATGATTTCCTCGCTGTGTCTGATGTGTACATACAGCAGTGAATCACCAACAGCAATTACAATCTGGTTTTAGCCTAATAAGCATTTAACTAAAACAGGTTCGGCTAAAGTAATTAAGAAAGATCAGGCACATGACCAAAAAAAAAAAAGACCTTTCGCTATATCTCTCTCTTTTTTTCTCTCTCTCATTTATATATATAAATATATATATGACATATATTTGTCATCCAACAAATATTCAAAATGAACTGCCTCCTGAGACCCAGTAAAAAGGATATTACAGCAAGTAATAAGTTCTTTTTTTTTTTTTTTTTTTTTTTTTTAAATTACATGACACTAGGTGTGTTTAATTAGGGACACATACAAAATGGGAACACTGAATTGCACAGGACATCTTGTAATCATCTCGAGATTATCTCTGAAACGGTGATGTCATGAAACGGATCCCCCATGGCAGGCTGAAAGCAATATTCAAAGCCCTCGCTGCTTTTTTCCAATTTACAGAAATTAGGATAGTGTACATACATTAAAATAATAAGTTAAACTGTAGATAAAAATAAAATAATCACATTTTAGAAAAAAAACTTAGGTGTGAATTTTTTTTCTAAAGTTATTTTTGGCTTAAATCCTTATAACTCATCTTGAGTCACTCTTGTAAGTTTGCTGAGGCTCCCTATACACTTTTAAAAATAAAGGTGCTTAAAAGGTTCTTCACAGCGATGCCATAGAAGAACCATTTTTGGATCCACAAAGAACCATTCAGTCAAAGGTTGTTTAAAGAACCATCGGTTTCTTACCTTTTTATAATCTGAAGAACCTTTTTTCACCAAAGGTGAAACAGAAAGGTTCTTCAGATGTTAGAGGTGGAACCATTTAAACAAAAAATGTTCTTCTATGGCATTGTGAAGCACCTTCATTTTTAAGAGTGTACGGGGCCCTACTTTAAGATATCCTAAAATCATATCCACCTTCTTCCAGTTCATTAGCCACTATCCATCTTATTTTTCCCGTAAGAGGTCATTTGTAAAATTAATATGTCTGACTTCCGGTCTTATCCACTTCCAGCTGTTTTTAGCTGTACAAAACAGCTTGCTTTGCTTCTTGATATTGTAAACTGGTGTGTCTTTCCATATTATTTTAATGTTTTATGGTTTAAAACATGGTTACTATACTTTAACCATGGTAACCACAAATTTACCACGGTCTTGCTACACTAACCATAGTTTAACCATGGTATTTGTAGGAAAACTATGGTTATACAAATGGTAATCAATTCACCAAAACAACATGGTTAGTACATAAAACCATGGTTAATTTTCGTAAGGGCAGTGTATTTATAATTAAGATACTACACTGAAGAATATGTAAGACACCAGTATGAAATATACGAGCAAAACAAGCTGTTTTGTACAGCTAAAAATAGCTGTACCCTATTGAGATGAGACTGGAAGCCAGAGCCAAAAAAAACTTACTAATGGCCTCGCTCACTCTTGAGGGAAAAATAAGGTGGGCACATTAAGATTTTTGTAACTGACTTGGTAATAAATTCTGCCGCTTTAAACTGAAGAGCATAACTAAGCATGTTTGCGAGTGAAACGTGAGCTCAAGACCACCAGGTGGTGTAAACTCAACAGTTACTAAGCAAATTCTACAATTGCAAACTCCTGCAGCAGGTTCTGTTGGACAATAACATTGTCTGTGACTTAGGATGTAGTAGTAAACTAGCAACTTGCCATTAATAGGCGAGGCTAAATTATCTCCGGAGTGACGCTACCATCTGCTGATATGTCATTGAATTCAACTTTAGCTATAATTTAATTTTAGTGAAACTTAATTTGTTGCATAAGAAGTAAAGAAAAAGAGACATTCATTCTTAACATCGTCATCATCATTATATTATCTTTGTCACGTCACACGTGTTTGTTGCTTTTTCATTCTCACAGAAAAGCCCATATTCATGTTCTCATTTAACAAACAACATATGTTTACAATACCCTGGTGAAAAAAACAGCATATGCTGGTAGGTATGTTTTGATGCTGGAATGCTGGTTAGGTAGGTTTTGATGCTGGTTTAAGCTGGTCCTTTGCTGGTTTATGCTGGTCTTTAGCTGGTTTATGCTGGTCCTTTGCTGGTTCATGCTGGTCCTTGACCAGCAACATGACCAGCATAAACCAGCTAAGGACCAGCATAAACCAGCAAAGGACCAGCTTAAACCAACATCAATACCTACCAGCATATGCTGGTTTTTTCACCAGGGTAGTGGATCATGAATGACTGAGTCTCAGGAGGATAAGAAATGGCAAGCAATAAATAGAAATGAGATCTTGACAATGCTATACCACTTCATATTAATTTTAAAATGTAAAATCAGACTTTGGAGTAATATGCTACAGCTGTTGTTTTCATAGGTGTGTGATTTTGGCGCTCATCTGTGAGGCTGAGTGTATCCAAGTGCGCATGTCCGTTCATTTCTTCAGCGCGTTTGTTCAGCAGTAGCGCGGGTTTACATGTATGCCAGTTCCACAGCACTCTATTCATGTCCTCTTCTTTACGGACCCCAAGAAGCTTCTCCTCGTCACTCTTCTGTTTTTCCCCATCCTCATCTTTATTACCTTTCCCTTTCTTTGTGGGTAGCTGGAACTGTGGAACAATTTCACCACTGATGCTCTCGAAGTATTGCTGTATGCAGACCTTAGCGAAGCTCTTGGCGTGCTCTTTGCACGTTTCGTCGAATAGTTTGCGCTCTGTATCGATGTAGTGCGACCAATATTTGGTTTTAAGAAAAGCAGCTTGGGTAAAACAAGGCCTTATCGCCCTTATCAAGAAGGCTGCTACAGTTATTACCATTAAAAAGGTCCATCCACAGGCCTAAAGAAACAAAAACAAAACATTACAACAGATTAATTTTAAAATAAAACAATATATATATATTGTTATATAGTCTTATATAGACAATAGGCAACTTTGACAACTACTGACAACTTTGATTAACTTTTCTGATCCACTTCAAATGCTGACTACTATAGTTCCCATATAATCATAGCCTACATCATTTTTCCACAAGGACCACAAAACCAGTCAAAAGGGTCCATTTATGCATCATCTGAAAGCTGAATAAATAAGCTTTCCATTAATGTATTGTTGGAATAAGACAATATTTCGCTGAGATACAACTATTTGAAAATCTGATATCTGAGGGTGCAAAAACTGCCTTAAAACTTGTCCAAATTAAGCAATGCATATTATTAATCAGAAATTAAGTTTTGATATATTACAAAATATCTTCATAGGGATATATCCTTACTTAATATCCTAATGAATTATGACATAAAAGAAAAAATCGATCATTTTGGCCCATTCAACGCATTGTTGGCTATTGCTACAAACATACCCGTACTACTTACACTATAAAAAACAATTTGTTGAGTCAACTTAAAATAATTTGTAACCTGGCTGCCTTAAAATTTTAAGTTCAGTCAACTCAAAAAAAGTTTATTTAACTTGAAATGTTAAATTATACTAAGTGACAACTTAGATATTTGAGTTGAATCAACTTAAAATTTTAAGGCAGCTGGGTTGCTTACCCATCTGTTAAGTTTAGCAAACACAAATATCTAAGCTGTTACTTAGTACAACTTAACATTTCAAGTTGAATAAACTTATTTTAGTTGACTGAACTTAAAATTTTAAGGCAGCAGGGTAACAAATTATTTTAAGCTGACTCAGCAAATTGTGTTTTTTATTTTTTACAGTGTATGACTGGTTTTGGGGTCCAGGGTCACATTTCACTTAAAATCCTTGGCTTATATAATTTCTCAGTGCTCGTAATTATTCCTAGACCTGCCCTGTTTTAGTAACCTCTTGTGTATCTGTGAAAATTTGTTTTTACATTGTATGAAACCTTCTCAGATAAGTCATTAGTCTGTAAGTGATGCGTTTGACGTTTTCATTTTCTCTCAGCGTGTTAAAGTTTCTATAAGCGTATGAATATTTAATGAGGTCAGCACTGAAGCATTTTATGATTGGTTGTTTGTTGATAAACAACTCTAGCACTATACTTTGCCACTATAATTATTATAATTAACCAGGTGCTTGTTGCTGTCTTTCAGAATTACGTTTGCAAAATTGTACACAATTACAAATATTGCTTTACCCACCCTGGTGAAAAAAACAGCATATGCTGGTAGGTGTGTTTTGATGCTGGGATGCTGGTTCGGTAGGTTTTGATGCTGGTTTAAGCTGGTCCTTTGCTGGTTTATGCTGGTCCTTAGCTGGTTTATGCTGGTCCTTGACCAGCAACATGACCAGCAAAAACCAGCAAAGGACCAGCTTAAACCAGCATCAAAACCTACCTAACCAGCATTCCAGCATCAAAAAATACCTACCAGCATATGCTGCTTTTTTCACCAGGGCAGCGTTAATAGTTATAGATAAGTTCATTTAGAAAACCCGATTTCATTATTAAGGTTTGAAATAATGCCATTACCTGTGACAAACAGCGAATATACCTAGTGGCCGCTTCTCTGGAAATAATCTCATTCCCATCAAATACGTCCTTGCATGGAATCCTTGCTTGTAATTTTCGAAGCTCTTTTTTGGACATGCTTTGATAGGTCTCGTTGATGAACTCGGATAAATCCGTTGTGGCGCTGAAAGCACACAAAAAGCTCTTGCCATCCATTAAAGTCACGGCTACCCATACAGCCGGGGCGATGAGAGCGCGCTGCGTCATGGAGCTGAACATATAGCGCAAAACCGCCGGATCTTTCCTACGTTTTCCAACCGGTCTCTTCCATTCTTCAGTTAACACTGATATGTTGTTGTTAAGTACATATCCAAGTAAAAAGAACCATATTGGCGGAACGATTAGAATGCCGATCCCATACGCGTAATTGTAGTCTGGAAGACAAGGACAGGTGAACTCAAAAGAGGAATACATCTGGGCACTTGCCAGAGCCATGATCCCACAGATGCCATTCATGAAGGACTCTTGGTTGGCTTGCAAAAACTGGACCATAATCCGAAATTTATCCATATTTACAAGTCAGTTCACCTTTTAGAGCAAAACAGTAGATCAAATTAGTACAGTTAAGCAAAAATTAATGATTAATCTTATTAGAATAATCAAAGACTTACTCTGTCCTGTCAGAGAGAAAAGAGAGCAAGAATGCCGGAGTTCAAAGTGAGGAAAGGTTCACCAGGTCGCCTTAATGCATTGATGCACATGATTGACAGGCCCCTCCTTTGGAGGCTCTAACACATGCTCAACTAAATAGTTGGGTGTGATTTTTGACCTCGCATTGTCCAGTGCTTAAATTGTTTACTGTCAAACATAATACATATCTACAAGACAAAATGTCTCTTACTAAAAGGTGTAAAACATGGACAATATACAAACACAGAAAGCAGTGGCTGAACCACTATGCAGCTAAAATAATAAACTTTTTTATTAGTTAATATTGTTAATAAATACACAATTTACAGACAAATACATATACAATACATACATATTTTTTCAGGTGTTGCCAGGGTTCTTGTAGTGATTTGCATCAAAGCCATATCCATGAGGTCGTTGCGTAATGTGTGTGGAAAGAGACATGCAAAAATACACAAACTACATCCCAGCCTATTCAAATGCACCATGCAAGCGCTTGAGGAAGGTTAAAACAATGCTTTCTGAATTGACATTAATCTGACGGTTTTGATTCATACTAAATATACAGAAGAAACATTCTTTGAATCTTTGCATTAGAATCCTATTGGGGCCTGAAGGGCCCACTGCAACTTAAAAACAGAAATTACATAGAGTATATCCAATATATATATATATATCCAATGCACCTGCATGAAAGCCTTTTAAGCTTTGCTTCTAAATTAACATTAGTCAATTAGTTCTCAAATTATTACAATTCTAGCATCAACATTTTTCATTCTCTTTATTAATATTTCATTAACATGTCAGTTTCTGACATTAATTCTTAGTTAAGAAGTAAAATCTGTTTTTCTTCTTCTCAGTTTTACACTTCAGAGAATAATGCCTTTCCATTGTGATCTTCCCAAGTGATGCATACTTTGGGCTTATAGGCCATCTTTGTCACGTCCAGCTCTGGTTTGCACTCATACCAGGTTTGCAGCAAATGATCCACCTGATCTTGTCTGGTTATGCCATGCAGACGCTCCTCTTCTTCCTCTCCATATTCATTATGGATTGTGCTGAGTCTGAGTGCATTTGAGAGGGGCATTCTCACAGTCACGTCTTCTCGCATACTCTCAAAGAACTGCACCACGCATTTTCTGGCAAAATCTCTGGCATGAAGGACACAGGTCTCATCGAAGAGCTTCTGCTCGATGTCCAGGTAATTGCTCCAGTAGCGTGTCTGGAGAAACGTTGCGTGATTGAAGCAAGGCTTCAGGACACGACCCACAGCGCCCAGAAAAATGAAGAAGAGGAGGATTGACCAGCCTATTGCCTTAGAAAAGATAAATTGTACAAGAAGAAAAGATGAATCATCTGGTTATGCAAAGCATGAAAGGATTTTAACCACCTACAGATTTGCTAAAGGTCTGTTCCTGTCAACTTTGTACAGCTCAATCTTACTTAGCAGCTATCAAGTCAAAAAATGACTTTGACATCATGGTTCTTTGACTGCACACAATGTAAGCATTGAAAAAATGTGCCAAAAAATGTGAGAAAACCCATTCACCTGAGAGTAACAACGCACATAGCGTGAGACGGCTTTCCGAAAACTGGTGTTTTTGAAGATGACATCTTCTTTGCAAGGCACCTTAGCCATGATCTTGATTAGTTCTAGCCCAGTGCTGTTTGGTATTCCTGTAAAATATTTAGGGTCTACATTCATACTAAAAGCACAGATGAAACATTTTCCATCCAAGAGCGTCATCAGAATCCAGACCATGGGGGCTAGAAGTGCCCGTTGCAACATCGATGACAGTAAAAATCTGGTAGAAGGATAATATAAGAATTTGTATATGATTAATATTAATAATGAGTAATTTTATCAATATTATTTAGCTTCAAACTTACTTTACCACTGCTGGATTTTTTGTCCTCTTGCCCATGGGTCTGACCCACTCTTCCATCAGCACTCCTGTATGACGATTGACTAACACTCCCAAACAGAATAATATAATCGGAGGTACGAACATGACCCCCAGTGCGTACATCTTGTTGTATTGCGGTAAACAGGGGCAATTGAAATCAAAACTTGTATACAACTTGACGCTTATCAGTGACAATATTATACAGATACCGTTGGAGATAGACTCAGAATTCGACTGGAAATATTGCAGAACCAACTTTAAACGATCCATTAATTAGTTCAGGTTAGCTATAAGAAGCTGCAGATGAGTCAAACGTAGGCTACTTATCTGATAATGACCGCCAAATACGTCGTTACGCAATCTGCGCTGTTCAACTCTGCAAAAAAGACAAACGGAAAATAAAAACCCTCACTTGAGAAATGGTTACTTTAATTTAAAAGTAGTTAAATGGATCACGTGGAAACGAATGTTTCACAGATATTAACGCATCTTGAGCTCTGCGTGCTGAAGTGTGATGGGTTCACTTGTAGGACGCGCGCACCTGCTTCCTTTGGCCACACCCTAATGTGCGCACCAATATCTGACTTTAAAACTGCTTAAAACGAGTTTGCTTAAGGTCCAGCTATAATATTTCTATTTAAATGCAGTCCATATAACGTGTTATTTGCAAGATATATACGAATGAACATGTTGAGGTAATGTACTCCAGACAAATTCTTGTCAGGTAAAGTAGGCCAGCTGGTCTGATAAAGTGGACCATCCCTTATTTATCAAAAAATATTTTGCATCTTAATTATACTTAATTATATATATATACATATATATATATATATATATATATATATATATATATATGAAGAGTTCAGATGCAAAACCAGCTAAAAGCCATCTCGGTCAAAAATGAGATAATGATACTGAGTGAATGCTCCTGACACATATTATACATCCATCAAATACTTTTACTCCAAACTCACTAAATTCCAGCCTCAGCCCAATCAGAAGTACCAGTACTTACACAGAAACCTATACAAAGTAGCCAGAAAGAAATGCTCATTTTAAAGAATTACGTCAGATGGATTTAGCTGGTTTTGCATCTGAACACTTCATATATATATATATATATATATATATAATTAAGATGCAGAATAATTTTGATAAATAAATTTCAATTCATGTGTGAAATTCCTGAAAGAATGTTGACATTAAATTTAATGAAATCTGAATATCTGAATGTTCTGAAATCTTAACTACATGTAAAATGCTTTTCTCTCTATGCCCTCTAAAAACTTTCAACAATTTTTAATTGTGTCCGTATTTTAAAGCTTTATATTCTATCTATATTTTCTCCTCTCATCGTTTCTTCACTCCACAGATTGAACTTCATTCCTTGACTTCTTTTCTATCCTCTCTTTCCTTTCTTTCATCGGTGACTTGAATTCCTGACTGCAGTCTTATTTCTGTTTTCTAAAAAGTAAATTATAAATGTCAACTATAAAATAACCAGTGAATTCAATTTATTTAATGAATTTGGGTATAAATACTGAAGTTTAAAGGTCGGCCCACTTTACCTGAATCCTAAGGGCCCACTTTATCTAACACATTCTGGCAAAGTGGGCCAAGTATATTTAAACCCCTTACAAGAAAACTGTTTTGTTTTTTAATGTTTTGCATTTTATACCCTATTGATAGTAGTATTGCATAAAACTGGAACTGTCACAGTGTTTGTTTACATTTAGTGAGCAATCTTGTAAGTTACAATAAAAATCTTATGTCAGTGGGTATTCTACTTTTCACCATGACAGTCCTCCTTTGAGGTGTGTGGCCACACCCACCAGTGTCTTATTGCATCAACCAAAATTTTTATTATTTAGAAAAATAGTGTCCCTTTAATTAAGAACAGTATTATTAAGCTTAAACGGCCCACTTTACCTGAATTCAACCTATTTAATATTTTCATTCAGATGCTAAGCAGCACCCTCAAACGAAATCTATAGCACCCTCAGTTAAAGATGTAATATATGTAATTTTACTGCAGATTTGGCAAACTAACTAGTGCGTTATGGTTTGCGCTCTAGAGATCATTTTCTATTTCAACGTGTTTTTGCAGCGTTGAGCAGTGTAGCCAATCACAGACATGTCTGTTGATTTCTTGAACCCAACAGCCAATCAGAGGCGTTTAAGTTAGAATCCACTCACCACTCTAAAAATTCAGTTCAGCACACTGTTGGCACGGGTTGTTTTTCATGCAACGTTAAACCCCAACAACGTGATATTTAGCCCATGGAATGCTAATTTTACCCAGGGAATCCCGCCAAAAAAGTGTATTTTACCCCTCGTGACGCGATTTTTACCGGGTTTCCCGGGTTTTGTTGTGAATACCTGGGAACCCTGGTTCAGCACAAATCATCTCATAACAAAGTGGACGCGATGTAAATAAGATATTCATTGTAAACAGGAGATTCAACATCATTGATTATAAGGTAACTTGTGAGGTAAGATGAGTAACAGCTTTTTAGTGATTAAGCGAAAGATAAGAGCACCCTGACTAATTTAAGAAGCACCCTCAGCCATTTGATTCTGGAGCCCTCTCGCGACCCTAAAGATGATAATTGGTTTGGAGCAGGGCTCTCAAGTCTCACGCATTCACCGTGAGACACACGCATTTCAACCGCTCTCACGCCACACCTTGTATTTCTCACGCTGAGAAAGGGACAACTTGTCCCGTTCTATTTCTCCCACTCTGGTCTATGCATCCCTGCCTCTGCTGAATCTTTTTTATCCCCGGTGGTGATAAGAACATCCCGCGAACCCGCTCCTAAGTTCCGATCTAAAAAAAATGATTCGTGATAGGCGCTCTGAAGTCCCGTTTTGAATCAAACGATTCGCGATACACGCTTTGAAGTCCCGTTCTGAATCGAATGATTCGCGATCCGACTGGAGCGCTTTGAAATCATTTTGCGACGCAGTGTTTTACTGATTCGGAGTTTCAAAAAGCTTTGTTGATACTGTGTTCTTTGCTCCTTTCTCTATATAATTTATTCGTTGTTTGAAATGAAATCATTACAATTAATAGGCCTAACTTACAATGTTTTTATTAAATTGCTATCACGTTAGACAGTTTTCGTCGTATTAAAACATTTCACATGGCACTCATTATCTGGTACTTGCCTAAAAAAACGGTATATAATGTGCATTGTTAATAGATTACACTAACATTAGGTTACTTAGTTAGGCTATAGCTTTACTGGAGTTGGTTCAACCTCCGCCTATGTAGAGAGAAAAAAGTTTTCAAAAGCAATCCCCCCTCAGCTTTTTTCACAAATTACACCCTGGGTAAATCTGATAAAAGACAAACAAATTTATAAAATAAATTGTTTTATATATTTCAAAAATGCAAATGTACCAACATTGTTGGGAAGGTTATTTTGGATAATGGGGTACAGAAAACAAGTTACCCTATTTAAAATGTAATAAGTAGCATAACTATTTTAAGTGCTTTAAAAGTAATGTAACTGATTACATTTGATTACTTTTTGATTACTTTTCTAAAATTCAGTTATCAAATAAGCATGTGTCCTGTTCTGTGTTCTAAACTCCTGAAACATTGGTGTCTCATATTTTAGACCAGTCAGTGCAGTTTTGGAAATCAAATCTGTGTGTGTGGATCGTTAACATTTTCTTAAGCAACTGTACTTCAACTGTACATTGTTTCTCAGTAACTGTAACAGATTTTATTTTGTTATTAAATTACATAATTCAACTACTAGTTAGTGTAGTTAGGTTCGAGCCCCTACCACTGTCATCAAGGCATCAAAATGTGCAAAAAACGCTTGCAATACAAAATGCCATTCATAAGTGGAAATGTGTAGGCCTTCTCTCTCTCTATCTCTTTCTCTCTCTCTCACACACACACACACACACACACACAGCTTGACATAAGCTACATGCTCAGGGCAGGTTCTGCAATCCTACTGTATGTGTACAGTATGTACATTGAGCACTGCTGTTAATTTGGCTCGTTTGGGGCCAACTTTCTTTTTATTTTTGATACATTTATATTTTTTAAATATATAAAACTTTTTTTTTTTTTAAATTTTGTATGAATTTGACTTTTATTAGATTTACCAGTTGTGATAATTTCTATTTTGTGCTGGTCAGTCTTGAACAATAGATAAAACTGAATTTCTATCAAAAACTTGAGAGAACTGCGTGGCGTAGAGGGGCCTATGCTGCAAATATTTGAGAAGCTCCTCCCATAATAGTAATCTCACTCCAAACTTTTTCCAAAACTTGAGAACCCTGGTTTGGAGAATGTTTCATTTATAAATATTTTTCTTAATAATTAGGCTCGGTAAAATAACGTTAAAAAGAAAGTTCAAAATGATCCTACAAACGAATGATTGCAATGGGGGTTACTTGACAAACTCTCTGATATCAAAATATTGTTTTTGGTGTATTGTGGATAGGCTACTAAACTTTGGTGAGGTGGCGACCCCGTGTGGGTAACTTAAATTAAATTAAAACAGAAAAGCCTTGTCGGAAAATCCTATTTTAATACCGGAGTTTGTAGATATTCTTCTCGCCATAGATCATGTAACAAAATTTTGATTGTTTAACAGGTAAGCCTTTTATTTTTGTAACTGCATGTACATCCACAATTAACAATATAATAATCACTGTAAGTATTACCCGTGAAAAATCTTTTTCTTCACGTCGAGGTGAAGTGTTAATGTTTCCACCACCCCGGAGTGTGGGTGTGCGCGCGTGCGCGCGTGACTTCTGATGTTGACTCAAGAGCGGGTCTGACCCACGTGCTTTTTTTAGAGGAGCGAAAACGGCCCCATTGGTCACTTCCTGGATGTGAGAACAGCTTCACAGAGTATCAAGCAGATGAGGAAACAGAGAAGTAACGGTGCTGCAGCGCTTTCTCTTTTGTCGTTTCAGAATCGCTCTGAAACAATGAACAACGCTGGACTTTAACTCTTGGATTACAGTGTAAGTTACTCTTCTGTTCTTGGTCTAAAACAAAGACTCCTGGCGAGTGGTGTCCGTCTGCTGTTTCATATATTATTCAAGACGCCGTAACAGCTGTTCAAATGTAAAACAAGAGTTTTGTAAACCACAAGAGTTTTGTACAGATTAAGGCGTCAAAAAGAAAATACGCAACAGTGTTGATAAAAAGAGAAGTTGTTAGATGCTTTGCCTTTACGTCGTTAGTTTATTGCGTCACCGCCCTCTCCACTACACGTTTCAGCCGCCCTTTTGCTGAACTTAACATTGACTAAAATCATTTTTAGTCAAGCGTTAACAAGCATTAACTCTGTAATAGTATCTAACTATTTGTACATTTCTCTCTGTTTAATGAGTAAATTGTTGTTGTTGTCTAAACTCCGCCTTTTAATGTTTGTAGACTGTGGGAATCGTTGCAGCGCCACACAAATCCCCCAATTACCGTCTTTACTGGAACTCACCCATTATTAGTCAACTACCTATCATTATATAATGTATTTAAAAACATTTTTTTTTTTTATTTTGTGATGTTTAACTTGGTATATGACGCAGTTCCACATACACTACCAGTCAAAAGCTTTTGAACAGTAAGTTTTTTAATGTTTTTAAAGTCTCTTCTGCTCACCAAGCCTGCATTTATTTGATCCAAAGTCTAGCAAAATATTTTTACTATTTAAAATAACAGTTTTTTGTTTGAATATATTTTAAAATATATTTTATTCCTGTGATTTTAAAGCTGAATTTTAGCATCATTACTCCAGTCACATCACATGATCATTCACAAATCATACTAATATTCTGATCTGCTGCTCAAAAAACATTTATTATTATTATTATTATTACACTGAAAACAGCGGAGTAGAATATTTTCAGTTTTCTTTGATGAATAGAAAGTTCATAAGAACAGCATTTATCTAAAATAGTAATCTTTTGTAACATTATAAATGTTTTTATAATTACTTTTGATCAATTTAAAGCATCCTTCCTATATAAAAGTATTAATTTCTGTAATTACCTTCCCAAAAAATAATATATACTGACTTGAGCTTTTAAATGTTATAGTGTATAATGTTACAAAAGCTTTTTATTTCAGATAAACGCTGATCTTTGGATATTTCTATTCATCAAAGAATCCTGAAAAAACTGTTTTAAATATTGATACTACTACTGCTACTACTACTACTACTGCTAATAAATGTTTCTTGAACAGCAAATCAGCATATTAGTATGATTTCTGAAGGATCATGTGACGCTAAACACTGGAGTAATGATGCTAAAAGTTAAACTTTGAAATTATATTTTAAAATATATTCAAACAGTTGTTTTAAATAGTAAAAATATTTCACAATATTACTGCTTTGCTGTATTTTGGATCAAATAAATGCAGGCCTGATAAGCAGAAGAGACTTCTTTAAAAAAACATTAAAAATCATACTGTTCAAAAACATTTGGTAGTGTAGATGTTCATTTGTTTTATGTACACTAACAAAAATAGGGCTTAAACTGGGGGGGAAAGTAGCAGAAACATTTAAACACCTCCTTTCAGCTTGAAAAGTGAGAGGTGCTTAACCTTCAGAAAAGATCAAAGCAAAATTTAAGCCGTTTAATTGTTTTTTGTTGATTCTCTTTGTGGTTTGCATTTACAAAAATTGTGTAACTGAAATGTGTACATAAAAAGTGGCCAAACAAATTTATTAACAATCAAATTTTGTTTTGAATTTTTTTTTTATAATAGCTTGAGTAATACTGTTAAGCTTGATGAATTCTGTCAACAACAACAGATTTTGACAAAATTTGTGTCAAAAATCACGGGACACCAAAGTGTACCATGTTGATGGAATGTGCCAGCAGCTTGCAGATTGTATAAATATGGAAAATTATCTGCCTCGTTCCAAGAATCACTTAGACTCCAAGTGCCACACTATAAATAAACCAATTACATAACGTCCTCCTCAGTATATATGAGGTTCCTTCCTAAGTTTTGGCCAAGGCGAAATGACAAAATAACAGAGATGACATGGTACCGCAGGGTTTTTATCCAAACCTTAAATTAATAAAAAGCCATTAAACTGATTTTTTTTTCTCTAATATTGATTAAAAACACATCTGTTTTCAGTGGATACTTTTATCTGGATACAGTTATCTTGCTGGTTTAATTCATGACATTTAACAGGGGTTATCTGACTTCCTTCCCCAGCTCGGGGCACTCCTTTGTATTACAGTTCACAAATAACTGCTCTGAAGAATGACTTGTTTTCACAAAAGTTAGAAGATGTGTTTCCTTTCAAGAAGCTCACGTTAATCTAGAAATGTGTGTTTTCCCAGACGCACAGTGAAGGATGCAAGGTGCAATAGCACGGGTTTGCATGGTGGTAGTAGCCGCTATCCTCAACCACCCGCTGCTCTTCCCTAATGAGAACACCACCATCCCTGAGCAAGATGATGAGCTCCTGACCCGTATGAAGGAGCACCAGGAAAAACTGGAGGCTGAACAGAAGCGCCTGGAAGAGGAGATCTCACAAACCGAAACAGCTCTGATCGTTGATCAAGAAGGTTACAGCTGGTACTTTTGGAGCACTCTCTGCCTAGTCATATTCTTTACAATTGAGGTGTGCAGGCAGGATATAATCCCTACTGAAATTCCAGACTCCGTGGAAGATGAAGATGGAGATTCCAACGCTGAATATATCAGCGCTAAGAATGTAGCCCTAGATAAAGGTGTCTTGAGTAACTTCTGCAAGACCCGCTTCCATCCTTTCATCCACGAGAGCGTGAGAGTGCGAGAGTTCATCGAAGGCTTTGCGGATGATTTGCTTGAGGCTTTGAGAAGTGTTTGCGATCGAGAATCTGACCTGGAAGTTGAGGACTTTGTTTGCATAGGCAGTATGTTTGAGTCCTGGAGGGTGTCTAAACCTCCTACGTGCGATCTCATTGTGCCTTTTGCTCCTCCACAGCCATTCAGTTTCCAGTTTCAGCTCTGGTGCGACCCTTCCATTGAAATCCCACTGGACTTGCAAGGATGTGGAAGGATTAAACTAATAAAACCAGGTGGGAATGGCACCGACTGTCTTTGTGGCTCAGCCAATCTCGGCGATGACATGCTATGTCTGCTTCACAATAGAAATGAGTGTGAAAAGCCTGAGGAACACACTTTGGTGGAGCTACTATGTGAGAAGAACTCCTCGTATTTGTCGAAAGATCAGATCATGAGATGGTTCCAGATCTCGGTGAGCAAAGCCTGGGGCCAGATCGCTCACAAGTACGATTTTGAGCTGGCGTTTCGGAACCTGGACTTCCCTGGTGCTCTGAAAATAAGATTTAGGTCTGGAAAGAGTGTCGTTCTCAACATCACCCCTGCTGTTCAATTTGAGGACACGGATGCTTACCTCATCTCTCATTTCCCATCTGACACTAGCAACCCCTCAGATACTCACTGGCAACTCTCACTAACCGTTTATGAAAAGAATCTGCTTAAACATCTAGGAAAAAAACTTCCTACAAATTCGTGTCATGTTCACTGTCTTCAGATAGTGTCCTTCTTGCACAAAAAGCAGACGGCTTTGACTGGGAGAAGCGCCTTTTCTAATTACCATATAAAGACGGCACTTTTGCATCTGCTGTTGAGTAAACGTCCCGCAATGTGGCAGGCGCAGAATCTTGATGACAGATTACGAGATCTGCTCAGCTTCCTTCAGCAAAGCCTGGAAGAAAAGAGACTCTATCACGTTGTTGTTGGGAACCCTCGCATGCCTGTTGAAGTTCTGGTTCCCAAAATAATCCGTACTGCAGAACCAATAAACCTGTTTAGGCCTCTTGTGTTGCAGAGGCACGTATATGCCAAAATGGAGGAACACTTTCAAGAGATGGTCAGAAATACCTCTGTGCTTGTTCAAGAATATACACCACACGTGTCTAACGGTTACATGAGACATGAATTTAGCTCAGCAGATCAGATGTAGACTTACTCACCGATCTGATTTTGAGTGCAGGGGATTTCTACAGCCTAATTACATGATGACGTTTTCCGCCTCAAATGTAAACATGCACTGACTGTTACTGATGCTATTTTGATATTTGGGTGTTTTTTCAACTATGCGCACTTTTTTGGTTGCAGGGGCCAAATTCTTTTACATTTTTGCTATATGAAGGTCACTTTAAAGCGTTCCTGGAAACTTGGAAATTCTTTATAATTGTTTTTTTTTTTGGCTACATTTCAAATGCTTTTTACCGTTGTACTCTTGTCATTATGGCAGTGTTTTAATGCCACGTTAAAAAATAAAAAAAATCTAAGATGCGATTATTAAAGTCATAATATTTAGAGAATAAAGTCAAAATATTACGAGGATAAAGTCAAAATATTTTGAGAATAAAATCTAAATTATGAGAATAAAGTCGAAATTACGAGAATAAAGTCAAAATAGTTTAGAATAGTCAAAATATTATGAAAATAAAGTAAAAATATTTAAAAAATAGTTGAAATATTTAGAGAATAAAGTCAAAATGTTTTGAGAATAAAGTCAAAATGTTTTGAGAATAAAGTCAAAATTATGAGAATAAAGTCAAAATGTTTCATGAATAAAGTCGAAATTACGAGAATAAAGTCAAAATATTTTAGAATAGTCAAAATATTATGAAAATAAGTTAAAATATTACAAAAATAGTTGAAATATTTAGAGAATGAAGTCAAAAGGTTTTGAGAGTAAAGTTGTTTAGAGATTAATATTGAAATTGCAATTAAAAAAGTCAAAATATTACAAGAATAAAGTCTAAAATTCTCAAACATTTCGACTATTCACGAAACATTTTAACTTTATTCCTGAAACATTTTGACTTTATTCTCGTAATTTTGACTTTATTCTTAAAACAGTTTGACTTTATTCTCATAATTTTGAGTTTATTGCTGAAATATTTAGACTTTATTCTCGAAATATTTAAACTTTTTGTAATTTTGACTCTATTCTTGAAATATTTCAACTTTATTCTCAAAATATTATGACTTTAATCTCATAATTTTAGATTTTTTTCTTAGTCCTAGACTGAGACTTTCAATCTTAAAATATGAAAACCATCAACCACCTTTTTTGGTGTACTTTTCACAACAAACTTTGCCTTTAATAATAAAAATAAGTTTAATAATAATATAAAGGTCAGTGAAGTGCAAGTTTAGGTAAGATTTAATGTGTAAAAAAACCCAAGTAAAATCAAACAAAATATCACCTGTGAACAGATACTTTCCAACACAGAATGTTAACAAACACAATGCATAATTTGAGATGTGACTGAAATGATATTTGCTGCAATAAAATAATAGGATTTTAAGAAAGTTTATTTTCATAAAATCCACAGGGCCAAAAAGTGCCAAAGGTTGAAGAAACGCCCACTTTCTATTCATCATCGTTTTTGGCAGCTGATTCAGGATCTTTGAACGATGAGATATTGCAAATGATGTAATATCATGTTAATGATGTAAATTCTGTCACTTTATTAGAGTACTTTGGAGTTTTGATCTTGTCTGCCACCACATATGGGGTTGTTGAATTTCCTAAACAAAGTATGGGCAACAAGCACATCTGATAAACAACTGAAAAAAGTGCACAGTCATGTACAGAAGCAGTTCCACAGGTTTAAGAAGGCCTGTCTTTGATTTACAATGCACTATTTAGATTTTAGATAGCATTCTGTTCCTTTTTTTTTAAGCCAGTACAGTAGCAGGTAGATGGTTTTACGTAAGACTCTTTCTAGTCTTCATTATGATTTAAAAAAAGCAGAAATGCACTAAACAAACTTTTATGCAGTATGCAGTTGTGCAGTTTCCCCTCCCAGGAAGCTATGTTGTGCAACCTCATAGCTCAGTAGCATTTCACTTGCAACCAAAGAGGAAACTGGTGATATATATTGATTTAAAATTCTATTTATGCATCTGGCGAGTGTTTTTATCGAAAGCAACTTGCACTGCATTCAGGGTACACATTTGTTTTATCAGTTCTTGATTTCCCTGAAAATCAAACCCATGACCTACTGGAGAGATAAGGGAATGAAGGAATAAACACAAGGATGTATGATTTGCCCATAATGTTTATGGTTTGAACATTTGCTTTATTTATATTCATGTATAAATGACAAACATGTTAATATACCCATTATATCCTTTTTTACATGGTCATCTGTGATCTAGTCTAACATCTAAGGCTTAAAAGCTAAATTTGCTGTAACATTCAATATAAAAATACTTAGATTATGAAAATGATAATAAAATCCACACACGCAGATGGACGGATATCCTCTTGTTTTACTCTATAAACCGTGATCATAATTAGGGTTTCCAGCCATGAAGCTATCGAAGAACACTTTGTGATCCTCTGAGCTGAACATGGTTGCTTTGACCGCTGGATCCTCATACATACGTTCAATCCACTTCCTCAACTCAGGAGTGTTGGCCAAACAACTGAAATTTGAATAGAGGTACACAACTATTAGATTTACAAGCAAGTTATACATTGGTAAAACATAAAACAGGCATTGCTGCGTTCGCAGAAGTGTACTTGTAAAGACAAGTATGTTTTTCTTGTGTGCACAAAGTTCACTAAACCAAAGTGCTTTTCAATTCAGCCGAAACCAGAGCCCTGCCTTTACTAATCTCATCATTCATCACTGTTTGCATATCTTTTTGACTTAAGCTTTGTAATTCAGCACACTGTCGTCAACTAAATGGCTCCAATTTTGTGAGAGTTTTCTTTGTTTTTAAATCATGCATTCATTATATATTTAATGTATGTACTAATAATATTAATAATAAAAAAAAATACATACTGCTTTACACCCATTATCTCTGCCCTCTCAAACCATGGCCAGATCAAGTAGTCAATCATGGTGATGGAATCGCCTCCAAAATATTTGGTCTTGTTTTTCGCCAAAGTCTGAAAAAAATGAGAAAAGCAGTTAGAAGTTAATACGTCATTACAGCATACTGTACTGTACTCTACATGAGTTTGGAAAGTAATTTCAGCCCACCTCATTTAATTTGGAGACTTTTTCTGTAAATTCAGCCTCAGCTGCTGAAACGTCTTGTCCTTTATTCTTTCCCATACAGATACTGTAGAAGCATGGAATCACCTGAAACGATGATGAATTAGTATTAATGTATGCCTACATTTAGTTAAATCAAAAAACAAAGAAATACAAATTATTAATATGATTATACATAAGCAATGCTGCTTATGGGTCTATCTAATTTGTTAACTGATAATAAAAAGATAATACCAAGAATATCGAATTTTTTAGGAATCGTACTTATGTAATGTACTTGTTTCAAAATGACAAACTGCCTACCTTTGAATAATGCTCCAGCAGCATTCTCTGTTGGGCCCTCTCGAAAGGGTCAGATGGGCACAGTTTTTTCTCAGGGTAGGCATCTTCCAGGTACTCGCAGGTGATTGGTGACTCATATATCACCTGTCCACTTGAGGTTTCCAATACTGGCACTGTCCCTGCAGGATTCTTTGCCAGAAACCAATCAGGTTTATCCTTCAAATGGATGTTGATAATTTCATGTCTGTGTAAAAAGGAATGCAAAATCAATATTGGTTAGTGGACCATAAAACCAGTCATAAGTAGCACGGTTATATTTGTAGCAATAGCCAACAATACAACGTATGGGTCAAAATGATCGATTTTTCTTATATGCCAAAAATCATTAGGATATTAGATAAAGATCATGTTCCATGGAGATATTTTGTAAATTTGCTACCATAAATAAATAAAAACCTAATTTTTTATTAGGAATATGCATTGCTAAGAACTTTAATGGCGATTTGATTCTAGATATTCAAATAGTTGTATCTCAGCCAAATATTGTCCTGTGCTAACAAACTATACATCAATGGAAAGCTTATTTATAAAGCTTATTATTTATTTATTCAGCTTTCAGATGTTGCAAGGTCACATTTGTATACATGATCAGGCGCTCCTCAACACTCCACAAAGCCCACTATTGCACAGCAGGTCAACAATATTACTCACTTAATTCCCTTGGCAGTGAGCACCAGCCTTGCTCTCTGAGCAAATGGACAAAATCTCATGCTGTAGAGCCGAATAAGACCTTTCGGCACTGGTCCGGGAGCAGGGCATGCTGTTGCACCAATGAAACACATGGGACGCAATAGTGTAAATATTTACATGCCTGTAAAAAGTTATTTACATTTACATAACATGCATGGAATTTCATCAGTAAAATAATGTGGACCACCAAGTCCAGGTTCTTAAGTGTTTATGAATTACACTTTAATAGCTTATTAATGTTTTTTATCAGAAAGAAATTCTTAATGATTATGCAACGTCATGGTCTGAAAACATCTGGGTTGAGTTGTCTGCAGCCGGGTTGGTAACGAAACTCTTGTTGATAATGAAATTAGCTGAACATCTTTGTAGATGAACATGAATTCATATCTGGACGTTTTTATGAATGCTTTTCCATTTACAAGTTACAGATCAAACAATGCATTACGTCTAATTTCCATACTTTCACTTACCTTTTCCTTGGCATTTTGGAGATGGAGCCATTATTGTGTTCAGAGTGTTCACTTAAACAAGATCTTAAAGGTGAAAATAAAACAATGGATTGTGACTGTACAAACAATTGAAATACCGCGTTTTATGCATAAGAATCTAAAGCTGTCTATGTTACATAACACGCATGAAGAGAGGAAACATATTTCCGATGCTATCATAAATGCTTAACATGTTTTACAAAAAGCAAACAGAAATTCACCGAAGGTTTGCTTACCTGTTAAACCGGCTGACCTAACTGAAGTAAACGTTTGTTAGAAAGTTAACTTTTTATAGCAAAATAGGTGTGGCTGAAGACTATACGACTCCTCCTCTCACATACTTACTACTACATCCATGAAAAAAAACCAAACTACTTAACGTTTAATAAAAGATTCTCAAAGTTACTTTTCATCGTTTGATAAGTATTCCATATTACGTTTACAGCTATCAAACTGCTCTAAAGCCTGATATTATTCCAGGATGTGCTGATTTATGGTACATTTCCCTGATTTTGCCGTCTCACGTTTCCTGTACAATCAACTATGAACATACAGTGCCACCCTAGTAAACAGCTATGTTGCGGAACTAATTTCCCATACCGTTTGTATCAATGCGCGGCTTCTCTAACTGATCGTTTTTAGGAATGTTCTGCCAGGAACTTTATTTTCTAGCGGAAGGATACAACTAAACGAATCTGCTTAATAAAATAACAATTTAAAAACAGCGTGTGTTCTTAATACTTTTAATACTTATTATAGGGCGTCCAGACGTCCCCGTTTTGTGGGAACAGACCTTTTTTTTTTTTTTTTTTTTTTTGGTGTCCTGAAGTGCAAGACCGACCAACAGCCTCCAAAAGCACAAACGTTAAAAAACATTTGAAAAGTGAATTTTCAGTTGTAATAACTGTGAAATGAAAATATTAAATACATTTTGAAAATAAATGTTATGTGGTTTCATACTATTTTGTTTTCGTTTTGTGATAAAATCATTTTGATGATTTGTTTTGATCTATTTGGTATTTGCAGTGTTACTATTCACTGTTTTTTAATAGTATGATATGTGGTAAATTGTAAACCAGTTGGGAACAGTTTGACCTGCAAACATCATAATAATTATTAATTTCAATAAGAGTGTATGAAACCCACAACAATTAAAACATATATTTGTATCATTTTTTAATTAATAGATAATAACAAGTAGGCTAATATTTCAATATATAGACTACTGAACTAGAAAATGTCCCTGGTTTCCATTTCTAAAATTAGGTCACTTTATTTTATTAACCATTTATTATTCCTTGCCTAAGTAGCCATGATGTATTCACATTATAGCTACTTGTATCTTATTGCAGATGTAAGACTTGAGATGGCAGCAGATTTCTGGATTGTTTATTGACTTTTTATCTTATCCGTATCTCAAGTATACAACATATTAAATAAAAAGACTATCTATTTGTTTGTATCCATATAATGTTCACTGTTTATGATTCTGTTGTTAGCGTGGGCGTCTTGCAAAGTCATGCAAAGGTTCTTTAGCAGTTCTACAGCTGTAGAATGAGTGAGAGGGTCCTCGCTGCAGAGCCAGATGGGAGGAGCTGGAGCTCCAGCTCCCCCTTGCTGAAGGTTATGGGTGGAGATAGACACCTAACCACACCCTAACCCTACCCCTTACCCTATCCTAAACCTAACTCCACCCATTAGTTCACACAGAGGTGGAGCTGGACATCCAGAGAGGGGGAGCTGGAGGCCATTCGGCTCTGCAGTGAGCAGTACTTGGAATGAGTCAGCTTGCCAATTTGTAAGCATATGGATCTTTCTCGGAAATCTAGATCTTTTCCTTTGAATTTGTCTTAACCTAAGGATCACTTGCTCATAGGTTATGACACTGACATCTCAAAGCTTCTGTTGTGCAAAGTCATGCTTAGCAATGCAATACATATTTTAATGGCAACTGGCAGATGTCCATTGTTAGTTTTTAAGCGTTATTGTTCTGGACAGGGTGGAGCACTTGAGCAAACACATGAAGAATTGAAAAATCACCTAACCCCTTTACATTTTAGAAGTTTTGACTAACGTTACTGCACAAAACACCCTCAGATGTTTAGTTTCTTTCTTTTGAACACAGAAGAAATTAATTTGAAGAATGCTAGTTACCCAACAGTTGATGGTAGCCATTGATTATCAGAGGATGCCAATGTTTACCCGCATTCTGAGTTCAATAGAAGAAACTCATATACAGTTAAAGTCAAAAGTTTGCATACACCTTGCAGAATCTGCAAAATGTTAATTATTTTACCAAAATTAGAAGGATATTTTTATTTAGTACTGACCTGAATAAGATATTTTACATAAAAGATGTTTACATATAGTCCACAAGAGAAAATAATAGTTGAATTTATAAAAATGACCCTGTTCAAAAGATCCACAACTGTTTTTTTTTTTTTTTTAGTCATAGTCGTTCATGTTCTTTAGTTCTTGTCTCACACATTCTTTGATTTTCTAGCATTTTTGTGTATTTGAACCCATCCATCAATGACTGTATGGTTTTTAAATTGATCTTTTTACACTGAGAATAGATGAGGGACTGGTATGCAACTATTACAGAAGGTTCAAACGCTCACTGATGCTCCAGAAGGAAAAACAATGCATTAAGAGTCAGGGGTGTAAACTTTTAAACAAAATGAGGATGTGTACATTTTTTTAAAAGCAAATTTTTCATTTAGTACTGCCCTTCAGAAGCTACAGAAGATACTTACATGTTTCCCAGAAGACAAAGAAAGTGAAATTTACCCTTATCTTCAAATTCAAAACGTTTACACAAACAAAGGACTCATGAACTATCACTAAATAAAAAAACAGCTGTGGATCATTCAGGTGACAACACAGTATTAAGAATCAAGTGTATGTAAACTTTTGAACAAATTCAAATATTATTTTCTAATGTGGACTATATGTAAACATCTTTTATGTGAAATATCTTATTCAGATCAGTACTAAATAAAAAATAACATGCATTTTATTTTAATCCCTCTTATTTTGGTAAAACAATTAACATTTTGCAGATTGCAGTATGTAAACTTTTGACCTCAGCTGTAGGTTTAGAACTTGAGGGTGAGTTCTATGTGCTTATCATGGTATTTGCTTCTACTCTTGGCCAGCTGAGGTTGACAGATTTAGGTGGTTATCGTTCCTGATTGTCTGTTAAACCTCAGTGGCACCTGCTTCTGATAAGTTTATGGATTATGTATAATTCTGGGAACTTTGTATAGGATGGTGACTCAGAGAAGTGGTAGACACCTAATGAGTAGGGCTATTAGGGCCAACAATGCAGGTTAAACTCCAGAGAGGTGTGACCCATGAACTGAGATAATGAAAACCCTGTTAACCCTTGAGCAGGGAGACAGTACCTGCAGTTAGCATACTGCACTTTTATCTCAGTCTAAAAACTACAGCAATTGGAAAATGAAAAATGCTGGAAAATCTCATTACAGGCCATCAAAAGAATAAACCTGGGCTGAAGTAAAAAAAAAAAAATATATATATATATATATATATATACAGTCATGTGAAAAAGTTTTCAAAGTTTTCTGTATCAGGAATAATAAATAATTATCTGGTCTTTTGCTGGTCTTAAAATTTGTAAAATAAATCCTCAGATAAACATCATCACATGACATATCACACAGTGTCATTATTTATTTAAGAAAAATACAGCCAAGAGGGAAAGAACATGTGTGACAATGTTAGGACACCCTATACTTCAACTGCCTGTAGATCCACTTTTCTTAGCAATAACTTGAAGCATTCATTTTCTGTGTTAATTTATCAGTCTCTCACATTGTTCTGGAGGAATTTGGACTACTCTTCTTTTCAACATTGCTCCAGTTTATTGAGGTTTTTGGGCATTTGCTTATGCACAGCTCTCACCACAGCATTTGAGTCAGAATGAGCTCTGGACTTTGACTGGGCTACTGCAACACCTTGATTCTTTTCTTTTCAGCCATTCTGTTGTAGATTTGCTGGTGGGCTTGAGATCATTGTCCTGTTGCATGACCCAATTTTGGCCCAACTTTAGATGTCGGACAGACGCCCTCGCATTTGACTCTAGAATAATTTGATATAGAGAGAAGTTCATGGTCAACTCAATGACTGTGAGGTGCCAAGGTCCTGCGGCTACAAAACAAGCCCAAAATGATCAGCCCTTCTCCAGCATGCTTGTCTTTTGGTATGAGGTGTTTGTGTTGATATGCTCTTTAGGTTTTCACCAAACTTGGCGCTGTGGCCATTATGGCCAAACATCTCCACTTCGGTCTCGCCTGTTCAAAGGACATTATTCTAGAAGACTTGTGTTTTGTTCAGATGCAACTTTGCAGACCTAAACTGTGCTGCAATGTTTTTTTTAGATAGAAGAGGCTTTCTTCTGCCAAGCCTTCCAAACATGCCATTTTTGTCCCATGTTGTTCTAATGGTATTGTCATGAGCTTTATCATTTAATATGTTAACTGTGGCCTGTAGAGTCTGAGGTGTAGTTCTTGCATTGTCTGCCATTTCTCTAAGCTTTACACGGTCTGATCTTGGGGTGAATTTTCTGGGATGTCCACTCCTGGAAGGAGAAGTGTCTGTTTTAAATGTCTTCCACTTGTGAATAAACTTCAAATTGTTTGGAAATGGCCGTATTACTCTTCTCAGATTGATGGCAGCAACAATTCCTTCTCTAAGATGATTAAAGTGAATATTTCATCTATTGAATGAACTCCAGAAACGTTTCATGTTTCATCATTATATATTTTATTTCATTGTACTGACAGGAGTTATACAGTTCACAGCATATAATTCATTCTGATTTCTCAGGCACTATAACCTCATCAGTTATAAAAGATTTTAAGATCTTGTCACTCACAAGCCAAAGAGACATAAAGAATGATAAACCAGGCCTGAAATTCTCTTTTCATATTATTCTGGATCACAGTAAAAAAGATGGACGGATATTAACGTACCTTCTACAACAACTTCTGTTAAAACAGACAGGTGTGTTTCACCATTATTTATCCTACAAACCATAATCATAATCGGGGTTTCCTTCCATGAAGGACTTGTAAAAAACCTTGTGGGTGTCTGTGCTGAACATTGTGGCTTGCACAGCAGGATCCTCCAGCATGTGTTCAGTCCACCTCTTCAGCTGAGGAGTTCTGTCCAAGCAGCTGGAAATTATAAAGAAAAAGTGTTAATATGCAAAGAAGTCTAATTAAATTTAATTTTTGTTTCAAACCTCACTACTTTAAACGGTTTAAATTTAATACTAATTTTTTTTTTGTGTAAAACATTTTATTGAGGGAAAAAAAAACTTTGTGTTTGGATTTGTTTACTTTGCTGTCATAACCATCTACTATTATCTCTGTTTCTCTATTTATTATGCACTTAAAGGAGAAGTTCACTTCCAGAATAAATATTTTCTACTAATTTTCTTTAGTGGAAAAGAACCTGGAATGTTTTCCTCAAAAACCTAAATGTCTTTTTGACTGAAGAAAGAAAGACATGAACATCTTGGATGATATGGGGGTGAGTAAATTATCAGGAAATATTAATTCTGGAAGTGAACTTCTCTTTTAATAAATGTGATAAAAAGATCAAAACATACTGCTTCAGATCCATAACCTCCAGTCTCTCAAACCACGGCCACATCAAGTAGTCAATCATTGTTACTGAATCTCCTCCAAAAAACTTGGTCTTCTTGTTGACAAGAATCTGACAAACAGAGAGAAAACAGGAGTTTATACTCAACGTTTAACATCAGAAATCCAATATTGGATCTTTATTCCAGTTATCAGTATGTAATTATATTAATATTTCAACAAACCTCATTAAACTGGGCGAACTTCTCTTCAAGCTCTTTTTCAAGTGCAGACACATCTTCTCCTTTTGCCTTGCCCACAGGGATCTTATAGAAGTAGGGAGTCACCTAATAAGAACATCCATATATAAACGTTAAATTCATTCAATCTAGCAAGACTATATATAATATCCTGTGGAAGCGAGTTGGGAAATACCTTTGAATAATGCTCCAGCAGCATTTTCTGTTGGGCCCTCTCAAATGGGTCAGATGGGAGCAGTTTCTTCTCAGGATAGACCTCATCCAGGTACTCGCAGGTGATTGGTGACTCGTATATCACCTGACCACTAGGGGTCTCCAGCGTTGGCACCAACCCAAGAGGATTCTTTGCCAAAAACCAGTCAGGCTTTTCCTTCAAATGGACATTGATGATTTCATGTCTAGAACAAAATGCAGTTATTCATAGGGGGTTTTCTTTTCACTTAAGGCAGAGACAATGTTTTCCAAATTGATTTTTTTCATGTAATCTCATGCACATCCTCAGCACAACAACTAACCCTCATACTTGACTTCTCTCTAAGGCCTATTAATGTTTGTACTTACTTAATTCCCTTGGCAATGAGCACCAATCTTGTCCGTTGGGCAAAAGGGCAGAATCTCATGCTGTAGAGCCGAATATGGTCCTTTGGCACAGGGCCAGGAGCAGGACTTCCTGTGGCACAATTTAAACGAAAAACATTAGACCTGATCTACCTGTTTTTGCCATGACATTGATGTATAATAATGTGAGTCATTTGTATATGTTTCTAACGATTGAAAATGTCTTGAGCAGGTTTTTAAGTGTTGACAAGAGCATTGCACATAATACACTACCAGTCAAAAGTTTTTGAACAGTATGTTTTTTAAAGTTTTTTTCTGCTCACAAAGCCTGCATTTATTTGATACAGCAAAAGGAGTAATATTGTGAAATATTTTTACTATTTAAAACAACTGCTTTTTATTTGAATATATTTTAAAAGGTAATTTATTCCAGTCATCAAATCTTCATTTTTAGCATCATTACTCCAGTCTTCAGTGTCACACGATCCTTCAGAAATCATTCTAATATGCTCATTTTCTGTTCAAGAAACATTTTTATTATTATTATTATCAATATTTAAAACAGTTGAGTACATTCTTTCAGGATTCTTTGATTCAAAAGCTTAGAGTCAGTATTTTTTTTTTTGGAAAATAAATTATACAAATTAATACTTTTGTTTAACAAGGACGGTTTAAATTGATAATGTGATAATAAAGACATTTATAATGTTGCAAAAGATTTCTATTTCAAATAAACACCTCTTGACTTTCTATTCATCAAAGAAACCTGAAAAAAAATCTACTTCAACATAATAATAATAAAATAATAAAAATGTTTTTGAGCAGCAAATCAGAATATTAGAATGATTTCTGAAGGATCATGTGACTAAAGTAATCATGCTAAAAATTCAGCTTTGAAATCACAGGAATAAATTACATTTTGAAGTATATTCAATTAGAAAAGAATTATTTTAAATAGTAAAACTATTCAAAAATGTTGTTTTTGCTGTACTTTGGATCAAATAAAAATGCAGGCGTGGTGAGAAGAAGAGGCTTCTGTAAAAAACATGGTTATATGAACATTAAAGTAAACTGTCTATTGTAAGCGAACTCTTATGGTTGTCTACTAAACAATTCCTTAAATCACAACATAGGCATGTTTTGAAAGTTTCACTTGTTTAAAATATACAGGATAACAATGCAATCTGTGACAGGTGACGCAGCACATGTATGGAATCCGCACAGTCATTTCATATCATAGGTAATGTACATTAGTGATTACATAAAAGTGCAGTGTCATGCTCTCGTCAGCACTAAGCGCACCTGGGGTCATAACTGTTATGTCACTTGTCAAGTTTTCGTGTACAAATGAATAACTGTGTACAATGAAATAACTGAAACTCCCAGTTTCCTAACACAACAAAGACACATCTGGACATGTTTAAAGAGGTCATACTACATTTAAGACAATTGAGTAGCTGTTATATAAATAGCAGATTGTTATCTGCTATTTATGTCCTGCTTAGTCATGAAATATACAGTAAACTACATATGGAAAATCCTGCGCTAAACTGCATTTTTGGTGTCTCGTAATGATTTCTTACCTTTTCCAAGAGTTTTCTGAGATGGTGCCATTATTTTAATTAGCAGTGGAGGAGTGGTGGTGGAAGGTAAACCTGCAAAGGCAGAATTAAAGTTAGAAGTCAAGACAGCTTTAATCTGAATACCATTGTTGTATTTGATTAACTAAGACGCAACAGATTAACATTTGTTAACAGTAGTTAAGTAGAAAGTTAGATAACCACTGTCTTGCATAAATGCAATAATGTAATATTTCACTGCATCGACCTAAAGAAATAAAATACCTAAAGAATAAAGAAAATATTTAATAACTGAAAGGTGCACTTAATCTGATACTTACTTGTCTAACTGTATGACTTGCCACACAATTTCTTTGGTAAATGGGAAGTTGGACTATTTATTGGAGAGAAGGCGGAATGTCTAGTGATCCAATGATTAAACTGCAAGCACTTTATTTCAAAATAAAAGTCATCGACAAACGTACAACAACTATACTTGAAATGTAATTAAAAGCACGAATTAAAAACATGCCTTTTACACTTTATTTTTCTTCTCGACTAAAGGTGCGTATTTTTGCTTTTATTTTGTAATCACAAATTGTGAGAATCTCTCTTACTAAAAGCGTTTAAAATCGTCAATTGGTATGCATTTGTTTAGTGACCTGTCATTTTTAACATCAATTTGCATGACGAATGGCTTTTTACATATATTTGTATACTGAGGTTGGTCTAATCATAATACTGCACTCAATATTTTGAGTCTTGCACTTATATTTGCCTCAGGATATTAAAATGATGTTACATATTCTGTGCTGTGTGAGATCTTGTGAGGAAATATTTTAATATAGACAAACTGTAACATTTTACAATAGTTTTATCCTTATTGTTGGTAAATAGATCCATCGGTAACACTTACAATAGGTGTCATTTGTTGAATATTAATATATTTATTACACTACCCAGATTGCACACATATGTCTGCAAGATGTCTGTTAAAGATCACTTGATCTGGAAAGCATCTGCTGTGTATAAATATCTGATAAATGTCTATAAGATGAGATGTATGTGTGCTATCAGGGTATTTATTATTCTTTCCCTGATAGTCTATTTGACATCTGCAAGACGTATATTGGACATTTCCCATCAGATGTCAAATAGACATTAGATGTCTTTAAGATGTTTATGATTTAGAATGTACCCAGATAGCACAATATGTCTGCAAGATATAAAGATCACTTGATCTGGAAAGCATCTGCTGTGTACAAACATATGTCAGACGTCTGTAAAATGTCAGCTTTACATATATTCTAAATCATAAACATTTTAAAGACATCTAATAGACGTCTATTTGACATCTGATCCAATAGACGCATTGTAGTTGAGCAAACAATAAAAAAAAATACATCTTGCAGATGTAAATGCAGATGTCGAACAGACGTCTCTGAGATGTACGTGTGCTATCAGGGTATTTATTATTCTTTCCCTGATAGTATATTTGACATCTGCAAGACGTATTTATTAGTGTTTGCTCATCTGCAATACGTTTATTGGACATTTCCTATCAGATGTCAAATAGACATCTATTAGATGTCTTTAAGATGTTTATGATTTAGAACGTACCCAGATAGCACAATATGTCTGCAAGATATAAAGATCACTTGATCTGGAAAGCATCTACTGTGTACAAACATATGTCAGACGTCTGTAAAATGTCAGCTTTACATATATTCTAAATCATAAACATTTTAAAGACATCTAATAGACGTCTATTTGACATCTGATCCGTATTGTAGTTGAGCAAACACTAAAAAAATACATCTTGCAGATGTAAATGCAGATGTCGAATAGACGTCTCTAAGATGTACGTGTGCTATCAGGGTATTTATTATTCTTTCCCTGATAGTCTATTTGACATCTGCAAGACGTATTTATTAGAGTGTTTGCTCATCTGCAATACTTTTATTGAACGTTTCCTATCAGATGTCAAATAGACATCTATTAGATGTCTTTAAGGTGTTTATGATTCAGAATGTACCCAGATAGCACACATATGTCTGCAAGATGTCTGTTAAAGATCTGGAAAGCATCTGGAGTCTACAAACAACTGACAGACGTAAGATGTCAGTTTTACATACATTCTAAATCATAAATATCTGAAAGACATCTAATAGGTGTCTATTTGACATCTGATAGGAAACGTCCTATAGACGTATTGCAGATGAACAAACTACGTCTTCCACATGTAAATACAGACGTCAAATAGACATCTCCGTGATGTATGTGTGCTATCAGGGTACTGTATGTAAAACTGACATCTTACAGGCGTCTGTCAGATGTTTGTACACAGCAGATGCTTTCCAGATGGTGATCTTTAACAGACATCTTGCAGACGTATGTGTGCTATCTGGGTTGTTAATGTTAGTTAATAAAAATACAGTTGTTCATTGTTTGTTCATGTTAGTTCACAGTGCATTAACTAATGTTACAAAACACTACACTTAATTTTGCTAATGCTTTTGTAAATTAGCATAAACTAAGATTAATAAGTGCTGTAAAAGTATCGTTCATTATTAGTTCATGCTAACTAATGTAGTTAACTAATGTTAACTAATGAACCATATTGTAGTGTTACCGTTCCATCTAATTACTGTGGTTGGAAGAAAGACTTTTCACACCACACAGATAAGATAATGGATATCACTTTATTTACTTTATTTGTATGTATACAGTAAACACGTTAAAACCTAAGTGTTTTTTCATATGATGCATTTAACCCATGTCGGAAATATCCAACAAAACAAACAAAATATAATATGCAGAATCTTATACAACAGTTTGTGATGGAAGTCTCCTGACGCTGATCATCTTTTGACAAAAACATGGTTGATAATGTGACTTAAAAGGGGACTAACATGACTGTATCTTACTGTACTGTAAGAAATTCATTGATTATAATTTGCCCACTGATCACATTCATTCTTAGCTACTAATACCTGATATGCAGATGTCTGCTGCCATCAGTAAATTCAAAATATAAATATGGAATATGTCCAACCAAACACATTTTCATAGAGTTAGCTTTTATCATTCTCAACATTTTTCTGCCTTTCAATCCATCTGTTGTAAACCTTTACCTGGGGCCTCACGGAACTCTTAATATTACAAAAAGTGAAGTTGAAGTGCATTAGTTCAACCAATTTCATTGCCGGACCTCACGCCTTTCCAAACATTCACAGTGAGCCTTTAAAGTGCAGATGCTGAACTACCATATTTAATTATTTAAAAAAAAAAAATTAAAAAAAAAATACACTCGACCACCAAAGATGAAAGTACAATCAGCCCATACAGAGAACTATGAAGTATGCAAATAAATACATTTCTTGAGTTACATTGCCTGAATTTTGTTTGCATGTTCTTGGTGTCAATTAAAAATGCATCATCAAAATATATAGAGTTGCTACAAGACTGGAAAATGTGATTTTAAATGAATTCAGATACTGACAAGTTACTTTATGATTAACAAATCATACATGTCAACACAACCCCAATCCAGTGATGATGAATAAATGTATGTAAAAATGACTTGTTACTTCCTGTCACAGAGTTCAGCATGACTCTACAAACGCTGTGATTTAGCAACCAGGGATTCATACTTAGTCCAGCTCCAGTCTTGAGCCTGTGTGAAAGACAAAAGCAGTGAGCGTCATTGCAGCAAATTCTATGAATTTCATAATAAACCTACAAAAAGCGCTTACCATGATGCTCTCTGATTTCTCCTCAGTGGTTTCTTGCAGTAAACTGGTAAGTTGACTCAAATAGCGCTGGTTCTCCTCCAGTAAATGATTGACTGAATCTCTGAAAACAAACAGCAGCATGAAAAACAAATACTTGTGATTACATACGCTGATCAACTCAGACACAGAGGTTTGAAACATAGGAGGTGTTCTTAGTATCACTACTAGTAGGCTGCTCATTAAGGCTCAGAAGAGAAATTTACCCCTCTTGTGGCACTTGCAAGGACATGGGCAGGCGAGAGGAGCACTGGGCTTGAGTCTGGTTCCATGTTGACAGCGAGGAGGGCATCTCTCCACTCTGACTCACAGAGCTTCGTGTGGTGTTTTGTGCCTATATGAAAACACACTTAATTACAACTGTTGATCCAAGTTTTTAAACAAAGCCTCGCATGCAGAGGCTTGATGAAAATTCTGTCATTAATTATTCACTCTCTTGTCGTTCCAAACCTGTAAAACCTTCGTTCATCATCAACCTTCGGAACACAAATTAAGATATTTTTGATGAAATCCGAGAGCTTTCTGACCCTGCATAGACAGCAAGGGTACTACCACGGTCAAGGCACAGAAAGGTAGTAAGGACATCACATTTTCATTTGTGAACTATCCCTTTAACTTGTTACTTCACTTTCCATCTGTTTTTGCAGTAATGCTGTAATTTTTGCAGTAATGTATTATTTTCATACGTATTATTTTTCTCTTATGTTTACCAAGGCTGCATTTATATGATCAAAAATACAATAAAAAAGTAATATTGTGAAATACTCATTACTCCAGTTTTCAATGTCACAAAGAAATTATTCTAATATGATGATTTGCTTCTCAAGAAATATTTCTGCTTATTATTAATGTTAAAAATGATGATTATTTTTCAGGAAACCATGATATACACTACCAGACAAAAGTTTTTATACAGTTAGATTTTTAATGTTTTTTAAAAAAGTCTCTTCTGCTCACCAAGCCTGCATTTATTTGATACAAAATACAGAAAAATGTTGAAATAGTTTCAGTATTTAAGATCACTGTTTTGTATTTGAATATATTTTAAAATGTAATTTATTCCTCCAATGTCAAAGCTGAATTTTTAGCATCATTACTCCAGTCACACGATCCTTCAGAAATCATTATATTGCTCTGATTTACTGTTAAAAAAACATTTATGATGTTGAAAACAGCTGAGTAGAATTTTATCAGGTTTCTTTCATGAATAGAAAGTTCAGAAGAACAGCATTTATCTGAAACATTAATGTTTTGTAACATTATAAATGTTTTTATCATCACTGTTGATCAATTTAAAGCATCATTGCTAAATAAAAGTATCAATTTCTATAATTTCCCCCAAAAAATGAAATTATACAGACTTTATATTTCATATAAATGCTGATCTTTGAATCTTTCTATTCATCAAAGAATCCTAAAAAAAATTTACTCAACCGTTTTAAATACTGAGAAGAATATTAAAATGTTTCTTGAACAGGAAACCAGCATATTAGAATGATTTCTGAAGGATCATGTGACACTGAAGACTGGAGTAATTATGCTGAAAATTCAGCTTTGATCGCAGAAATAAATTACATGTTAAAAAATATTCTTATAGTAAGCAGTTATTTTAAATAGTAAAAATATTACTGCTTTTGCTGTATTTTGGATCAAATAAATGCAGGCTTGGTTAGCAGAAGAGACTTCTTTCAAAAAGTCTTACTGTTCAAAAACTTCTGAATGGTAGTGTATTTTCAGGATTCTGTGATGAACAAAAAAAGTTAAAAGAACAGCATTTATCTTGAAACAAATCTTTTGTAACAATGTAAAAGTCTTTAATGTCAACGTTTGACTAAACTAACACATCCTTGCTAAATAAAAGAAAAAAAAATTACTGAAGTATAATTTTTTCATTTTATTTACAGCAAAAATGCTGCTTTACTCATTCCTTGAAACAAGACTTTGGTCACATCACCCACCCCTAATACACACTAAACCGCAATGATGGAAAGTCCATGATTGTGTGCATGTTATGAGCATATCTGGCCCTGTGACATTAGAAGCATGTGACTCACACAGGCGATCTTCAGTAAATGCCAGAACTCTCTCTGTCTTTTGATCTGCATCTGCATGACAGTGCTGTCTGCCTCCTTAATGCTCTCCAGAGTCCTCTCGATTTTAGGGAAGAGGTCGATGATCTTCTGCTTACTCAGAAGGATTTTACTGCAAATAAGACAAATAAAACAGCAATGCTAGATTCCATCCATAAAATGCACTGGTTCCATTCATTTATTAACAGGTTGTATAGTAAAACTTAAACTATCACAATCCCCTTATTCTGAATTGGATGGTTTCAAAAGCTTTTTACCTCAGGTGTGCATATAGATCCCTCAGCACCCGGTCCTGATTCTGGACAGTCTGTACAATGACTTTTACCATCTCAGAGCTGTCACTGTAGCCATGCTGGGGGTCTGGCACTAGGGGAAATGAAAAACACTATATATTGTCTTCCGTAATTTATTTAACAGTATGAATATGTAAGGGCATTTTTCCTACACACTACTTGGAATAGGACATGGGGCAAATTTTATTCACTTATGAGCATGCAAGATGGGATTGTACTTACTTTTGCATTTTGCCTTCAATTGTCTGTAGAGTTCAATTGCTCTTTCTTGCCTGTGACAAGACATGAATACAAAAGGCTTAAGATGGTAGAGGCATCTATGATCAGACAATTCACACAGCATCGCTAAAAGAATGAACTTACAGTTGCTCCATGACGTCTCCTTGTCGACGAGCGTAAGGACTTCTCTGAAGTTCAACAATTTCTGAATGCAAAGCCATTATTTCTTCATCAAGATGGCCGATCTCTGCCACCTTAAAAAGCAAACATAACCTGTAAGTTGTTGCTAAAACAATGCCATCCCACATGGGAATAAATTTACATACACTACTGATCAAAAGTGAAGGGTCTGCAAGGTTTTTTTTAAAAGAAATTAAAACTTTTAATCAGCAAGGATGCACTACATTGATCAAAAGTGACAAAGAAGGCATTTATAATGTTACAAAATGAATTTCAAATAAATTTATTATAGAATCTTACAAAAAAGTGTTCACAAAAAATAATATATATTAAACAACCGTTAACAACACTCACAATAAAAAAAATTCTGAAGAATCATGATTATGATCACTGAAAATTTAGATTTGCCACCACAGAAATAAATTACATTTGAATAAAAAAAAAAAAAAAAAAAGATAAAAAAATAGAAAACATTTTAAATTGTAATACTATTTAAAAATAGTTCTGTTTTACTGCATTGTTAAATTAAAAACAATGCAGCCTTGGTGAGTTCTTTAAAAATATGCAAAAAAAAAAAAATCTTTCTGACACCAAACATTTGAACGATAATGTACTACATTTCTATGATGAATACTTAGATGGGCAGGTTCAAAACAAATGTATATATATATAATTTATCTACAGCACCTGTACAAATGCAGCAGCCTTCTCTTCATTGTCCTGCCAAGCCTTCAGCATCTTTTCAGAGGCTTTAAGAAGAAAAAAGTCATTTTAGATAATCATTACTAATGCAATAATACACTTCTGACTATTCAAAGAAAACCAACATATTAAAACGTACATATGCCATACTGCATCTGATCGCTGTACTTCTCCAAGTCGTACTGTATGCTGCTCTTAAAAAAGTCAAGCTTTGCTTTGAGCTGCTGCGAAAAGGAGAACATCATGTTCTTATATCTCGTAAGGTTGGTGTTGTAGCGGAGAAGGCTCAACCTACAGACACACAAATAGAAAAAAAACATTGAAATTTGAGCAGGAAAAGTCCCAAAACACAAGATATATACTTTAATAAGCATGGTAATGTAACGCACGTACATGGCTGCACGTTGGCCCTGGAAGAGGCGGCTGTAGTCTTCTCTGAGGCCACAAATGTAGCTTACCGCCTCACCCCAAACCTTTTTGAGGGCACTCAGAGGGAGCTGAGTTTTGGTTTCCCGCACTGAAACAGAGAAATGTAAATAGTTACAATTAAAACCTCTTCTAAGCATATTTAAATGAACAAACTATCCATAGAATTGGCACATAAATCAATCAATTTTTACCAATAAAATTCACACTCTCAGGAAGTTTTCTAGCCGTTAGAGGTCCTGAGTACTTGGTCAAACTCTTGTCAAACAGATAAACAATGTAGCTGTCCCATCCTCTCTGATGATTAAAAAACAACGAAGTCATTAAAAAAATGATTTACCAAAGTGTGGAGAATGAGAACACATTAAAGAGTCCCAAAATACTTACTACTCCATCTAACACACACTGTGCAGCAGGTTTCCTGGGATCTAACATGACTCCTGTTTCCTGCAGAAGCTCTTGATTCAAAAGTTCGATTCTGGTTTCGGTCTCAATCCTTTGTTGCAGAGAGTGAAGCCCTTCATCCGGGCTAAGTAAAAATGAGTGAACCTGGGTCGTAGTCATGTTCAAGATGTGCACAACCTACAAAGCAATTCATGTTTCAGCTCATTCTTCTGCCTATTTGTTTATTTCCTAAGATGTAACATTCCAAAGAATTGATATATGCCAATGTCAAACCTTCATGTTCAGTATTTGATCTAGAAGAGAAAAGCATTGGGGCTGTTTTGTGTCTGGATTCAATCCTCCTCCCCTCTGTACTGGGTCCCACTTAAGCATCAGCTGTAGCAGGCCCTCCAAGGGTTCCCGTAGTGTACTGCAGTACCGAAAACAACTAATCAACTCGGAGACCCACCCCCCAAAAAAGTAACAAAAATTGTGTGGCAAGAACTGCAAGGTCTGTTGGTCTGTACAACGGCTACCTGCTCAGATTGTTGGGGTATGGAAGGTGGGTGGAAAAGCGGACCTCGCCATTCATGTCTTCTACAGCCATTATGTCCTTAGGACCTTTGTTTCGCACTTTGCTTGTCCTAGAAAAAGCAAGTATGTTGTTATTTGACAATTTGAATGTATTCCATGATACAAGCATTGTGGCATAATTAATACAGTTAAGGTCAAAAGTTTACATACAGCTTGCAGAATCTGCAAAGGTTCATAAGAGGGATCATACAAAACATGTTATTTTTTTAGTACTGACCTGAATAAGATATTTCACATAAGAGATGTTTACATATAGTCCACAAGAGAAAATAATAGTTGAATTTATAAAAATGACCCTGTTCAAAACTTTACATACGCATGATTCTTAAAACTGTGTTGTTACCTGAAGGATCCACAAATGTGTGTGTGTGTTTGTTTTTTCTGTTGTTTAGTGTTAGTTGTTTATGAGTCCCTTGTTTGTTCCCAAAAATTCTTTGGTTCTTTATAGCGTTGGCTCTTAAAACGATGCATTAAGAGCCAGGGGTGAAAACTTTTGAACAGAATGAAGATGTGTATGTTTTTCTTGTTTTGCCTAAATATCATATTTTTTTTCATTCAGTACTGCTCTTCAAAAGCGACATAAGGAACCTACATGTTGCCCAAAAGACAAAATAAGTTAAATATACCCTGATCTTCAAATTCATAAAGTTTGCATTGTTTTTCAGTGAGCATTTGAACCTGCTGTAATAGTTGGATATGAGTACCTCAGTTGTCCTCAGTGTGAAAAGAAGATGGATCTCAAAACCATACAGTTGGAAAGGGTTCAAATACACAAAAATGCTGTGGCACCTGAAAGATTTTTCTAAAGAACAGTGGGCAGTTTAACTGTTCAGGACAAACAAGGTACTCATGAACAACTATCACTAAAGAAAAAAACAGCCGTGGATCATTAAGGTAACAACACAGTATAAAGAATCAAGTGTATGTAAACTTTTGAACAGGGTCATTTTTATAAATTCAACTATTATTGTCTCTTGTGGACTATATGTAAACATCTTTTATGTGAAATACCTTATTCAGTTCAGAACTAAATACAAAATAACATGCATTTTGCATGATCCCTCTTATTTTGATAAAATAATTAACATTTTGCAGATTTTGCAAAGTGTATGTAAACTTTTGACTTAAACTGTATATGGGTTACCAGAACACATACCACTGCACAGGCTGGAGATTGTGAAGAAAAGGCCGGAACCCACAGCAGCACTCAAAGATCATAGTGCCAAAGCTCCAATAGTCCACGGTAACTGTGTACGACTTGCCTTCAAACAGCTCTGGAGCCTGAAACAATCAAGATGTCACATGGCCCTTCAAAAATCATTCTAATATGCTGATTTCTTATCATTATTAATGTTGAAAACCCTTGTGCTGCTTAATATTTTAATACATTTTTTCAGGATTCTTTGATGAACAGGAAGTTCAATAGAACAGCATGTGTTTAAAATACACCATTACTTTTGTTACATTTAAAGAAATATTTCGCCCAAAAATGACAATTCTCTCATCATTTAGCCACTGACTTCCATAGTACTGAGGAAAAAAAACAATATGGAAACCAATGGCTACCGTCAGCTAACATTACCAACATTCAACAGAACAAAGAAACTCATACTTGTTTAGAATAAGTAGAGGGTGGGTAAATGACTACAGCATTTTTATCTTTGTATGGTCTATTGATTTTAATGCATCATTACTAAAGCAAAGTATTTATTTCTCTCAACAACAACTAAAAACTTCTTACTGACCCCAAACTTCTTGTGATAATTATTTTCTCTTATCGCTGATGAATGCAAAGACATACCAGATATTGTAAAGTCCCTACAAATGAAGTACATAGGCTCCCCTGGTCCAGGTCTTTGGCGTAGCCAAGGTCGATAATCTTGTGGACTTGCTGCTTAAACATAAAAAAAGTTTGGTTGGAAAAAGTGTCTATATAACAAAAATCAAACTACTGAATAGACAATACCTTTCCATTGATATCCTGTAGCACAATATTCTCTGGTTTAAGATCTCTGTGAATGATCTTATTCTCATGGAGGTACTGGATTCCAGAACCTGTTGAACATCAAACTGTTAAAAGCTGTTTCTTTTACCACCCTTAGTGATAAAAAAAGATAGTAACAGTTTTGAAAAGACACATTACCAACATCATTGAGTAGAGCCAACACCTCACTCTCTTTTAACCCACAACAATTTTCTGGTTTGCTAAGCAGCTACGAGATGCAATACAAAGAACAGAAAAAAGTTAGTAAAAATGAAAACAGAGGGCACATGAGACATGATGCAAAGAAAAGGCACCTTTCGAAGGTCTCCCTTGGAACAGTATTCCATGGCTAAAAGCGGTAAATCGTTCAAGGCAATGTGCATCATCTCCTCAGGCACATCCTTTGCTGTCACCACATTAAGGTGTTTAAGCCTGAAAAGTTGGAAAAAAAAAAAAAAAAAGTTAATTAAGTATGGGTGTACGTGTGTATACATACATTAACCCTTTATATATAGATAGGACAGTGTAGTTGGACAGGAAGCGAAGTGGGAGAGAGAGAGAAGGGAGTGGGAAAGGTCCACAAGCCGGGATTCAAACTCGGGTCACCCGCAGAGCAACAGCGCTATATGTCAGCGCGCTATGGTGATGCCTGGTTACTGGTTTAAACTTGGCCCAGGTTTTTAAAAAGAATTTTGGGTCAGCACACCTTAATAGCTTCAATAATTGATTGCCAGTTAAGTGTAGAATACAATGAATTTAGGCCCAGATTATGCAGAGCTGTAATAGCCGCTAACTGTGGATATTTTGATGAAGTTTTTTCTATGTATAAACTGTTTATGTACTAAAATATGTTTTCATAGTTTGTTTTGTCCCTTATCAGTGCAAAATGATCACAAATTAAAAAGGATTCATGCCAGTATTGTCGAAAACCCCACTTTTCTAGGGCGTTTCCAAACGTTTGGAGTGCAGTGTATATTGTGAACTACATTAAAATAAGAAATAAGTCAACCATTTGATTGCCACAGATTTACACACTTTTTCATAATCTGGATCTCTCGACTCCATCTGTCTTTGTTTTTTGCATTAAGTTCAAGGCGACAGAGCTTCACAGCAATTTTTTCTGAGGTTTCCTGCAACAAATAATAGTATTGAGGAAAATTAATATTTTGATAATTAAGCAAAGAATACAACACATTTCCACATCAACTGTAGTTAACAGTAACATCAAAGGGAGAGTAATACCTGATTCTGATACAGGTAGACATGTCCAAAACCACCTGTTCCCAGCCTCTCCTTCATAATCCATGACCCACAGACTTGGTTCTGTCTGAAAGGAGGTTTCTCCATCTGTACAAATCAGTAACACACCACATCAGTAATGGCTGCTTTCAACACTATGACAGCTACTCGTGTTTGATCAAAATGCAGGCCTTATAAAGAGTCTTCTCTACTGTAGATAGCCTAAATAATAGTTTATAAGTGAGACCTGTAATTTACGACACAATATTTACTTTGATGTGGTAAAACACAGCTAGCAGGCGAGCTAATCCAAAGTGTCAGCCGGCAGTGACTTACCTTGCGTCAGTTTGTGTTTCTAACTTGCTTGAACCGACCACATCTGATGTGGAAAATTGTGGGACCTGTCAAAAGAACGTATTAATTCACAGGAAACATCAAAGCTGTCCATTTCATCCTTAAACGAGCTATCAGGTCGGATGTCAGATTTGCTAACTGGCTAACTAGCTACACGTAAACAAGTCGATGTGAACTGTTAGCCTGCAGTCTTACGAGCCTCCAAACGTCAGCTTTCCATAACACTAGGCACGGTAAAAACGAAGACCAAAGAGCACCAGAAAATCAAAACAACTAAATCTTGCTGCCCTAAATTGATGATGGGGTACAGTAGCGCTGACTGGCGCACTTGTGTGTTAACTGTTGTTGACGGCGGCCACGCCAGTCAGCTGCTACTCCAGTCAAAATCGAAACAATGTCCGCGCATGCGCGGTGCGTTAGAACCCGCCTGGGTTTCACCAGCGCTGATCTAGGATCAGTTAGTCATGGCCGACGCTATATAAAGAAAGCCAAAACAAAGTTCGTACAGCTGATCTCAAGTCAGCGTGGTCAGCGAGTACTTTCAGAAAATGGTACCCGGTTGTTGTGAAAGTAACTCCAGTGACGTAAATTTGTTCAGATCTTCAAATCATAGTTTCTTGCGATCTCTCTGTACGTGTTCTATATGAATCATTCGATAAATCATGTACACAAAATAAAATAAAATTAGATAGATTTAAATTACATAAGACAGACAGAAGATTGATAATTTTGTTACAAATATAATACAGGATTGCCAACACGCTTTCAGGCTCTGTCTCACGCTCTCACTCTGCCCATGTAAATTTCACGACAAACTGGCAACCCTGCTTGCGATTATAAACAAAGTTTCAGCTTTCAAATGTTGTAAGTTTTAATACTAAATACCGTTTTGGCGCACTTAATGTGGCGTAAATCGTCAAATGTAGCGCTTCTGTTAACGCCAGAGCCATTGAGCTGCGACAAGCTTTGATCTCGCCGGCGTCGCCGCCACGTGGTCACGTGATTCCCCGAGCTCCCCAGACCAAAACCAAAACCAACACTGATAGTACATTTTAATATGTTTGAGTAGGATAGAGACGACAGCTTCACTATACAGGTATTTGCAGCAATTTTTGATAAACATTACAGCATATTACGCATGACATTTACAGTATAATTTTATTCTGGAGAGGCAACCCTTACGGAAGTTAAACATGGTTTTACTACAAATAAAACCAAATATATAAATATATAGCGGAACTTAAAAGTTGGCAACCCTGATAATGTATTCAAGAATTCTCAGAACTGCAGGAATAGATGCATGCTGCTTCCTCTATTTTTATGACAGCTGAAAAATGTGAAACAAGCTTTCTAGGAATTTCTTTCCTGTATCTCTTTTTACAGTAAATTGAAATGTGTCTCAACCTCATAGACTGATCATACTTACAGTACTTTCTTAGGAATACATGTTTGTCTTTTTTTAAGGCCCGGGCACAGATGGTGCGAGCTATGTTTCACAATACATGTATGAAATTCGGTAGACACATGTAACACACCAATACCTACCAAAATTCCCCTGGTATAAAGTCCGATACCCAACTGGAAGTCTGTTATTTTGAAAAGTTTTGTGGCGTTTTTGCCATTTTCAGGCGTTGTATTTAAAGGGACTCCTCCTAGAGATTTAAACAGACCAACACCAAATTTGGTTAGTTTAGTCTAATGGCGGCCTGCCAAACTTTAAGTTATATGTGACCCTGGATCACAAAACCAATCATAAGCGTCAATTTTTCAAAATTGAGATTTACACATCACCTGAAAGCTGAATAAATAAGCTTTCCATTGATGTATGGTTTGTTAGAATATGACAGTATTTGGTCGAGATACAACTATTTGAAAACCTGGAATCTGAGGGTGCAAACAAATCAAAATATTGAGAAAATTGCCTTTGAAGTTGTCCAAATAAAGTTCTTAACCATGTATATTACTAATCAAAAATTAAGTTTTCATATATTTACAGTAGGAATTTTACAAAATATCTTCATGGAACATGATCTTTACTTAATTTCCTAATGATTTTTGCCATAAAAGAAAAATCAATAATTTTGACCCATACAATGTATTTTTGGCTATTGCTACAATTATAACCCAGCGACTTAAGACTGGTTTTGTGGTCCAGGGTCACATATGTGGCATGTTTTATGCTCTAATGAACTCCTCATACAGATTTAATGACATCAGCATTATATTTGGTCAGTCTACTCTAAAGGCCTTTGTTAAATTGCGAAGATCTTGAGTTTTTGTTAAACAAATATGATACTTGGCTATGGGAACAGAAAGTGTTGTAGCTCAGCCATACAATGTAAGATCTGCCACAAACTTTACATGTTCGATAAAAATCCTGGCCTGGACACATCTAAAGACAAATATTCAGTTATTATAATAGCGCACCATCTACAGGCAACAGAAAATTACTTGTTTTACACTTACATGCAATGTCCAATCTGCCCCAATCTTTAAACGTTCGATGAGAGTCCTAGCCTGAAGACATCTAAAGGACATTATTCAGTTATAATCATCACCTCTTGGCAACAGGATACGTCATGCTTACTAACTAAAACATACAATGTTCAATCTGCACCAAACTTAATATGTTCGATAAAAGTGCTGGCCTGAATACATGTACATGCCAATATCCAGTTATAGTCATAGCGCCAAATGACTTTGACATATTCCTTCTGTATTTACCACTTTAAATGCATATTACCCATCTTTCGCTGTTTTCCTAAAGCCACTGGGTAGTGGTGGTGAGCCACTGCGAGGGCCCTTTCAATTTTCAGTGTTTTTTTTTTTTTAAGACTGATTGCTGACTTTACTTTGTGTCTTTGACAGTGAAGAGCCATTCTGCTACTCTTCTTTCTATTTAGGTTTTGTTCATCAGTACCTTATTGGCGTTTTGTTCATCAGTACTGTTCTGAGTCTGATGTTTGTTAGATGTACATTAGATGACAGATGAGACTTGAGGTTTTTGGAGATTCATTCAAACTGTAGCCCTGCCTCACCTTACATTTTTGAGTATGAATAATTTTTTTCTTTCATTGCTGTTCTTTTATTAATTTTTACTTTTCACATCTGTGTTTGTGTTGGCCATTTTACCCCAGATTACCTTAAAAAAATCAGTTAAACGGCTTGTTTTTATTATATATTTTTTGGATCATATTAAATACATATATTCAGATGTTATTTTGTATTTGTAGCATATAGACATGGAAACAGATCTAAAACCAATCTGTAAATTCAAGGTGTTGTTTACCTGACCCACTGTAATGTGACAAGGCCAAGAATGAGTAAACATTCACAACAATGTCCAGCAGATGGTGCTCAAGACTATAAAATGCAAGTACAAATCCATCTCATCTGTAACACTGGACAGTTGACCTATCTAAACATGTTTGTTCAATTAAGAAACCTTAAAGTATATTTATAATTTTAAATGAACTATTCTAATGGAATATGTCTTTATCTAGTCTTCGTAAAGGACGTTGAGCAATAAAGGCTGCATCAGCCGGTCAAGTAAAAGGGCTGCAGACAGTAATAATCTCTTCTTTTGAAGTGATTTCATAATATCAGACATGCTATGTCTGCATATTTTCTTAACTGATGTCATCTTTACAGGAAAAAATCATAATCTTAATGATTAAATAAATGCCCATCTGGTGATGAGTATGAGTATGCCTGCATATATATTTAATGACAGTGTTTGCAAGACCTAAATATTATACTTCTGTAATGAATTCAGCCCAAACTGCTTAACATACAGTATGAGTCCATTTAAACTTCATTCATTTTAAGAAATTTAAAATGAAACCACCTGAAAAGCCAACGCCACACTGCTTTCTACAAAATGACATCACTTAATAGACAGCATCTTAAAAGGTGATTCAAACATTTAGCTGACACAACATATCTTATCATCACAGAAGCCAAACAACAGCAACACTGGAAGTTCAGTCATGTGTTGAACAGGATATGTGTGTCTGTACATTTCTTAAATGTCTGCACATTTCTTAAGGTGATAGAGAGGTGACATCATCTCCTCTGGCTCTCTCATTCATAAAAACCCCCTCATTTATCATGTATAGATCTCAGAGAATGAAATCCGGGTTAACAGAAGGGCATTATCCTATTATTAATCATAAAAATATTTGGGGGTGATTAAAAAAAAGATATAAAAATGTAATTTCAAATAAAAGCCCAGGATTACAACTTTAAGACAAATCAGGTATGCAAACTGGCATGCGTGGGATAGAGTAAAAACATATGTGAATAGCTCCGGATGTTAGGAAACAATGAAGAAATGTGATTTCATCATGCATCATTACTCTGTGATGTTAAAAATAGATTGTCTGAGTTAAAATTGACTGACAACGGCAACCAGACGAATGATGAATCACCTAGATGTATGTAATGATAACAACACACATTTGATATGTAAAGTTTTGATATTTAAGAAGAAGGCAGGGTTTTTATTAACAACTTATTAACCCTTACAGATACACATTTTATTAGTTTTCAGAGAAAACGTGTTTTTTTATTCCCAAAACATGTTGTGAAATGGCCACTGCAGTATAAAAAAACAATGACTGTCATTGCTTCAGGGGGCAAGTCCCTATTAGGAATATTTCTCCTTCTAAGTGTTTTATGTCTTAGAAAAGGGGAAGAGATCTTGAGTCATTTAGCATGAGTCACAGTATGAGCTTCCCCGGAAAGCATAGCCAGCTATCTCATTGTTTAGCGCACAGCGCATGTGCCAGTTTGCCCGAGGCCAGGCCCCCCTCAGCCAATCACAGACTCGTCACTATAAAGCGAGGAACACTAACAGGCACACGACAGCAAGTGCTTAGCAAGCCTGGCGAAGCTCTACATCACAAGCGAGCAAACAAATCAACTGCATATTATCAAAAAGGTGAGCATAAAATAGACTTTTTCTGAATCTGCTTTGCACTCATCCTTTTACATTTGCATATTGTGCTTTTATAACTATTTTTTCATTGACTTGATTTATACACACTGCATGTGGGAATATGAATGAATTACAATTACATTTAAATATGTTTATCTGACACTTTTACAAATACTGCCATAGAAGAACCATTTTGAGTTCTTAACAGTTCTTAAAAAAACATTTTAGCTTTAGTGTAAGGATTAATTTAATAATTTCAAGGAGAAGATCACTTCCAGAGCTTCTCCTTTAAAGAACCTTTTCGCATTAACACAATGAAAAAGTTCCATGGATGTTTAAGGTTCTTCATAGAACCATATATTCCAACAAAGAACTTCTATGTTTGAGACTGTAAGTGCGCTTTAGTAAAACACTGTTATAACCAAACTTAAGGATACAAATACATTTTATAAAATGACAAAATTAGAGTATCCGTTTAAATAGAACCTTCAAAGGCTGCTGTAGATGTCTGAAATGCACTAAGAACTTATTCAAAGGTACTGCAGGAGTAGTTTGGATTAGTAGATGGATTGTATGAAAAACTGATCAATGGTGAGCTTATAGTTTTATATGCATGCTTGCAAACTCATATGATTTTCGTGGCAATACAATACTTGTTTGTCAACTTTAAAAATGTTCTTGTTAAAAAAAAACTTCCCCCTGCTTGTGGTGAGAGAGCATGTGCCTTCTCTTAAGATGCTTCTTATGAATAGTAACTCACTTCTTCAAAATGTTTTTAGGATCTCCAAAAAAGGAAAACGTTGGTTTGTGGTCAAGATGAAGTGTCTACTCAGAATATTACTGTTGACATGCGCCCTGTGCTTTACTGAAGCAGTAAGTGGAAAAAAAAAATAGAAGTGAAAATTCTTACTTCCTTGGAAGGGTCTTTAAATAGAATTAACCTTTATACCCATATAGCTAATATTAATATTTCTGTTTTTAGGATAGAAACGCTTGGAGAAAAAACACTTCTGCTGAAGAAAAAGGTAAATTTCTTTTGATTTTGTAACATTAACCTTTTTTCAGTAATATGCTATTTAATTAAGGTTGTAGTTTTAGTATTTGAATGTATAGGTTTAACATGACTTTTCTCTTCTCAGATAAGTGCATACTTGATGAAAGCGAGGGGAGCATAAACGAAATGACAGTGACAGTCAGTGGACGGATATGTCTACCATGGAATAAATTACCAAGCCGTTCCGCCTCCTATAAGAACTGCCATCATAACTACTGCAGGTATTCTATATTTATATTGTTTGTCTCAGTGAAAGTTTAGATTATTTTGACACTATTATATTGTGGGATTTTTTTTGAGACTTCTGAATTTTGCTCTTTTAGGAATCCAGATAACAAGATTCAGCCATGGTGCTTTGTAAGGAGAAAAAAACGTTATATTAAAGAATACTGTGACATTGAGAACAGAAACATGAAACCAAGTAAGTAGATGTTAATCTCTTTTGATCATTGAAGTCGTGGGAAATACTGATAGCAGATTGACTAATATGACTTGTATTTGATAATGCAGCAGCCACAGAGAGTCCACCAACATCTGACCCATCTACGCAGGACACAGGTAAAATTTTGACTGATTTACTTTATATTGCTCATTCTAAACAAAAATCTATCATTTCTGACCCTGGACCACAAAATCAATCTTAAGTAGCACGGTTATATTTGTAGCAATACCCCAAAATACACTGTATTGTACTGTACACTGGGTTAAAATGATCGATTTGGCTTTAATGCCAAAAATCATTAGGATATTGAGTAAAGATTATGTTCCATGAAGATATTTGGTAAATTTACTACCGTAAATATGTCAAAACTTAATTTTTGATTAGTAATATGCATTGCTAAGAACTTCATTTGGACAATTTTAAATGTGATTTTCTCAGTATTTAGATTTTTTTGCACCCTCAGATTCCAGATTTCAAATAGTTGTATCTCGGGCAAATATTGTTCTATCCTAACAAACCATACATCAATGGAAAGCTTATTTATTAGCTTTTAGATCATGTATAAATCTCAATTTTAAAAAAATTGACCCTTATGACTGATTTTGTGGTCACATTCCCCAACTAGGATCTGTTTACAAAGCCTAGAAAATGATCTCTCCTCACAGACTTCATGTTTCTGATGTTTCTTCATTATTCAGAATCAACGTGTGGGGAGAGAAACTTGGACCGCAATAGAAAGATAATAGGAGGATCAAGGTCAACCGTTAAGTCACAGCCTTGGATTGCAGCTATCTTCAAAGGAGATGGATTTGTTTGTGGAGGAACCCTTATTGCTCCATGCTGGGTCCTCACCGCAGCCCACTGCTTCCCTAACGAGTATGTCAACTTGTTGCTAACAGGAAAATTTAACCTTCTATGCAAGCAATTGGCTAACACAAAGCCCGTTCCTAGGTCTTATATGACCCTGTCAGCTTTATTTGGTTATAATGACCTGCTGAGAATACATTATGCTGCTTATTACTCATCAAATAATATCTCAAAGCTTCCACTTAGAAAAAATATTCCATTACAGCATTCAAAACAATCATCTACAAGACGAAGGACAAGGAAAAACTATTACACTACTTTTAAACACTCTAGATGGTAAATTGCAAAAAAAACATTTTGGTAAGTGGCAATAATGCCACAATCTCGGTCGTAGCCAATTGACCCATCGCAAAGACCCAACCCCCTTCATTATTGTTGATTCCTCCGATTTGAAACTGACAATGCGCAGACAGACAAGAAAGAGCAGGTAGCTTTTGGTATAAAACAACTGAGTAAAGCCTCAGCTTTCAAATTTGTCATATTTAAAGAAATTCAGTTTTGAGCCATTTTGTGGCTTTTTAATATGTTGTGACAGATTGCTGTAGTGCCTCAGTTCAAGCGGCATGTGAACGATCATCTTTTCCTCTTTACTAGTTATAGCATGAAATAAACATAAATGAACATCAGAAGGTATTTTGTTTCAACCGTGGAAAGACATCAATACACACCATTTTTCAAGTTTAAATCCACCAGCGTTAATCTACTCTTCTGTCTGGTTTGTTTGTCAGACAAAAATGGCAGATTCAGCTTTATGATTGGTCAGCTTGCCTGTCAATTGCAAACCAATAAGTTATTATCCTGATACAGTGCTACAAAATATCCGACCACTGCTGCAGAATCAAGTATTCTAGAGAGTGTGTAATAAAACTGCTTAATGCAATTAATGTAGTGCCATCACATTGTGGTATAAATTAAAGAATTTTACTGTTTCTTTGCTTTGAACAGTAAAAGAACAAGTATAAGGAGATACTCCGTCTTTCTGGGAAAGAATGCCATCAATGAAACCGACTCTGTCAAAGAGCAGAACTTCACCGTGAGCGAACTTATAGTCCACGAGGACTTTGACTACACAACTGAGAACTATAATAACGACATTGGTATGTTTGCGTTATATTTTATTATTCCAGCCATTAAGATAAGAGTGCATAAATAATAAGTAGTGCAATCCCTTCCTTTAGCTCTTTTGAAGATAGTGAACAGCAATGGACAATGTGCAGAGAGGACAGAATCTGTGAGAACCGCATGTCTTCCCCCTTTCCGGCACATGCTTCCCACGGGATACTACTGTGAAATTGCAGGCTATGGAAGACATCAGATCGGTAAGATGACACACACTGTATGTTAAGCTAGATAGCATATCCGAGAACAATAACAATGATCGCTTTCCTATGACAACAAGATATGAGGACAACATGGTGTGTCCACAAAGTAGATCTATGACATGACATACTGTACTGTACTGTGCTGTATCTCTAAAAAAAATAGCAAAGAATGTAGCAGGACATTTTAGTAATGCCATTTTGTCACTCTGGACGTCAATGTAATGTAACTCATCCTTGCTTTTTATCTGTTTTTTAAGGTGGCTTTGAGTACTCTCGATATCTGAAACAGGCTCAAGTAGAGCTTTTTTCCCAGAATGATTGTCAGAAGTATTACAGCAAGGATGAGGTCACTGAAAACATGGTGTGCGCAGCTGGTAGAGACTGGGAGGACGATGCTTGCCAGGTAAACCAGAAGTTTTTACTAATGATTGATGAATATGGCGTTTGGCCCTAGGCAAGTGAAAATATATTCATCAAACTGTAAGAAATACACATCTGAATGTGTTTGTGTGTATTTTTTTCTGCTTTCAGGGTGACTCAGGAGGGCCTCTGGTGTGTGAAGTAGATAACGCCATGTTCCTATTCGGTATCATTAGCTGGGGAAAAGAGTGTTCAAAAAAGTTTAACCCAGGAGTTTACACAAAAGTTACTAACTACAACCGTTGGATCTCACAGCATACTAGTTTACCCAAATATACAGCAGGCTCCAGGTATCCACAAAAGGATTAATTATGACAGGGTCACTTTATAATACAGGGTCACAGATGCTTAGCCACTCAGGGTAATGTTATATTCTGTGCAGAATATGTGCCAATTATTTATGCCATTTAGATTGTACGGCAGCTACTGCAATCAATAGGAATCTTTGACAATGTTATAATAACATGTTCCTGCTTTTATTGAATAGTGATACCAGTGTTTAGATGTATGAAGGATACACTGAATGAGGACTGAACAAGTTGATCTAAAATTACTGATATTTATGACATGGACATTGGTCCAGTTTGTGGCAATAACTATATATATAACTATGTATATATAAAGAAGGAATAGTGTTCCAGAAAGTTAGATTTTCTTAATTTTGGATAGGGCATTATGTCTTTTATTCATTCTTTTTACTTTTTATAATACATTATTTAATTTATTGCAAGAATGTATGTATGACACATGTATTTATTTGTATTCTTTTTTTTACATAGATAGCGCTGAATGTAAAACAGTCATTTATTTTATTACAAAAATTTCTGTTTATATGACACACCATTGTATTGATACATCATTTTATTTGACATTAAACTTGCTTTAAATCTCTTCACATTTTCATTTTGCATCTGTAACCCCAGAAACTCTTTCTTCAAGCAAAGGGTGACCACACAAAAAAATAGTAATCAACTTCTGTCCAAAAAATAGAATTTATTTTTACAAATAAGCAGATATGACAAAACAAATATAATTAACATACATGAAATACCAAAAACTCATTCCCCCTCAAAATAAAGGGTATTGTAAGCCAGCCCACCCTCTATAAACCCCAATACAATCCAGGCTTCTCCACACAAAATAATCAAACAGAAAAAAAGAGAAGAAATTACATAAACACCCTCCACTTCCTATTACATGTAAGACACACCTCACTCAAGAAAGACACTCAAAATCAATGGTTAATTTCACTGCAAACATATCCCTCATACAAATAAATAATCACGTGTTTTAAAGCATCTTCATGTATAGAAAGTACAAAGGTTGGCTGGCAACATGAGGCTGGGAAGTGATATACAAACAAAAAAACAAACAAACAAACAAATAGAAAAAAATAAAATACTCAGCTAGCCAGTCTAATTCACAACAATTCATCAAATCTTAACTGTGCTGGAGGCATACAGCGCGCACATACAAGGACCGCTTAGCTGAGAAAATACAACATAAACAAACACTGGAGGAACAGCGATCAACTAAACCTGCAACACAGCCATCAATCCCGAACTACTTTCCAAAAGCATTCCGGATTAAAGAAGAAGCGTGACCACCAGCAAACAAATCCACAATGCTTACATCTGCTCACCCAGACCGTGCGCATAATCAAACAGAGGTACTGCACGTACATAAGACAGCCCGATGTTTATGTCTGCTTGCCCAGACCATATCCATACTCAAACAAACAGGGAAGTGCTACCAGGCAGCACGCTTCCACACAAAAGATCGGACCCCGTCTCCAGGCGTCCTTTCAAATGCCCGCTTAAAAACTCAAACTACCTGCATTGACACGCCCTCCACTACTAATCACCTCCCCGGCTACATTCTTCCCCCTAGAAATTCATCGGCGACCCGCCGATGCATACGCACACAAAAAAACTCATCATCCTAAGAACAGTACCTCAAATCTGTTCCCAGAGCTACAACTCCTATACTGGTATAGCTACTCACCTGGGCAGTCTATGTGGATTTGAGTGCTGACCTGCTGTACTTCTACCAGAACGCAGCAACCCTAAGGGTTGAGTCTCTGATACAGCGGAACTCTCTGAAGCACTATCCTCAGCTACTGTAAGAGGTGGCACATCATAATCCCTTTGCAATAATACACCTGAGGCCGCATCACTGTCTGAATCAGTAGCAGAGCCACTACTTGAGCTAGCTGCTTCATCAGACACAATAGGATCCACCTCACTTGAGACCGAGTCAATCAATGCCTTACGCATTTCCATTCGATGGACCTGCTTCATCGGCCCTATCTGAGACATGGGAACAACAGAATACACAGCACCCTGTTCTCCTGGTTCACGCACCACCTTATACAAACATGAATCATACACATCCTGAATTTTACTTCGTCCACGATAATGTTTTTTTAAGGTAGACCAACTCACCCTCTCGGATAAAGTCCGCAACAGGTCATGGAGAGTTCAATTAAATCGTTCGCACTGCCCATTACCCTGTGGATGGTACGGGGTAGTGCGACTCTTCTGTACGCCGTGCTTACATAACTGACCAATAAGGTTACTTTCAAAATTTCGCCCTTGGTCTGAATGCAGACGACATGGAACCCCAAACAAATGAAACCAATGCCGGACCAAAACCTCTGCCATCGTACTTGCTCGTTGATCCCGAGTCGGGATGGCTTGTGTAAACTTAGAAAAAACATCAGTAAGCACCAAAACATTCTCCCTCCCATCACTTGATGGCTCTAACAAGGTAAAATCCACAGCCAAAATTTCATGAGGCCGGGATGCTTGTAATGTTCCCATAAAAGACCTCACCTTTGGCTGGGCTGCTTTAGCAAGAATGCACCGCTGACATTCCCTACACCACCGTTCCACATCCCTCATCATCCCTGGCCAATAACAGTGACGCTTCACCAATTCTTCAGTTCGATCTTTTCCTTGATGCCCATGACTATCATGCAAACTACTAAACACCTCCCTTTGAAGTTTTTGAGGTAACAGTAACTGATAGGTCTCTCGATGACCATCAGGTGTATTCGATACACGATAGAGGCATCCATCCTTCTCACGCAATCGATCCCACTGCCTAGATAACTCCTTTACAGCTCGATCCATACCAGCCAACTCTGAAGAACATAAGACACTGCCCGCCTTCCAAGCCTTCATAACAGGGCCAATAATTGGGTCTGCCTTCTGCAGATAGGAAAGGTCTTCCTGTGAATGCCCAGGCAACGCCGCAACTTCACTGACACTCACCACTACCTGTTCTAAAGGTCTTTCTCTCAACTGCTGCTGTAAAACTTGAGGAAGTTCTGTTCCTGGCAACACATTATTCATGGCCTACCGAGACTTACTGAGACTTTGATTTACCCTTCCTGGTCTATGCTTGATCACAAAATTAAAAGAGGCCAGCTGTGATAACCACCGCTGCTCCAGAGCACCCAGCTTTGAGGTCTGCAGGTGACAGAGAGGATTATTGTCGGTATAAACAACAAAATTGTTCCCCAACAAATACTCCCTAAATGTATCACATACAGCCCATTTTAGGGCCAAACACTCCAATTTCATGGAGCTATAGTTTTCCATATTTCGCTCTGTCCTCCGCAGACCCCTACTGGCATACGCAATGGGACGATGCTTACCATCCTGCTCCTGGGACAAAATTGCCCCCAAACCCTGATGGCTTGCATCTATCTCCACCACGAAAGGCTTGTGAAAATCTGCATATGTGAGCACAGGTGCTGTAACCAACTTTGCCTTTAATGTTTGAAAACTACTCTCACACTCTGCATTCCACACAGAGGCTAAAGGCAGCCGCAGGGTCTTACCCTTTTTTGCAGATCCACTCAGTCTCGTTACCAATTCATGAAGAGGCTTAGCCAGCTTAGCAAAACCCTCAATAAACCGGCGATAATAGCTGGCAAAACCTAAAAATGAACGAAGCTCAGCCAAATGTACTGGGCGACCCCATTCTTTTACTGCTGCCACTTTGTCAGGGTCAGTGGCAACCCCCTGCTCAGATACCAAATGTCCTAAATACTTTATCTGCTTCTGAAAAAAACTGCATTTACTCATTTTAAATTTAAGGCCTTCCTGCTGCAATCGTTTAAAGACCTCCTCCAACCATAACAAATGCTCCTGTACAGAAGAGGAAAACACAATTATATCATCTAGATACAAAAGCAAAGAAGAGAACCGCTTATCCCCAAACAGCCGTTCCATGAGTCTTTGGAATGTTCCTGGTGCATTACATAGCCGAAAGGGCATACTATTGAATTCAAAAAGTCCAAATGGTGTACAAAAAGCTGTTTTTGCCTTATCTGCCTCAGCTACCTCAACCTGATTGTACCCACTTGCTAAATCTAAAGTGGAAAACCACCTTGCCCCAGTCAGAGCATCCAAAGACTCCTCGATCAGCATCTTTTCTCGTCTTCGCATTTAATTGACGACAATCAACACACATCCTAATTGTTCCATCCCTCTTCTGCACTAGAACAATTGGGGATGAGTAAGGACTACTACTCTCCCTTATCACCTTACTATCCAAAAGCTGTTGAATATGAGACCTTACGGACTCATATTGAGAAGGAAAAATTCGTCTGTATGGTTGTTGAACTGGTCTATCATCCACTAGCAAAATCTCATGTTTAATCAAAGCTGTACACCCTATATCGCCCTCAACAGTAGAAAAAACGACCTGATATTTATTAAGCAATTGCTTCACCTGTTCCACTTCCTGTTCCGAAAGTCCTTCAAAAGAGGGAAGGTCAATGTTGCAACCAGATAGCGGTTCAGCGACATGAACTGACACTTGAGCACTATAAACATTTTCAGGACAAACATGTTACTTAGGTCCAGGGGCACTCACCACTTTCACTACTTGGACTGTACCTATAATACGACGGGGTGCCACCCATACCTCTGTACTCCCTACGTTAACAATGGGTGCATACACCAACCCCCTCTCAGCATATACCAATGAGGGAGACAGCAGCAAACCTTCTGGAAGGGCGTTTTCCTCCGGTGCCAGCAGTTCTAAAAGAAATTCTATCACCGCGCCTGAAACTTGGGGACAGGTAACAGGAACCATAGTCACAGTACCTGCACCAACACGTTTTTGACAACAGCGGAGTGCCTGTTTCCATGCTGGGGTAGCTGATCGTATTTGGGGAATCTGAAAAAGCTCAGTACCATGTTCATTAAATAAGTTGACATAACACTCTCGAATGATATTCATACCCAACACAGCTGGAATTTTCTCCTTATGAGCACACATAACAGGAGAACAAGCATCTTTTACAATCAAAATCCCTTTCTTAGGTTGTGTAACCCCAAATAAACTAACATCAAGTTCTACACACCCCACACATGGAATATCCATCCCATTTGCAGCTTTCAATGCCAACTATGCACAGTCATTAATACCACCTTTACTCAAATCAGAAAAATAATAGTTGAAATAACTCTCTGTCAGGGTGGTAACCATAGAACCTGTATCGAGTAAACACAACACATCAACAGTTCCCATCTTAACATTCAATGTTGGACAAGACCCTACCAAACTAGAAAAAGCTTGAGAATCCACTTTTGAGCCTAATGTCCCCATCTCCAGCGTGTGGCTCTGCACCCTGGAGGGCTCTAGTTTTCCGTCAATGAGACGGACTCAACAACTGCCCCACCACCAGAACTAGATGCAGGCAAGGACCTAGCTTGCATATTGGTAGTACAGTATCTCGCTAACTACTTTACTTGATCGACTTTTTTGAGGTTGTCCCTCCTCCACCCAACGCATTGCCTCTTTGCGTAGGTCAAGGAGGTTCAAGGAAGAATCCTGCCTCACTAACCTCTTTAGTTCCCTTCGAAGCGTATGGTCCTGAACATTTTCACAAAACTGGTCTCGCAGAACCACCTGGTAGTCAGAAACAGCATGAGGATTAGCTTTTCGTACCTTATCCATAATATCCATCAATGCATGAGAGAACTCTTGTAAAGACTCCCCCTTCCCTCTGTTTTCTATCAAAAAACTGTTGTTGCAAGATCACATAGGAAGAAGAAGAACAGTACAATTCACGTTAAACTGCAAATATCTCAGTGGTCTATATATATAGCCTGTTCACGCCGCTGTCCATTACCTTCTGGGGGTGAAGTTGATGAGTTTGATGAAACATTTACTAAACCTCCAACTGGAGGCTGTTGTCTTAGTCTTTCATTTTCCATTCGCAGTTGCTCCAACTGTTCCCGTAACTGCTGCAGCTCCTCCGCCATATCGGCAGCTGACCAGTCCAATGTTGCCACAAGCAACCGTTGTACGAGCTGACTGCTGTTCCTCCCTAAAAAACAAAAACAAAACAAAAAACAAAACTATCCACTTCCCAGCCTTTAATAACGCAACAAAATGTGGTCACCCTGCCGACTACGCCAAATTGTAACCCCAGAAACTCTTTCTTCAAGCAAAGGGTGACCACACAAAAAAATAGTAATCAACTTCTGTCCAAAAAATAGAATTTATTTTTACAAATAAGCAGATATGACAAAACAAATATAATCAACATACATCAAATACCAAAAACTCATTCCCCCTCAAAATAAAGGGTATTTTTAGCCAGCCCACCCTCTATAAACCCCAATACAATCCAGGCTTCTCCACACAAAATAATCAAACAGAAAAAAAGAGAAGAAATTACATAAACACCCTCCACTTCCTATTACATGTAAGACACACCTCACTCAAGAAAGACACTCAAAATCAATGGTTAATTTCACTGCAAACATAACCCTCATACAAATAAATAATCACGTGTTTTAAAGCATCTTCATGTATAGAAAGTACAAAGGTTGGCTGGCAACATGAGGCTGAGAAGTGATATACAAACAAAAAACAAACAAACAAACAAATAGAAAAAAATAAAATACTCAGCTAGCCAGTCTAATTCACAACAATTCATCAAATCTTAACTGCGCTGGAGACATACAGCGCGCACATACACGGACCGGCTAGCTATGAAAATACAACATAAACAAACACTGGAGGAACAGTGATCAACTAAACCTGCAACACAGCCATCAATCCCAAACTACTTTCCAAAAGCATTCTGGATTAAAGAAGAAGCGTGACCACCAGCAAACAAATCCACGAAGCTTACATCTGCTCACCCAGACCGTGCGCATAATCAAACAGAGGTACTGCACGTACATAAGACAGCCCGATGTTTATGTCTGCTTGCCCAGACCATATCCATACTCAAACAAACAGGGAAGTGCTACCAGGCAGCACGCTTCCACACAAAAGATCGGACCCCGTCTCCAGGCGTCCTTTCAAATGCCCGCTTAAAAACTCAAACTACCTGCATTGACACGCCCTCCACTACTAATCACCTCCCCGGCTACACATCATTACAAATATTTCTTTTTAAATCACAATCAACTGCTGAATTCTCACTCATATTCTTTTTCATTCTTTTTAAGCATTTATTAAGTAGTTCATTTATTATTCATCTATTCTTTCATCCATTAGTCTCAATGATGTGCAATAATTTTTTGAAAATTATTCAAATATAGGCATGGTCTAGCAATTAGCATGCATCTGCCTCCTTAAAGTGATATTTCACCCCAAAATAAAAATTCTGTCATTAATTATATTCTTAAATATAAGAATAGAACAAAGTATAATAAAGGTACTTTGAAAAGTTCTTCACAGCGATGACATAGAAGAACTTCTACGAAATATCTTATTATGTGTTCTATAGTAGAAAGAAAGGCATTCAGGTCGTGCAAAAAATCAAAATATTGAGAAAACTGCCTTCATTGTCCAAATAAAGATCTTAGCAATGCATATTACTAATCAAAAATTAAGTTTTGATATATTTACGGTAGGAAATTTACAAAATATCTTCATGGAACATGATCTTTACTTAATATCCTAATGATTTTTGACATAAAAGAAAAAAATCGATCATTTTGACCCATACAATGTATTGTTGGCTACTGCTACAAATATACCCACCCTGCCTAAGACTTGTGGTCCAGGGTCACATATTGTATGGTAAAATTAGGACATGTTTAAAAAAAACAAAAACACCATGTTCCTTTTTTCTGGTCTGTAATGATGGAAATGTCTTTTTTTATAGCCACAACTTTAAAGCAGTGGTTCTCAACTGCAGTCCTCGTGGCCCACTGTGGCACATTTTCTATGTTTCTGAATCTGACACACTCAGTTCAGTTCATGGATCGTTCTCCTAACGAGCTGATGATCTGAATCAGGTGCATTAAATGAGGAAGACATACAAAATGTACAGAGCAGTGGGCCCAGAGGACTGGAGTTGAAAACCACTACTTTAAAGTATGAGTATCTACAGAAGCTGACTGTTAAAAATAACTAGCCCTGGCCTCCCCCGTACATGAATGTATTATGCTGTTATACAGTAGGCATATACTGTTCATGGTCATTGTTGTGAATTAGTGGTGAGATGCTTGCTTTTCAGTTGCTGAGAACTTTCCTGAGAAGAACCACATGCTGTTGTGTACAAGAAGGTGATACCTGAGTTTTGGGGAAGTGTCCGTGAGAAACTAAGCAGAAAACTTTTCACAATTGCAAGAGTTGGTTTCAAAATCAAAATAAAACTTGAGAACGAGTGTATCAGATTCAGAAACATACAAAATGTGTATTAAAGTATGAGTATCTACAGAAGCTGACTGTTAAAAATAACTAGGTCTGGCCTCCACCGTACATGTATGTATTATACTGTTATACTGTAGGCATATACTGTTCATGGTCATTGTTGTGAATTAGTGGTGAGATGCTTGCTTTCAAAACAATCATATACAAGACGATAATAATTGTTTTGAATTAATTGCATCTAGTACACAAAATATAATTGTGTACTAGAAAATTAAGCATCAGGGCTTTATGTGGTTTGTTTTTGTCCATACAGTGGAAGTCAATGAGCAATGCTGTTTTACTATAATGAGAACATTCTTCGAAATATCTTATTATGTGTTGTAAGAAATTATAGTCTGCCTCGACCCAGATTCCACTCCACAATATATGTTTAATCATGCTCATTTCACAATATGGCTTAATTATTATAGAGAAGAAGAAAGTCAACAGTTATGTTGTTTCTAGACCTGATTACATCCTGAGCAAATGGTGACCCAAGCAAAGTGTGAGAACCATCTCAGACATGTTAGAACATGATTAACATTGCTTCATTTACTGTAAACTTCAACTGTATAAAAGGTTTGAGCTAAGGATGCTGCAAGGTACAATAAACTTTGCCACTGCTATGCTGCAATAAACATCTTCATCAAGATCTTCTACGTCCTCCTCACTTTTTCTTACACTGGCGAGCCACCCAACGAGAATTTTCCAAAAGAAAAAAAGCAAGGAGAGGTAAGAAAAGCAGTTTCTTTCTTTTTGCTGTTTTTTGTCAGGAAAACACCCTCGTTTAAAAAATCTAGAAAAGAAAATTTTAAGGACAGAAGAGAATTTGGTTTAGGGATTCTAACGAAACTGAATCAGCCCGATGCAGTGTGGCTGCAGAGTTGTACTGGAATTGTTGTTTCTAAAGTAACTGAAGCAAAGTGCTTAAGTCAAAGTTTCTAAAGTAACTGAAACTTGTTGTTGGTCTGTTATAATTCTGTTAAGATTCTAAAGTAATTGAATCAGCCTGACACAGTGTGGTAGCAGAGTTGTATTAGAGCTATTGTTTCTAAAGTAACTGAAACGGAGTGAGTTGTTGTGATAATTCTGATGAATTTCTAAAGTAACTGAAATGACCCGACGCAGTGTGGTCACAGAATTATTTCATAACTGTTGTGTGTTTTAGTGTAGTGAGTCCGACGCACTGTGACTCTGTGAAGTTTAAAGCCCAAAAAGCAGTGTTGATTTGCCCAACGTACTGTGGCTAAGTAAACTGTTTTAAAAATATAGCCTAAAACCCGAAGTAGTGTGGTTTTGTCTGATGTACTGTGATAGTGTTATATTTTTAACAGTTTGGTGTAGTAAAGTGTAAGGCCCGACGGAATGTGGCCATGTCCGAAGAAGTAAAAATTTTGTTTAGAAGCCGACGTAGTGTGGCTGTTTTATTCATTTGCATCCAAAGCAAAGGAGCTGTGAATAATTAGACTAACAGGTATCTATAAAGTAACTAGATAATGTTCAGTCAGTGAAGGAATAAAGCCTATTGAATTGCTGAAGACAATTGAATACGATTCTGAAAATGGAAGAAATTATTGTTAAATACATTGCTAAACACGGCACTCAAGGAATGTTTGATGGGATAGAGAAGATTGTTGATAAACCATATGAATGGGCCATCTCTAAATTTGAAAACTATCCAAAAATGCCTAGGAACAAAAAAGGAAACATTGCCAATGCACTTCAAGCTGTTCTTGCATCGTACAAAGTAACTAGAAGGAGAGTAGATGAGTTAGAGTCTGAAATTGAACGACTTAGTGTTGGAATAATATCTACTAAAAAGTACCATGCAAGTGAAACAATATGGAAAGAAGAAAACCTTAGGATGCAGAGTGAGATCACACGTCTGAGAACTAACAATAACATGCTTATATCCTCTGTAGAAGCATTGTCCAATGAGTTGGAGGAAGCAAAAGTTGCTTGTCAGTTTATGATAAACAATGGCTCATCTAAGGAACACAGCAGTAAGACTCCATTAGGGGTCACACTGTGTAACCCAATTCCAGAAATGTTAGATTTGCAGGAAGATGAGAGTTGGGAAAGAGATTTTGAGTCATTCAGTACTCAATATTCTGATTGCACAGCTAGATTCCCAATAGCACCAGTGCGAACAAGACAGAATGGAAAGGGAAATGAGAGGGTTCTTGATCAAAGAACTGAAAATGGCCAAGCTGTTAGACCGCTGTCTTTTATGGACTTTCAAAGTCTTGTTATGGCAGTGGGTACTTTTGACCCTGATAATATGGATCCTGTAGAGTTCTTGTCAAAACTGGAGAATATAGTGGAGACTTATAGTGTGTCAGATGAAGATGCTTGTAGACTTCTCACAATCTCCATTCCTCGCTCATTAACTAGTGCTCTCTCACAGGAAGTTCGCGACAAAAGAGCAGACAAAGGGGCAAGGAGAGAAGCTCTACTTAGACTTGTTGGGACTGATATGGTTAATTTGAGAAAGATAACTGAGGTGACAATGGAACCTGGGGAGCATCCTCTAACATTTGCATCCAGGTTGTGGGAAATGTTTAGCTGTTACAGTGGTTTGCCAAATGCAACTAAACAAAACCTCATGTATAAGTCTGCATTAATTGCACAGAGCAGTTCACACATGCGAGAAGCCATTGCTCTTCATGTAGATGTAAATGCACCATACGAGCAAATCATTTCCAAAATGACACAGTATTTCAATGCAAATAGTCAAAGGAAAGCTGCAGAATCTAGACAACCAGTTGCTGCCTTTGGCAGGAGAGAATGTTCTAGATTATCTGGTCGTTTCCATCAGAGACCAAGGAGATTTGACAGAGTAAATTCAGAAGGTGTTACTCTTTGTTATGCATGTGGAAAAGCTGGTCACATTGCTAGACATTGTCAAGACCGTGAGAGACCTCATCAAAGGTTTGTCTGTCATGCATGTGGAAAATATGGTCACATAGCAAGACATTGTTTGGAGAAAGGTCAGGAAGTTGTTTGTTTTGCTTGTGGAAGGATGGGACACAAGGCAAGACAGTGTCACTTTTCACACAAAAGAAAGATGGGCTATCATGATTTGCTTAAGAAGATAGGCAATTTAGAAACCCAGTTGGCATTGTTGAAAGGAAATAAGGAAGAGGCCATTCACATCTTGCCAGACACAGCACTGCATGAACATGACTGTTGTCCAGTCACAAGCAGATGCTGATGTGAATTGGAGATTTTTTTTTTTTTTTTTTATCATAGTACCATATTTTAGAAAAATATGTTTACTATCAAAAGGGGAATGATTCTTCATAATGTATGAGAAAAGTGTTAATGACATTGATATTTAAATATAATTTCTGAGAAATTCTTTAATTACATTCTATGATTACATTTCTGTATGTTTTGAATGTGAAAAGATTTTTGTGGGGGAAAGGGGGGCAACCTCTTATTTTGATCATGTTTCAGGCATAAGCTTTGAGATGTTTGTTGGAAAGGTGTAACCTCCTGGAGAAAAATGATCCGGTCATCTGAAGGACATGAAGGCCAGCAGAACCAGTGGAGCCAGATGACTTCCACAAGAAAAGGTCTGCTTAAAGAACAGAGTGATCACCATGACAAAGAAAATCAAGACATTTCCAGACCTGCAAGATCCAGAACTCCCGGCCTAAAAGATCTGGAAATTCTGAGATTCACAATGGCATGGATGGACTTGAGAGAAACGCACAAACTGCAACAAGACCAGTGACTGCTTCTTTCTGAGAACTTACTATCCAATGTGAAAAGAATGGACAACAGATAAGGGAAACACAAGGAGATCAAGATTTTTAGAGACTATGGACATCAGTCTTATCACCAAGTTAGAAAACAAGTGGGCAAAGGACATACCCACACAAAGAAACAGACTTACCACTGCACATGACACTAGAAAGACAAATATATGCATACCCAAATGCAGAAAATATATTATTGTCTGCTGAAGGCACATATGTGGATAAAGGACGTCCACACTGAGAGAACAGACACAATGCACATGACACTAGAAAGACAAATATATGAATACTCGAATGCAGAAAAAGTATTGTCTAATGAATGCTCACGTGGACAAAGGATGTTCACATTGATAAAAGGGACAGAACGTGTGTGAAAGAAAACACACACATACGCACAGACACACACACGCAAAACACACACACACACACACACACTTTATGGTATTGATGGATGTTTTTGCTCCTTATGCTTTTGCCTGTGTTTGTACTGTCACAATGTTTAGTATGTTTGCATAATTCCTTTTGCTGTTATGGTTCTCAAGTGCTCCTCTCCCAAACCTAAGAAAATGTTTGTATGTCATTTTGCCAAATTTTGGAAAAGTCTATGATAATTTTGCCTAATTGGATGGAGCAATAACCAGTGTGCATGAGGTGTTGACCCAAAGACGGGTAAGATTCTCCGATGGCCATAAGGGAACAACCTAAGCCAGGGCTTCACCGCCACTGGGTGCCTACCCAGGAAGGGAGGTGTAATCTGTATAAGGGAGTGGATGTGATGCTTCTTCCGGGCCAAGAGCATCAAAGAGGGGACTGTAAGAAATTATAGTCTGCCTCGACCCAGATTCCACTCCACAATATATGTTTAATCATGCTCATTTCACAATATGGCTTAATTATTATAGAGAAGAAGAAAGTCAACAGTTATGTTGTTTCTAGACCATTTAGGATGATTACATCCTGAGCAAATGGTGACCCATTGTAGCATGGAAGCGGGTGTGGGACACTGAGAACCATCTCAGACAAAGAGGTGTTAGAACATGATTAACATACAGACCACAGCTGTTATGAAAGGAGCAACTTCATTTACATTAAGGGTAGTAAACTTTAACTGTATAAAAGGTTTGAGCTAAGGATGTTCTGGGTTCATTCTGACTCCGTTGAACCCAAGGTACAACATGTACTTTGCCACTGCTATGCTGCAATAAACATCTTCATCAAGATCTTCTACGTCCTCCTCACTTTTTCTTACAGTGTTCTACAGAAGAAAGAAAGCCATTCAGGTCGGAAGAACAAGGAATATACATATAATGTGTATATATTTTTTTCTTACGGCAACTACCCTTTTAAACATTCTTGTGCCATTAAACTAATTGTAATTAAACACGTGACCCTGGACCACAAAACCATTCATAATGGTCAATTTTTTGAAACTGAGATTTACACATCATCTGAAAGCTTTTCATTGATGTATGGTTTGTTAGGATAGGAAAATATTTGGCCAAGATACAGCTATTTGAATATCTGGAATCTGAGGGTGCAAAAAAATCAAAATATTGAGAAAACTGCCTTCATTGTCCAAATAATGATCATAGCAATGCATATTACTAATCAAGAATTAAGTTTTGATATATTTATTGTAGGAAATTTACAAAATATATTCATGGAACATGATCTTTACTTAATATCCTAATGATTTTTGACATAAAAGGAAAAACGATCATTTTGACCCATACAATGTATTGTTGGCTACTGCTACAAATATACCCACCTTGCTTAAGACTTGTGGTCCAGGGTCACATATTGTATGGTAAAATTAGGACATGTTTAAAACAAAAAAACCCACCATGTTCCTTTTTTCTGGTCTGTAATGATGGAAATGTCTTTTTTTATATAGCCACAACTTTAAAGCAGTGGTTCTCAACTGCAGTCCTTGTGGCCCACTGGGGCACATTTTGTATGTTTTTGAATCTGACACACTCAGTTCAGTTCACGGATTGTTCTCCTAACGAGTTGATGATCTGAATCAGATGCATTAAATGAGGGAGACATACAAAATGTACAGAGCAGTGGGCCCAGAGGACTGGAGTTGAGAACCACTGCTTTAAAGTATGAGTATCTACAGAAGCTGACTGTTAAAAATAACTCGGCCTGGCCGCCCCAGTACATGAATGTATCATGCTGTTATACAGTAGGCATATACTGTTCATGGTCATTGTTGTAAATTAGTGGTGAGACGCTTACTTTTCAGTTGCTGAGAACTTTTCTGAGAAGAACCACATGCTGTTGCGTACAAGAAGGTGATACCTGAATTTTGGGGAAGTGTCTGTGAGAACCTAAGCAGAAAACTTTTCTCAATTGCAAGAGTTGGCATCAAAATCAAAATAAAACTTGAGAATGAGTGTGTCAGATTCAGAAACAGGAGAACAATCCATGAACTAAACTGAGTGTGTCAGATTCAGAAACTTACAAAATGTGCCCCAGTGGGCCCAGAGGACTGGAGTTGAGAACCACTGCTTTAAAGTATGAGTATCTACAGAAGCTGACTGTTAAAAATAACTCGGCCTGGCCGCCCCAGTACATGAATGTATCATGCTGTTATACAGTAGGCATATATTGTTCATGGTCATTGTTGTGAATTAGTGGTGAGATGCTCACTTTTCAGTTGCTGAGAACTTTCCTGAGAAGAACCACAAGCTGTTGCGTACAAGAAGGTGATATCTGAATTTTGGGGAAGTGTCCGTGAGAACCTAAGCAGAAAACTTTTCTCAATTGCAAGAGTTGACATCAAAATCAAAATAAAACTTGAGAACGTGAGAGAAAAAGTGGAAGTAGTGAATCACCGAAGACTATACGTGGACAAGATCCTTCCCTTTTTCCAAGAATACAATATGCTTATGAAAGTAAAACGCCTTGACCTAAAAAGGAAAGAGTTTGGTTTACAGACAAATGACGAGCAATGAAATATAATATATGCAGTGTTAACCCTTGTATGCTGTTCATATTTTTGTTACTCAGCCAGTGTTCACAGGTCTGGTGGACCCGCTGCATTTTGGGGTTTTTAATTCAACACAATTAAAAAAATTATGTTAAAATACTCAACAGATGTTTACTTCATCCCAATTACAAGCAATATAAACAGAATGTTTGGCTAATATTTGCCCTTTTCCTTTGTTAGATCACATTTATGAATTAAAGTGCTACAGCCTTGTGCGGGAATGGCAGGGGCAGAAGCACACAACTCACACTTAGACTCTCTCTCTCATACATACTAACACATACACACACATAAACACCCATACACATACTAATAGCAGGCCCAGACATAGGGGGACAGAGTGAAGTTACACAAGACCTAAAATTTTGGGTTGGGTTGGGGGTGTACAGTGAGCGGACATTGAAAATTTGTTCTGATATATGCTCTTCACAGAAAATGAGCCTAGGCCAATGAGTATGAGCTTGAAAAAATAATTCTGCATCTAATTTTTCTTTTGACAAAAAGTGTAAATAGGTCCCATAGACCCGAACACCATACAAGGGTTAAACACATTGTTTCTTGCAACGACACCTCCTCATGTCCTTCGCTATAGCAGACAGTTAAGGTTAGCTATACTTAAACATCAACTATACATAGATTCATACTATATATATTAAATAATATTATATTGATGTTTTTTTATTCAACTGTTTCCTTAGAAGGATACACTGTCTAGTACTGGGGTGGCGGCCGTCGGTCCTGGAGAGCTGCAGCCCTGAATAGTTTTGCTTCAACCCTAATCAAACGCACCTGAACAAGCTAATCAAAGTCTGAAGGGTTACTAGAAAGCAACAGGCAGGTGAGTTTTAATTAGGGTTGGAGGTGAACTCTGCAGGGCTGCGGCTCTCCAGGACCGGAGTTCGCCAACCCTGGTCTAGTACATTGTGTAGATTACTACATTTTCTGTTCAAAAGTTGGCTAAAATATGTTGATATACTTGCCAATATATATATAAATCCTGGTTTATATACGTAGCATGTGTTGTAGGACAGATATGTTTTTGAGTTCTGTAATGACTGTCATTGCACATTTGAGGGCGCTGCTACATTACAAGAATGATGGAAAGCTGGTATTTTTCTTATTATTATCTAATTATATATATACATATACATATATATATATATATATATATGTGCATCTGGTTCTCTCTTAGATATTCATTAGTTACTCGTTAAAAACCACACTGCCAATTATATATAGCTGAAGAAGGTCTGAGTCATATAATCATCATTAGTTAAAATCATTAGATTATTGCTTCAAGGTGTGCTGTCTTTTAATGGCATTACTGTTGTGGCTACAGTGATTAAACTTTATTCATTATATACGCTACCAGTCTATTTTTACTATTTAAAACAACTGTTTTCTATTTGAATATATTTTAAAATGTAATTTATTCCTTTGATCAAAGCTGAATTTTCAGCATCATTACTACAGTCTTCATTGTCACATGATCTTCAGAAATCATTCTAATATGCTGACATGTTCAAGAAACTATAGAAATTATAGAAATTAATAATTTTATTTATCAAGGATGCTTTAAATTGTTCAAAAGTGATGATAAAGACGTATAATGTTACAAAAGATTTCTCTTTCAGATAAATGCTGAACTTTCTATTCATCAAAGAAACCTGAAAAAATTCTACTAAGCAGTTTTCAACATAATAATAATAATAATAATAATAATAATAATATATATATATATATATATATATATATATATACATATGTTTACAGCAAATCAGAATATTAGTATGATTTTTGAAGGATCATATGACTGGAGTAATGATGCTAAAAATTAGGTTTGAAATCACAGTAATAAGTTACCTTTTTAAATATATTCAAATAAAAGCAGTTATTTTAAATATATTAAATGTATTTCAAAATAGTTCTGCTTTTGCTGTACTTTGGATCAAATAAATGCAGGCTTGGTGAGAAAAAGAGACTTCTTTAAAAAACATTAAAAATCATACTGTATATGTATGAATCATACTGTTCATATATATATATATATATATATATATATATATATATACTGTGAACTGTTTTCTAATTAAAAACATCCAAAAAGTATCTTGTGCTTTTATATTCATTTATTTTCTTTTTTTAATTCTAGTATCTATTTGCATGTTTAAAAGTTTGTGAGTAAGTGAATGTGTATGTGTGAGAGAGAAAACAATGCAATCACAGTGAATGGAGCAAATGCAAAGAATATGGACTAGTCAGCACTAGGGCTGGATGACATAAAATTGCTGAGCGCAGCATTACTGACCTTGGCTGTAATAGGTGCGATTCTGTACCGTTCCATGTCAATACAAACAGTTTCAACACCAATAATACAATTTATAATTTCTACTGATGACAATTAATAATTAAAATTGACCATAAGTAAACATATTAATCAGCCAGCTGTTTTCCATTTACATTTTCCAAACAAATATGTCAGTTTAGCAAAATAAAACTCATGATTAAAATGGTAAATAGACAGATTCTAATGATACTGAAGGGAAGAGTTGTACATTTATTTATAAGGTGGTTTGAAGTGTGAACTGACAACTTGACAACTTTTGGTGTCGGAAAGAGTTTAAAAGCACAGCCAAAGCGGGAGTTCTCCTGTCAAGTCTGAGAACACTGAGAGACTGCAGACAACGTCCTAGATACGCAAGCAGCATCCCCGAGTGAGTCTGCACTTACAAGGTTCAATGACAGCTGCTACTTATATAATAAACAGTTTACCTTATTAGTGTTGCAAGGCACATCTCTGTGCTCCTCCATCTGAAATCCCTCCTTATTTGGTAGCCTTACAGTGGTCTCGTGTTTTCTTAGCACTGAATGGTGTCTGAAACAAAGTCACAATGGAGTCTTACTTGTCTAAAGACCTAACCTGTGAATTATTTATAATGATTATGCTTAAACATTATTTTCCTCTAGATATCCTTAACACATCACAGATGTCTACATAGACTTCTGTCCCTTTGCCAGCAAAACAAGTGTTTCATTATGGGGAGTCTCTCTTTAACCAAATGTTTATTCGTGACTCTAAACACATCATCTAAAGTATTAAGCTAAACCAAACGAGGTCAGTGTATTAAATGTTCAGCGGTTAGCCTTAAATGAAGAATTTACAGTGCCTCAGCATAGCCTTTGTTATACAGTGTTATAGTTTGCAAGTGGTCACTTCTGGGGTCACTTAGTGGTCACATGTAAAAGTATGGGTAAAATCTTTAGTAAAAGTAAGATTTCTTTTATACTTCTATTCAGCATGAACACACTGAATTCATGAAAACTGACAGGAAATATTCATATTGTTGTAATATATTTCTATTTGAAATAAATGATGTTCTTTTGAACAATATTCTTCAAAGAATTTACGCTTTTCACAAAATATTAAGCAGCACAACTGTTTTGAACACTGATAATAATAAGAAATGTGTTAACACTTTACAATAAAGTTTATTTGTTAACATTATTTAACTACATTACTTAAAATGAACTAAGAAAGAACAATACTTCTATAGCATTTATTAATCTTAGTTAATGTTAATTTAAGCATTTACTTATGCATTATTAAAATCACAAGTTGGTAACATTAGTTAAAGCACTGTGAGTTAACATCAGTAATGAATGGACGATGTATTTTTATTAACTAACATTTTATTTATGGAAATGTATTTTTATTAACTAACATTAACAAAGATTAATAAACAGTGTAATAAATGTATTGTTCATTGTTCGTTCATTTTAGTTAATAAATTAACTAATGTTAACAAATGACACCTTATTGTAAAGTGTAACCAGAAATGTTTTTTAAGTAGCATATTGAAATCAGCATATTAGAATGATTTCTGAAGGATCATGTGACAATTCAGCTTTGCCACAGGAATAAATTACATTTTGTAATAAATTACAATAGAACACAGTTGTTTTAAATTGTAATAATATTTCACTTTATTTCTCATTTACTATATTTTTTTGATAAAAAATTTTAGAGTGAGTATAGAGTGTTTTCAAAACACGCCATCAGTCGGCCATATTGGCGGCACTTAACGTAAACAATGAACCGAACTTGCAAATTTGGCTAATTATTGCTGCTGAAAATGGTCAGTTATTGCCATGTTTTGGGCTGTACTAATCGGTTGGACCGGGAAAAACATTTGAAGTACTATAGAATGCCAAAAGTTATAAAAAATGAAGGAGAAGAATGCAAAAAACTTTCGGAGGAACAAAAGGCATTTGTGGTTGTCCAAATTGAACATCCAGGGTTAAAATCTTGACAACATAATTATTTGTTCTTATCATTTCCAGTCAGGTAGGTGAAATATTAGGTTAATACGTATCTTTACCACCTATTAACTTCAGTTTGTCAAAATATTGCACCCTTTTTTTGCTTACTAGGTCCTTCTCTATATGATTTAACAGCTTCCACATGTTTTTCCGTGGTTTAGACAGCATAAAATAGCAAAACAACATATTCAGTAGTGCATTAAAAGTGCAATCAATGCTGTTGCTTACATCCGAGTATCTCCAATACTTCTGAATCTTGTGTCTTGCTCAGCATTATCTTTTAAAATTAAAATTAATTAATTGTCCACCTACACGTTTCATTCACGCAGAAATGATCACATGAAGAAGTCATCAGCAGATGATCTGAATTAAATGCTGCAGCCTAAATATAGACATGCTTGCATGGTCTGTCACTGAGATATCAGTTACTTTGTTTCCGTTTCACTAACACCATTACCTAGCATTAAGTCAAATGTAGTCCACGGAATCCTCACTTTGTCATTCCAGTCCGACGCATTCGCTTTTTTGGCTACTGCCCGCATGACGTAGTCAGGGAAGCTCTTATCACAGGTAGGGTGGGGTGGAGGAGAGTGGAAACAGCGTCAGCGCGCACCAATCAGATGCTCTGCCTGGCGTGAAACCTTTGCGCTGATTGGTTGACGAGCCCTGGCCGTTTTAAGTCGTGCGTTCCCTCGCACTCACCGGGCGCCTTGCTTTGGTTATCCACAAGAAGGCGTCGGTCGTTGAGGAGGCGTTTAGAGATTTCTCTGCATGAGTGGAATAGACTTGGGAATAGACGTTTGGATCGTGGTGCCCTTGGAAGAAATAACGGGGGAAAGCGCAGGACAGAGCGAACTCGTGCCTTTTTTTCCACTTGTGTTGAGGATATTTAGATTTCAGGATGCCAGTTTTCCACACCAAGACGATAGAGAGTATCCTGGAGCCGGTGGCTCAGCAGATTTCCCACTTGGTTATCATGCACGAGGAGGGCGAAGTTGATGGGAAAGCGATCCCAGATCTCACCAGCCCAGTGGCGGCAGTGCAAGCGGCTGTCAGCAACCTCGTGCGGGTGAGAGTCCTAGCTGTCATCCATACAGCATCTTTTTGCTCTTTTAGTTTATCTCCTGTTTCATTGTGTTTATCAAAGCGCACTTCGTTTGGTTAAAACGTCTCCCCTTTTAAAAAAATTACCATGGTAACCACACTTTTCTTTCTAAATACCATGGGCACCGCAGTTATTGCTGCTGCCTCATAATAAACAGGTCTTTTTCACTTAGTATGAAACTTAGTCATTTTCTTTTTCACGACAGTGACTGACACCAAGTTTCTTGTGAAAATGTATTGATTTCTTTTAGTAACAATAACACTGTGTTTTGGTGAAAAGTAGGCCTATTGGTAATCATGATCATGATCATGCAAATTGTTTTGGTTTGATAATCATTTCTTATTCTGTGACTGAAGGAAATAATAGTTGATGTAAACACATGGTCCCATTGGTCAGCAAGCAGATGTGCTGAAGCAGAGCATTTGATGGGGAAGTGTTAGATTTCTGTTTTATTCTCCAAGTTCACACATGGTAAACTAAAGTCCTTGCGTCTAAGAAACATTCAAAGGTTGTTTAAGGTTTCTGTTAGAAAGGTTTGTGTGCAGAAGTTGAGAATGAATGTAGTTGAGTGAGTTTCAACTTGACACCACCAGGAAGAGCAGAGGGATATTCTAGTTAAAGACTGGCTGTAAACTTTCCTATGTTGTCATAATTTTAGATGCTCCCTAAATGCCTTATTCTGTGCAGAAGTAGTTACAGTATTGTGAACTGGCAGGAAGCAATGATGTTTTCATTATAAAAATGAAAATATGATTGTGGTATAGTGGAGTCTTTATTTGGGCTGTATTCTTCTCTGTACAAGGAGTTCATCTGTTAAGGAAAGTTCTGGTGTTGTTTCTAGGAAACATCAAAAACAGAATCATCAATTCCAGAAACTTCCAAGAGTATTGTACCATTTTTTTCCCAATGTACCCACAGCAACCAGACAGAATCTTACTGGTATGTTCTCCTTCCTCTCTGGTCTCAATAAGGGAGTCTCAATTTGAAGAAAATTACAACAACAGTCTGTTATTGAAGCAGTAAATAATTTAATGAATTAATTTGATTGCTGGTGGAGTGCTCTGCTTACTGCTGTATGTAGTTGTGTAGAAAACACATGTGATGTGTTATATACCGAAAAGTTCTAGAATCATGTTTATTATATATGTTGTGTTTGTAGTTTGATTTTGATTTTGACATTTCTTAAACAAGCTGACATTCTGTTCTATTCTATTCTATTCTATTCTATTCTATTCTATTCTATTCTGTTTTTCTATTCCATTCTATTCTGTTCTATTCTGCTCTCATCTGTGCTGTGTTCTTATTGCCTTAATGCCTTCAGCCATCTGAAACTTTTGTTTTAATAAGTGTATGTCTGTAGTTAAATATTCTTTTCTGTTTTATTCTATTCGGTTCGGTTCTATTCTGTTTTGTGTGTGTGTGTGTGTGTGTGTGTGTGTGTTTGTGTTTAAAATAACTTAAACCAAATTAAAATGGACTCTGTGTTAGATGTTCTATTCTATTCTATTCTATTCTATTCTATTCTATTCTATTCTATTCTGTCTTGCTCTCATCTCTAGTATGTTCTAAGTGTTTTAATGACTTCAGCCATTTGAAACATGTTTGTTTTAATAAATTTATACCTGTAGTTAAAAATTCTATTCTATTCTATTCTATTCTATTCTATTCTATTCTATTCTATTCTATTCTATTCTGTTCTATTCTATTCTATTCGGCTCTCATCTGTGATGTGTTCTAAGTGTTTTAATGCCATTAGCTGAAACATATTTTAGTAAGTGTTTACCTGTAGTTAAATATTCTATTGTGTTCTGTTCTGTTTTGTGTGTGTGTGTGTTTAAAATAACTTAAGGCATTTGAAAATTGGCTCTTGAACTTTCTGAGTTAAATGTTTTCTATTCTATTCTATTTTATTCTATTCTATTCTGCAGTATGTTCTAAGTGTTTTAATGACATCAGCCATCTGAAACATTTGTTTTAATAAGTTTATACCTGTAGTTAAATATTCTATTCTATCCTATTCTATTCTGTTCTGTAATATTCTGTAATATTCTGTTCTATTCTATTCTATTCTATTGTGTGTGTGTGTTTAAAATAACAAAGCATTTGAAAATGGCCTCTTGAACTTTTTGTGTTAAATGTTCTATTCTATTCTGTTCTGTTCTGTTCTGTTTTATTCTATTCTGTTTTGTGTGTGTGTGTGTGAGAGATTGAAATAACTTCAAGCATTTGAAAACAGGCTCTTGAACTTTCTGTGTTAAATGTTCTATTCTATTCTGTTCTGTTCTGTTCTGTTTTATTCTATTCTGTTTTGTGTGTGTGTGTGAGAGAGAGATTGAAATAACTTCAAGCATTTGAAAACAGGCTCTTGAACTTTCTGTGTTAAATGTTCTATTCTATTCTATTCTGTTCTGTTGTGTGTGTGTGTAAGATTAAAATAACTTTAAGCATAAGCATTTGAAAATGGGCTCTTGAACTTTGGCTGTTGAACTTTCTGTTAAATATTGTATTGTATTGTATTGTATTGTATTCTATTCTGTTTTGTGTGTGTTTAAAATAACCTCAAGCATTTGAAAATGGGCTCTTGAACTTACTTTCAATGTTAAATATTCTATTCTATTCTATTCTATTCTATTCTATTCTATTCTGTTTTGTTCTGTTGTGTGTGTGTGTGAGATTAAAAAAACTTTAAGCATAAGCGTTTGAAAATGGGCTCTTGAACTTTCGCTGTTGAACTTTCTGTGTTAAATATTCTATTCTATTCTATTCTATTCTATTCTATTCTATTCTATTCTATTCTGTTTTGTGTGTGTTTAAAATAACCTCAAGCATTTGAAAATGGGCTCTTGAACTTTCGCTGTTGAACTTTCTGTGTTAAATATTCTATTCTATTCTATTCTATTCTATTCTATTCTATTCTATTCTATTCTGTTTTGTGTGTGTTTAAAATAACCTCAAGCATTTGAAAATGGGCTCTTGAACTTTCAATGTTAAATATTCTATTCTATTCTATTCTGTTTTGTTCTGTTCTGTTGTGTGTGTGTGTGTGTGAGATTAAAATAACTTTAAGCATAAGCGTTTGAAAATGGGCTCTTGAAATTTCGCTGTTAAACTTTCTGTTAAATATTCTATTCTATTCTATTCTATTCTATTCTATTCTATTCTATTCTATTCTGTTTTGTGTGTGTTTAAAATAACCTCAAGCATTTAAAAATGGGCTCTTGAACTTTCAATGTTAAATAATCTGTTCTATTCTATTCTATTCGATTCTGTTTTGTGTGTGTGTTTAAAATAACTTTAAACACAAGCATTTGAAAATGGGCTCTTGAACTTTCTGTGTTAAATATTCTATTCTATTCTATTGCAAGTTGCATACAGTATGTACTCACAAGTTTAACTTGTGGTTTAACTCAAGCAGGACCTGTGTTGAGAGGTCAGAAGTGCATTGAGTATTAGGCTATTTCTTTTTGTTTATTTGTAACAAGATAATTTACTCGCAGCCGTCATTAGGTAAAGTAACACGAAAAGAATCCTCCTAATGTACGTGAGTAAGTCACAAATAGGGAGTGAGCATTTTGTGCTGGGAATAAATAGGTCCTCTAGCCTGGGAAGTAACACAGTCTCACGATGCATGGCTGGAGGGTGTTTCATGCGCAGGGAAAGTGACTCCCTGCTGGCTTGAGGAAGTCTAAAGTGTCAGCGTCTTCATTGGAGACACACCCTACCCCCCGTATATGTGGCACCTGTTACTGCTGAAGTGTCCTGCACATCAGCCAAGCCTCGAAATCAGGGCTGAGTAAAGAGGTTTTATATCTCTTCTCACTTTAAAGACGCGCTGTATCTTGGAGACTGTTCTATGTTTAGATTGTCAACATTCTCTTGGTCACTTTGGGATTGTGGTAAGAGATTAGATTATATACACATTAGCTAACCAATATGTACATAATGACCCTATAATTGTGACAAATAAAGAATTGACAGTGTAATTGCTTGTTGTAATGATGGCTCTCACTAGTTCATGCTTCTGCAGAATATATGTCCTAGATATAATAGATACAATCCAGAACCATATTTGGTCTTAGTGTGTAACCTGAACTGACTAATGATCATTGCTGAGTGTGAATGAGCTGGAATGAAGCCAGTGAAAAACATCCAACTAAATCTACTGTGATTCATATGGACTATTTGAGTTATCTCCTTCTCTCTGAATGCTTTTTATGGATCTTAACGGAGAAGACAGCAGGGGTCTGGCATGGTGGGGAGTCTCCATCTCTGTCTGTCTGTCTGTCTGTCTTTTCAGCCAAGTCTGTCACAGTGCTTTGGAAGGGAGCCACTGGCATACCATCCATATGCCGTATGCATTTGTAAATGTGTGCCGTTTATGTCATCCATGGCTAAGCTTTTAGATTCCCTTTGGAGGAGTGCAGATCTACAGTATCTGTGAACTGCCGCTGTTGTTTTAGCATCACATCAAAAGCAAAATGCAGTGATTAAAGATATGACCTAGTAACCCAAAACTCTAGTACATTAGTGAAACGCCACTTGCAGGGAAAACTCCTTTAGTGATAAAATGATTGTGTGAGAGCAGGCGATGCCCTTTGAAATGTGTTAAACTGAAGTTAATCCCAGTCATTCATACAGATCTATCCCAATGTCATAGTAAGACCCATACTGATGACACAAGCATAAACTACTTTGCAGTTTGCTTCCCCCAGCTCCCATAATCCCTCATGTGCTTTAAACAGGCATACTCTTTTAAAAGCAAGTCTCTATTGTGAATTCTTCACAAATAAATTCAGCCTTGACCAGAGAATATATTTTGAGTGGCATAAATGTTTGCAGTGTAATGCTCCAGAGTGATTTCTGTGAATTACAACATAAATGAGAATCTACACAGCTCTTTTTTAATGTCTGAGGTGATTTTAAATATGGTGTGACAGTGAACATAAAATACAATCCTTCTAAATTACTGTTATTTATATGTTTCTCAAAATCCCCATGTCATCAAAGATGTCCATGTCTTTCTTCAGTCACGAAGAAATTATGTTTTTTGAGGAAAACATTCCAGGAATTTTCTCCATATAGTTGACTTCAGTGGGAGCCAACGGGACAAAGGTCCAAATTGCAGTTTCACTGCTGCTTCAAACATGCTCTGCACGATCCCAGACAAGGAATAAGGGTCTTGTGTAGCGAAAAGAGATTACAAAATCTGTGGAGTTGCGCTTGCACATTGCAGAGCTAGTGCAAGATGAGAATTTGTAGTTAAAGTAAATAAATAAAATTTTGTTGTTTTTTAGAAAATGACTGATTGTTTTGCTAGATAAGACCCATATTCCTCGACTGGGATCATGTAGAGCTCTTTGAAGCTGCATTGAAACTGCACTTTGAACCTTCAACCCGTTGGCCACCATTAAAGTCCACTATATGGAGAAAAACCTGGAATGTTTTCCTCAAAAAACTTATTTTCTTTGCTACTGAAGAAAGACAGACGTGAACATTGGATGACATGGGGGTGAGTAAATTATCAGGAAATTTTTATTCTGGAAGTGGACTAATACTTTAAGATTAGGGATGTAACGATTACCGGTTTGATGGTAAATAATGATAAAATTCCCCACGTTTCATATTTTAATTATCATCATAACCGTATTTGATTACCGCGATTTGAACAACTGATGATAAATAAATACAGTACAGCATAAAGCATAGTTTTAAGTAACAGCCTCATTTGCACACAGCACGCAGAGTAGTTTCGTTTTGTGTGAAAGACGGCGGAAAAGCTGGGATGTTTTAAAAGGGTGCTAATGGCATAGGCGCCGATCCCTACGGAAATGATCGAGCGCCCACAGAAAAACGAGATAGTCCCCGTTCATTTTAACCAATAAGAAATGGACTGCAGCTTTTACTACTTAATTCTCATTTTCATCATTCATTTAAAGCAGTTTTTGCTGTTATTTTAATAGCAAATGCAAATTGTGCATTATTGTTATACGAGAGGGTGCTAGCATGAATCCCTCGGCTTGCAGCCGGCTTGCTCTCCCATATAGTGATCACGGCTCTGCGCTCCCTCAGATATTAAGTATGCGCCCTCAAACTTTGTCCTGTGTACGTGCGAATAAGTGCTTGTTGTAAACAGGTATTTATTAAATCATTTTATTTAGTGAATAACAACACTCATAGAAAGAATGCTTGTATTTGGCAACTAATATATTTGCAGTCTGTGTGTTTCACTTCGGGAATTATACTAATGAAATGAATATATGAATTAATTAATTATATGAATATACCTCTGAAGGCTCTGACTGTCTTCAGAAAAGATTTGATGGCATTTTGTTTTCATCTTCACTCCATGTAATATCTAAAGTAGTGTTCTTAATCGCAATGCTGCTTTATCCACGAAGTTCACGGAAACAGCTTTAATTCAGTTTTTCCATAAGCGCCATCTAGTGTCATACAGTGGATTTACAGAGACTTACATTTATATTCAGCTTGTGTGCAGTTTTTGTCTGGCCAAAAAAAACAGACCGAATTTTCATGCCCTGCTGCAGTCTATATTCTACACATTGGATTCTACACATTTAAACAATTCAGATAAGTTCCATAAGATTTCTGGAACAGATAAGGTACATATAACCATTTATTTATGAGTTATCATTTTGACTTAACTCTTTTCTTTATTTAAAGGCTGAAATGTGAAGTTTACCTTTTATGAAACGTTCTCAAAGTTTTATTTGATCATTTACATTAGATATTTGAACATGCCATTAGTAAAACTGTTGTCAGTCATTTTGTCATTTAAAATCCGGACACCATTTGTACTGTTATTGTTTCACTGATTAGGCAAACAAAAAGTCATTTTATTTGTTGTTTGATGATTTTAAATGTAAAACTTGGTGAAGTGATTTATGTGTCAGTACTTTTTGAACATTTCCAGCACATTTGAACAATACTGTGATAATACTGATAACCGTGATAATTTTGGTCACTATAATCGTGATAGGAAATTTTCATACCGTTACATCCCTATTTAAGATATGTTTTGGAAAATTAGGCTTGTACTTGATGTAATCAACCACAATGCACAAGTCCTGTAAGTCCAGCCTCTTCAATCCTATTTGCTGAAATTGTCTGAATTGTCCTTAATGATATCTGACAGTGGCCTGACAGACAGAAGCCAGAGCAGCTGCTGACCTGGGCTGCTCTCTGAAAACCCATTATCACAGCACTAATGCACCTGAGATCAAACAGCCTTTTAGTCAAGCTACAACCGCTATAAGCACTCTGCATTAATTATGCATCAAAAGTACACAATCGATGCATTAATGCCTTTTGAGTCTGTCTTTCTGTTACCCAAATGCTTTGACACCACGAAAACTGGCAAATGTGTGTTTGAAGGGCCTTTTATGAGATCAGACCTTTTATGGATCCACCAGCGTGTGCAGAGTTTCCCTTTAAAGGAGTTGTGAGTCTTTGCGGAGGTTGTGGGAATCAATGAGAGATACTTCTGAGTTTGAGTGTAAACAGTCAACAGATGACACAGTGCTGTGACAGACCAGGAGCCTTGTTATATAAACAGCCATCATGGAGAGGGAATGCAGTCACACCCGCTCTGCTTTCGGCTGAGGGGGAGGCATCTTACCGCAGGTGCCGTCGCATTCTCACTGTGTGTATGTGTGCAGTATAGCCCTTACACACAAATGAACTTTAGAGGAATGAGAATCATGTCAGATGTCAAATATCAGCTCAGTTTTTATGAGCCAGTGTTGTAAATAAACATGCCATCGCCTGTTAAAATCACATTATCGAACAGGTGGATTTTGTGGTGCTGCAATGCTGCTACCATATGTCACTGTACTGGAAAAGGAATGTACATTTAAAATAACAATAAAACAAATGTGTTGGTGGTGAAATAGAATTCTGCTAAATTTTAGTCAGTGACAGGGTACAGTGTCACCCACACAGAATGAAAACTATAATGATAGCTATAGTGATGACTAGCATCCATATAAAAGGATATTATAGAGTTATGGTCTGTTAATATAACTGCAGTACATGCTTAAAATGTGGATTGTGATTGGCTCTCATTGTTTCTAGCATTCACTAAAAAAACAAAACACTCTAAAAGTGACTTTACTTAGAGTGAGTTTTTAAAAAACCTTACAGTTTTTCATCTATGTATCATTATCATAACTTAGATCATTCAAAAACACAAATAATGTTTACAATAATATTTTTTTTAAATACGTTTTTAAATAATCTTTTAATAATTAATACATTTATAATAATAATTTTTAATGTTATACATTAAATGGCTACATAAATTGTAAAAAATATATATTTACAAAATTTAAAATGAAATGTGATTTGTCACACAGGGACTTCTGGAAATGTTGTTTATTATTATGTTTATCATACTGCAGCTTTAAATGTCAAATAATTTTTCACCCAATACATAAGGCATCTATGGAAGCCTGTTTCCACCTCTGAATAAAAAATGAAAAAGAAAAAAAGCTATTGCAACTTTTTATCTCACAATTCTGACATTTTTTTCTTGAAATTGCGAGTTTACATCTCGCAATTCCAACTTTTTTACTCAGAGTTGTGATATAAACCTGCAATTGTGAGTTATGAAGTCAGAATTGCAAGATATAAACTCGTAATTTGACTTTTTTTCTCAGAATTGCATGATATAAACTCACAATTGCGAGTTATAAAGTCAAAATTGCGAGATATAAAGTCAGAATTGTCAGAATTATGATATAAAGTCAGAACTGTGGGATATAAACTTGCAATTCTGACTTTTTAACTTAATATTGTGAGATGTAAACTCGCCAATGTGAGTTATAAAGTCTAATTCTCACTTCATAACTCACAATTTTGTGTTATAAAGTCAGAATTGTGATATAAAGTCAGAATTGTGGAATATAAACTCGCAATTCTGACTTTTTTTCTCAGAATTGTAACTCGGATAACTCACAGTTTTGTGTTATAAACAGGGGTGCACATAAATTTTTTTAGTCTGGTTCTCATAAGAGTGCCTGGAGATTTGGTTTGGTCCTCACACTGCACTGCATAGTGTGATCCATTAAATATAAATAAAATTAAAAAATAAATAAATTATTCATAGTGATAATAATATTACTGGACTTTGTTTATGTAGTGTTTTTTAAAATAAAATAAATAAACACAATAATAAAGTGTTTATTTTTTGTAAACTTAAAAAATAAAATGATAATATTTACTTTTATATTTGAATTTTCATCATTTTCAAACCTAAAATTAGCAAGCTTTTTTTGGCGGGCTGCTGGCAAGTAACTATAAGTGCTTCCGGATTTAGAGCTTCTGATTAAAGAGCGTTCAGTGAAGAGTCAGTGAATGAAATGTCACGGTTTTACATTGTGCTTTGAAAATGGGAGTAAATAGACTAGAATTATGCTTTTAGTTCGAATAGAAATCTTATACAGTATTACAGTTTGTCAATCTAAAATGGTAATTGTGCATTAACAGCTGGTAACCATGTCAATACACAGTTTTTTTTTTTTTTTTTTTTTTTTTTTTTTTTTTAACTTTTCCTAAATCAAGAATTTTTCAAGATGTACTAGTCAAGTAAGTGCTACACAGCTAGACAGAATGGAGAAAAATTACTGTGGTGAAAAATGGTAGGAAAGCATAGACACCCATAATGCATTGGCCTCAATCAGATTATCCATGAATGAGGATACAAAAACTTGGTAGTTTTCACAAAAGCCTTGTAAAAAGTCGCATGATTTAAAATCATTTATTTGCTGACAAATAAATGGGAATATCTTGGTGTAGATAATGCAAAATATAATACACATTGTACATTTATTTATACAACTGGCATTGTAACAATTAAAAGCTGGTTGAAAATCGGTGAACGTACCATTTAATTAAAAATCCATTTCTCTTATCTGAGTTTAGATACAGGAAGCAATTTGATACTGATAATTCAGTATTGTTCACTATTCTCACTTTGGTTGCTTTAGTGCTTTTAGTGCTTTTGATGTTTGTAAACCCTGGATTAAGCTGGTAGTGGGCTCTTCTTTACCACCATTACTTACTGCCCCTCGGATGGCCTTATAGACCAGGACACTGAGCTAAGAATAACTGTGTGGAATGTGGTTGCAGGTCCAGTATCTCAAGAGAAGTGTGAGTTGGAGGCCCCACTGAGAAGAGCGTTTAATATATCAGGTGCCAATAGATGCTAATAAGCCTACAGTGAAAGTAATAAATGCAAGTATTCAACCCTTTGACCAAATGACATTTTGACTGTTGGATGTTTTTTGCAAGGGTACATCATGTCTATCCGGAACTGCAATGAAAGGCTTTTTATTCAGTTGAATGCATCTATCAAACAGGCCATGCAGCATTCTTCACCGCGTGCAAAGGGCTGATGTTTGTGACTTGCTGCTGTGCATGCATATGATCTCTGTTCCCACTTTAGCCCAGCAGTTAACCCAGTTAGCCTTATTTATGAGTCCCCTTCGCCCAATTAGGACTCAGTAAAAGAGCGCACTGCACTACAAAAGCACCATCCTCCATTCACAACTGCATGCTTTGAGCATTCCAATGCGATCAATGGTCCTTAGCAGGTCATCGGTTGTGAATCAGTGCATTCTATTATTTACTACTTGCGTCTGTTTGACCTGTTTCTCATCTCATTGTTATTACTTGCTGCTTTCAGCTATCCAGTCAAATAAAAGCTAGATATATATTTCTAAATGTCAGCTTATGAAAGTCACTAAAGCTTGACGGGAGCCTAAAAATCTTCTTCAAATACGATTCGGAGATGGAGGATAGAGAAATGAATGTGACTGCCTCTGTGTAATTACATCATTGGAAAAAAGAGCAGGCGGAAAGTGGCCATGTGCCGTGTGGAGATAACAAACATCTCTCTGTTACGCTGCTATCTTGCATTAGTGGACTCTAAAGAAGGACACTGTAATGTCATTCCTGATGTCCAGTGAAAGGGCAAATAGACCACGTGGATGGGAGCATGTGTGTGTGGTCTGATATCTTGTCACCTCAGGATTTTGGTTTAAAAATCAAACAATGGTTTTGCTGTGCTGTAAGAGAGAATTGGTGGCACTTTTTTCTATTTTTTTTGCATGGACACAAAAAAATGTTCAGATTAATGGTTGGTCTTGGGTTTTGTGTGATAAACAAAAATCAGTGACTCAGAGACAGGGTTTTGAATCGATGAGAGAGTTTGAACTGATTTGTGGTAATTATTTAAATAATTGAATCACAAAAGAGTTTATGAACATGGTATAACATTGATCATATTAAATTAAAATCACAGCAAAATCATAAGATCAAAGCAATTCCAGTACAGGTTTTTCTAGAATCATGTAACTATCTTCCTTTTTTGTTTTGTTTTGGTTGATTTTGGCTTGGTTTGGTTTTTGTTTGTTTTGATTTGGTTTGGTTCATTTTGGGTTTTGTTTTGATTTGTTTTTGGTTTTTGTTTGGTTTGGTTCGTTTTGGTTTTGTTTACCTTCATTTCAGTTTGGTTTAGTTTGTTTTTGTTTGGTTTGGTTTCTTTTTGCTTGGTTTGGTTTTTGTTTATTTTGTTTGGTTTCGATTTGGTTTGGTTCATTTGGGGTTTGTTTTGATTTTTTTTTTTTTTTGTTTTGGTTCATTTTTGTTTTTTTTTGTTTTGGTTCATTTAGATTTTGATTTTGTTTTGTTTAGCTTTGTTTCAGTTTGGTTTGGTTCGCTTTGGTTTGTTTTGGTTCATTTTTTGTTTGTTTTTGATTAGGTTGGTTTCATTTTGGTTCTTTTTTTTTTTTTTTCTTTTGTTGACATTTGTTTTGGTTTGGTTTGATTTGATTTTGTTTGGTTTTTGTTTGGTTTTTGTTTGTTTTAGTTTGGTTTATTTAGTTTTTGTTTTTTTTTGTTTAGTTTTGTTTCCTTTTGATTTGTTTTTGGTTTATTTTGGTTTTGTTTGGTTCATTTTGGTGTTTGTTTTGTTTGGTTTTAATTCATTTTGGCTTGGTTTGGTTAGTTTGTGGTTTATTTAGTTTAGTTTTGGTTCGTTTTTGGTTTATTTTGTTTTAGTTTGGTTAATTTTGCTTTTGTTTTGGTTTGTTTTGTTTTTTGTTTTGTTTCATTTTGATTTTTGTTTTGCTTTGTTTTTGTTTTTCATTTCATTTAGTTTAGTTTAGTTTTGTTTCTCATTTTGTTTGGTTTAGTTTTCTTTTTTGTTTCTGTTTGGTTTATTTTGTTTCTGTTTGGTTCCTTTTTGTTAATATTGGCTTGGTTTGTTTTTTTGTTTTGTTTTGGTTTATTGGTTTATTTAGTTTAGTTTATGTTTTTTTTTGTTTTGGTTCATTTTGGTTTTTGTTTAGTGTAGTTTAGTTTAGTTTGCTTTGCTTTTGTTTTTCATTTAATTTAGTTTAGCTTTGTTTTGTTTCTCATTTTGTTCTGTTTACTTTTCTTTCTTTCTTTCTTTCTTTTTACATGTTTTTAGATGTGTTTATTGCATCTTTTCCAATGTGTTCATTCTGGAAATAATCAATAACTGGGTGTAGTAATGGCAGATGAGCATCATGGGTTGTTGTTTCAGATTGGACAGTTGGAAGTATTGGCAGCATCCCAGACAGCGAGTGGTAGATCAGCCTCAGGGCTCATCCAAGACACACAGGCCTTTATTGTGTCCAGACACTCAGAGCGACCCCATTCACAAGTTGTGTCAATCTGGTCTGCCTAAGGGTTGAAGCTTTTCCCTATGAGTGTGTATAACCTTTTTGACTGGAGGCTGGTGTCAGAAAAATAGAAATGCATTTAATGGTCTCATTATGCATCTTGTAAACAAGCTTATTTTACATGTGTTCTCAGGTGGGGAAGGAGACGGTACAGACCACAGAAGACAAGATTATGAAAAGAGACATGCCTCCGGCCTTCATTAAGTAAGACCTGTATTTCCTGTCTCTCTCCAGGCGCTTGTCATGTGAACATACATCAGTTATAATCATCCTGAACACTCATTGCACAGGATTAACAAAGCATGTGCCTTTACCCTGTCAAGAGAAGTTTAAAATGATTTTACATTATACAATGAATACAGATTTTTGCTCTTCCTGAATTTAGATACCTATAAAGCCTAATAACAGAGTTTGAGGTCTTTGATGTATTGATCTTGAAGAAAGCTGGAAATAATATACAGTGTGATGGAGGTTAAATAAGGTCTTGCAGAACTTGTTCCTTTGGTGCGATTGCTTGCCGTCAGTGGCTGAGTCATCCCTTCACTGCTGAAGCTTAGGGGGCGTTTTTCACCAAGCTTACGATGCATTTTTGATAAGTCCACGCAAAAACTATATGACTGCTCTCCCTAGTGTCTCTCTGGCTGTGTGAAGTGGTGTCTTGGCAGCTGATGCAGATGGAGCAGTTAGTGTTGAATCTGTTTAATATTGATGCACACTGTCTGTGTCTGTCTTTCACCATCTTTTTCACTCTCTCAAAAGTCAGAAAGTCACAGAGAACACAAAGAGGTGCTTGTTTCTTTGTACCTTAAACCTTAAAGGAGAACTCCACTTCCAGAACAACAATTTACAAATAATTTACTCAGCCCCTTGTCGTCCAAGATGTTCATGTCTTTCTTTCTTCAGTCGTAAAGAAATTATGTTTTTTGAGGAGAACATTTCAGGATTTTTCTCCATATAATGGACTGATATGGTGCCTCGATTTTGAACTTCCAAAATGCAGTTTAAATGCAGCTTCAAATAATCCCATATGCGGTTGTAAACGATCCCAGGCGATGAAGAAGGGTCTTATCTAGCGAAACAAAAGGTTATTTTCATCTAAAAAAATACACATTTATATACTTCTTAATACCAAATACTTGTCTTGTCTTACTCTGCTTGGACTGTTTTTTTCCAGTTCATGACAGTTAGGGTATGTCAAAAAACTCCCATCTCATGTTCTCCCTCAACTTCAAAATCATCCTATATCAGCTGTTTTACCTTTTTTGTTAAGGGTGTTTGATCTTCTTTGCATGTTCACTTTGCAAAGACTGGGTCAGAACTTCTGCAGCGATGTAGGATGATTTTGAAATGATTTTTGAAGTTGAAGGAGAAAATATGATTGGAGTTTTTCGACATACCCTAACGGTCTTGAGTCAGAATACACAGAGTTCATGGAGAGAAAGGCAAGATGAGCGTTTGAGATTAAAAAAGTATTTTTAATGAAAATAACCGATTGTTTCGCTGGATTAGACTCTTCTTCCTCGGTTGGGATCGTTATAAGCCGCATTTAAACTGCTTTTTGGAAGTTCAAAATTGGGGCACCATAGCTGTCTATTATATGGAGAAAAATGCAGAAATGTTTTCCTCAAAAAACATAATTTCTTTACGACTGAAGAAAGAAAGATATGAACATCTTGGATGACAAGGGGGTGAGTACATTATATGTGACTCTTTGTTTTGGAAGTGGACTTCTCCTTTAAAGGGTAAAAGTTTAGAAAATGGCAGATTTCCTTTTTTAATGCTTTTTTTTTTTTGAGGAAGTAATTGGGTCAAAACAATATATTATATATTAAATGTATTTAGGTGTAATTACTATCTATATTAAAATTGCACAAAACATGAAAATCAAAAATTAAAAAAAATGTAAAAAAAAATAAAATAAAATATAAATGTATAATCTTTTTTGAAAGTTGAAAAATGGCAAGAAATTATGGAACTGGATCAAGACACTATTTTCAATATTATAAATAATGTTTTTAAATTGATATATAATATTGTAATGTATGTTTTAATAGTAGATAACTATGCTTATTTATGTTTTATAAAATATAATGATGTAATATGTAGAGTTGAAGTCAAAAGTTTACATACACCTTGCAGAATCTGCAAAATGTTAATTATACCAAAATAAGAGGGATCATACAAAATGCATGTTATTTTTTATTTTGTACTGATCTGAATAAGATATTTCACATAAAAGATATTTACATATAGTCCACAAGAGAAAATAATAGTTGAATCTATAAAAATGACCCGGTTCAAAAGTTTACATACACTTGATTCTTAATGCTGTGTTGTTTTCTGATTGATCCACAGCTGTATTATTTTGTTTAGTGATAGTTGTTCACAAGTCCCTTGTTTGTCATGAACAGTTAAACTGCCTGCTGTTCTTCAGAAAAGTCCTTCAGATTCTTTGGTTTTTCAGCATTTTTGTGTATTTGAACCCTTTCCAACAATGACTGTATGATTTTGAGATCCATCTTTTCACACTTCAGAAGGAAAAATTATTCATTAAGAGCCAGGGGTGAAAACTTTTGAATGGAGTGAGGATGTGTACATTTTTCATATTTTGCCTAAATATCATATTTTCATTTAGTACTGCCCTTCAGAATCTACAGAAGATACGTACATGTTTCCCAGAAGACAGAATAAGTTAAATTTACCCTGATCTTCAAATTCAAAAAGTTTTCACCCTTGACTCAATGCATTGTGTTTCCTTCTGTGGATCATTCAGGTAACAAAACAGTATTAAGACTCAAGTGTATGTAAACTTTTGAACAGGGTAATTTTTATTAATTTAACTATTATTTTCTCTTGTGGACTAATGTGAAATATCTTTTTCAGGTTAGTACATTTTGCATATTCTGCAGGGTGTATGTAAACTTTTGACCTCAACTGTGTGTGTATATATATATATATATATAGAGAGAGAGAGAGAGAGAGAGAGAGAGAGATTTCTCATAAAAAATGTAAAGTATTATTATTTTTGTATATAATATACTTTATATCATATAGATGTAAGACCTCATGCATATGTAATAGCGAATTAAGCTTTGTCAGAGCAACAGTGGAGTTGACAGGTCCATATGGTCTCTGCACGGTTTCTCCTGGCTCACTAATCGGGCTCCAGAAGGGAATAATTTTTCATAAGATTGTACAAATTTGAAATAAATGACAAGCCGGAATGACAAACTGTGATGTGGTCATTCATAGTAAGCAAGTCCAAATTTAGTTGGAGAAACAGATGGAGGCTATATTTAGAAGAAATATTTACAGTTATTACTGGTGTTTACTAAAACCAGATTCACTATTTTTACTGCTCATAGTTAATTTTAATAAGGTTTTAGCTTGCTTCTGCACCATTTGTGCAACAGACATGAATTGTGCTGCGTATCAAGGAGAGGTGTGCTATTACCTTTCAAAGCGGTTAGACTTTATCAGGCTTGGCGGATGATAAAGTGTGGGTATCTGTATGAATCTGTATCTGTTTGAAATGGCTGGGCAGATGGGCTCAGTTAAAGACAGCAAAAGCCTTTGCTGACACATTTGGCACCATAAACACAAGCTGGCACAGGGATCATCAATCAGCACACATGTGGTTGGTGACAGGAAATGTGAAGCTCTCTATATATAGGCTGTGTTGTAAGCACTGACACCCAGGTGGTGCCTCATACAGGGAGGTGCCTGCGTAAGTCTGGGTCTCCACCGCAAAATAACGATGAAGAGAGGCCTCCTCCAGAACACGTCATCATCCCGCTCTCCCGTGGGCTGCGGGGCGACTGGGACGTGCTTTAATTTCTTTTAATACAGTATTAACCAGTCTGAGAGAAGATTTTACACTGCTCACTGGAAAGCTTTGGAGTTGTTTACTGCTCTCATTTCTGGGAACTGAGTGTTAAATAGTCTTGAGTGGGCTATTGATTTAATTGCAATTAAATCAGTTAGTTAAGTCATCTCCTATTTGAGTCAAATGCGTAGTTTTTCTTTCTGCGCTGAAAATTTGAGATTTTTTAATAGTGCAGGCCATTTATAGCTATGTTTAGATTCATACAGTATGACAAAGGCCAAGTTGTACAAACGAGTTTACTCAGTCGTGATGTTTTTCTTTGTTTCTCAGGGTGGAGAATGCTTGTGCAAAGCTGGTGGAAGCAGCTCAGATGTTGAGAACAGACCCGTACTCTGTCCCGGCCCGTGATTACCTCATCGATGGCTCGCGGGGAATCCTCTCTGGCACTTCAGACCTGCTTCTGACCTTTGACGAGGCAGAGGTATGAATGGGAATGAGGGATGCCTTTATGACGATTCAAGGCTGATGATTAATTTTCAAAAAAGTTTGGCGTTTTTATGCCTTTATTTAGATAGGACAGTGAAGTTGGACAGGAAGCGAAGGGGGTGGGATCGGGAAAGGTCCACGAGCCGGGATTTGAATTTGGGATGCCCGCAACGCAACAGCGCTATATGTCAGCGCGCTAACCACGAGGCTATTGGCGCCGACATCAAAAATGTTTTTGAGAAACAAATCAGCATATCAAATGATTTCTGAAGGATCATGAGACAGTCAAGACTGGAGTAATGATGTTGAAAATTCAGCTTTGACATTGCAGGACAAATTATATTTTACAATACATTAAAATGGAAAACGTTTTTTATTATTCTCCATGGTGAGCGTAAGAGATTTCTTTGAAAAGCATTAAAAAAACGTATTGACCCCAAACTTTTAAATAATATTGTACACCTGCAGAAGTCATATATTGACATTAAACTTTGAATTAGCCAATAACCGAAACCGAAAATGCTTTTTAATAATTATTTCTTATGTGATTAAATAATATAAAACAATGTTGTAAGACGTTAATTAAGCTCAGTAATTTTAATGATACTGATTTTAATAAAAAAAAAACAATACAAGCCAATAAAACAACCACAATTTTATTTGTGTTTAAAGTAAAACAATAAAATTTGACAGAAAATATATTAATATTAATTATCAGTTAGGGCTGGACAATAACTCACTATCAATATATATCACAATATATTTTTTTTCAATAAAGGTGATATGATTTTTAAACACATGTCCAATATTTCAATCCACACCAGTGTTTCCCATTCGTTGATTTATGACAGTTTGACATTGTGGAATAAATATGAGCACTGCAAGTTTTAAAATCAAAATGCGGCACAGGTGTTTTTATATGAATGTATCTGTGAAGGGAACCGACTATCTTTAGAAAAGTTCAGATGTCTTGTTTATAGGGGCATAAATTTCGTCTAACAGTTGGGGGTGGACAATAAACAACATTTCTCAAGAGCGATTTTTGAAGGGGACACAAATAATACAGCCAAAATCGTACTTATAAGGATATGTATACACAGAGGAAAGTCTATTAGTGTAGTGTGGTCACGCCACAGCAGTGGTCGTGTCCGTTGTAGACATTTCTATCCGTCAAGCATGTAACATTGTTTTTGCTAACATAGCGAACTCATTGAAAAATACATTGGCATCATCTGTATTAAAAAGAAAATAATCACTTCATCCGATGTTTAAGTGAATAAAATAGCCTTGACAGCCTTACCTACTGGAGTTCCACAACAATTGACTTTGTTCTCCCCACCAGCCTTGTGTGTGTGTAGGTGATGTAAAAGAGGAAAGCAGGCATTTGGACCAAAGCACTGTGAGGCAAGGGAGGGAGAGGCTCAAAATGTTTAAACTTAAAACGCATTTTGCGTTTTTGTTGTTTTACTACATACGCAATTATTTAAAGTATAAAAACATTGTTATTTACAATACACAGTGTGGATTTAGTCATATTTTTAAGCTCTATGCTTTATGCTTGTTTGTATGAAGGCTAAGATCAAATAAAAGGTGAACATTACCATTTTTATTTTATTTTTATTTTTATACTCTTGACAGTTTTTCTGAGGCTTTTTTAATATTGTTCATATCGGTATTGGAATGTTATCGTATTGACTAAAATTAAGAAATATATTGTGATATACATTTTGGCAATGTTGTCCAGTGTTAATATCAATATATTATACTATGCAACAGAACCAGATTTAACACATTTTTTTTAACTATCCAAATAATGTGTAGTCCAACAAAGCTATTATTCTCAGGGCTTGTGAGCAGAGCATAGCATCATGAGAATGTAGCGTCATTTTACCAGCGTTGCTCAGTACAGCTATAAAAATTAAGTTTTAAATATTACTCTGGTTGGTAATACTCTTTTTACACTTGACTGTTTCATGGCAATTTTATATTCGCTTTAAAAGTTTGTGCCGTTTGGATGGAAATGTGTGATTGTAAAGTTCACAGTCTTTTTCTTTTTTTTTTTTTTAATTTGGCAATTTTTCAGATGCTGAACCTGGCAGTCAACAATGACACACTGTGTTCTCCTCCAAAGCCCTGCTTTGTGAGACTGACAAACCTAACATTTAGTTTTTCAGTGTGCATCGATGAGATTAGATGTCACACCTTTCTCTCTGGGAAATGTCATATTACATTTCGAAAGAGCAATTTCCTTGTGTAAACTGGTTTATACTGTTAAATATTTGACAGTGAAATTAAGATTTATACATCATATAAAGCTGAATAAATAAGCCTTCCATTGATGCATAGCTTGCTAGGATATGATAATATTTGTTCGAGATACAACTATTTGAAAATCTGAAATCTGAGGGTGCAAAGAAATCTAAATATTCAGAAAATCGCTTTAAAGTTGTCCAAATGAAGTTCTTAGCAATGCATAATACTAATCAAAAATGAAGTTTTGATATATTTATGGTAGGAAATTTACAAAATATCTTCATGTAACATGATCTTAATATCCTAATGATTTTTGACATAAAAGACATATCTATCATTTTAACCCATGCAATGTATTTTTGGCTATTGCTACAAATATACCCGTGCTACTTACGACTGATTTTGTGGTCCAGGGTCGTATATAGTTTTTTAAAATCTGAACTTAAAATAAAGCAAATTGGATTTGTAAAAGGCACATCCTGAATTTGAATTCTTTGGATCATCTTTACAAAAAAGGCTTTTCTTCTGGCCTAACAACATTAAACACACGGCCCCTTATCATGTGTTGTATCTTGTGGTCTTAATGTGCCGTCCACATATCTAGTCTCCCCTGTGAGTTGCCGTGTGGGCGCAGCATAATGGAGCTCACATGGAGCACATGATCTGAGTGAGCCGCCTAGCACACAGTGTGTCTTCTCTCAGCGCCAGATACTTTTGAAGTCTCTGCTTCTGCAGGTCACAAGATTTCTCATCACAAGACAAGATACGAACCCAGCAGCACAGTGTAAATTGGCTCATAATATGTATTAAAAACCAAAATCACTGAGAACATAAGCAGATTTAGTGCCAATGACTGCTGTTGTATTATATAGTGATAAAAAAAACATATTCTAACAGGTGTAATAAAAAGAATCATTTCCAAGAGAGCACAGAGTGTTTGGTGTTGTGTGTATGTACATCTACTGGTGAGATATTAGATCATCGGTTTGTGGTGAAAGCTAACTCTGAGCTCTATTAATAGTGCTGCTATCATCTTTCTCAAGAAGCTGTTTTGTTCACAGGGCACTGAGTAAGCATGATGTTATGGAACTATATCTTGTGGGTCTGGCTGTTTGTTGCAGAGACCTGCAGAATAAGGCAATAGTCCTGTGGGATCCCTGTAAGGATCCCTGCTTGAATGGTAGAGCATGGTGCTAGCAACGTAAAGGCCATGGGTTTTATTCCCAGGAAATGTTTGTACTGATAAAATGTGTAGCTTAAGTGCAAAATGTATAAATGTGACCCTGCACCACAAAACCAGTCTTAAGTAGCACGGGTATATTTGTAGCCATAGCCAAAAATACATTGAATGGTCCAAAAGGATCGATTTTTCTTTTATGCCTAAAATAATTAGGTTATTAAGTAAAGATCATGTTCCATGAAGATATTTTGTAAATTTTCTACCATAAGTATATCAAAACTTGGACATTTTCAAATAGTGGTTTTGTGGTCCAGGGTCACAAATGTCAATGTGTCTGAATGTCTCTTTTTCTTTTGTATATTTTTAAGGTGCGTAAAATTATCCGGGTGTGTAAAGGCATCCTGGAGTATCTGACCGTTGCAGAGGTTGTGGAAACCATGGAGGATTTGATCACTTACACTAAAAACCTGGGACCAGGTACTTTTATGTCCCTGTTACTTCCTTTTGAAGAGGTTTCATTTCATTCTGATGTGAATTTATGAAAGTAAAGTTGACGCTGTTGACATCTGGCTCATGCAAGTGGACAGTTGGCAGAGACTATGTGCATGACTGGAATTCATTGTTATCATGGTTGAATTTTATTTTCAGATGCTTTTGTTAGCTGCTTTTGTCTTTTAAAGATTACAGTCTTTGAATGATGGTATGACCATGAAAAACTGATTATTTCTTATATATCTCCACTTCAAGTGTTTTTTATTAAGTGCTAGGTTGTTTTTGAAGGACGAATTTCTATTTATGTAAGGCATTTGCAGTTGCTAGTAGCCTTGATCAGGCTATTTTCCTTACTTTTATTTGTACTTTATGTATGAGCTAATTTTTCAAGACTGTACATTATTTAAAAAACAATTAATTCAAAATAGAAAATTTAAATTTAAATTTAAATAAAAAATTTCCATAAAAATATTAAGCCACACATTAATTTTCACAAAACTATTAAGCCGTACAGCTGTTTTCAACATTGATGATAAGACTGCTGAAAATTCAGCTTTGCCATCATACAAATCAGTTACATTTTAAAATATATTAAAATGGTTACAGTTATTTTAAGTTTTAATAATATTTCACAATATGATTGTGTTTTTATTTTAATGGATTAGTTCACTTCCAGAATAAAAATTTCCTGATAATTTATTTACCCCCATCCACGATGTTCATGTCTTTCTTACTTTATTCAAAAATAAATTAAGGTTTTTGAGGAAAACATTGCAGGATTTTTCTCTGTACAGTGGACTTCAATGGGGATCAATGGGTTGAAGGTCCAAATTGCAGTTTCAGTGCAGTTTCAAAGGGCTCTACACGATCCCAGATGAGGAATAAGGGTCTTATCTAGCAAAACGATCAGTCATTTTCTAAAAAAAAAATAAAAATTATGTACTTTTAGTCACAAATGTTCATCTTGCACTAGCTCTGCGATGTGTGTCCGCAAATTCGCACGTTACATAATCATGTTGGAAAGGTCATGTGCGATTAGTTTTTCATCTGTGTATTTTAGTTCAAAAGGGTTTTCTCTTCCAACTTCAAAATCGTCCGACATTGTTGTTTTACCTTTTTTTGTAAAGTGTGTTTGACTTTCTTTGCACATTCACTTTATAAACACTGGGTTGGTACTTCCGCCTACGTCACGCGCTACTTTTCCAAGATGATTACCTAATGCGTGAAGTCGAGCTAGTGGCAAGATGAGCATTTGTAGTTAAAAAGTATATAAATGTAATTTTTTTTTTAGAAAATGACAGATCGTTTCACTATTTAAGACCCTTATTCTTTGGCTGGGATCATCCACTATTTGGAGAAAAAATCTGGAATGTTTTTCTCAAAAACAGAAACATCTTGGATGACCTGTAGGTGAGCAAATTATCAGAAAATTTTTATTCTTAAAGTGAACTAATCATTTAAATTAAATAAATGCAGCCTTAGTGAGCATAAGAGAAGTCTTTGAAAGACATGTAAAAATATTACTGAGCCCTAACTTTTAAACAGTGGTGTATATTTTTAGATTTTCATTATGTGTATTGACTTATATGCTCCTTTTCACATAGATTACCCTTGTTGTCATCATGCTCTCAAGTTAATCTTTAAAAATCTTTAAAAATCTAATTACACTGTTTAATGTAATCTTTAGCAAATCCTTAAAATGAACATCCGTTTTTGACCTCTACATCATCACTGTGTTGATGTATGAATTTGTTAGGCATGACGAAAATGGCAAAGATGATAGACGAGCGGCAACAGGAGCTGACACACCAGGAGCACCGTGTGATGCTGGTCACCTCCATGAACACAGTGAAGGAACTGCTGCCCGTGCTTATATCAGGTGAGAGACCAGCGAACTGCTCTGTGTGTGTGTGTGTGTGCCGCGTGCGGTCTCTGTGTGCCAGCCCGTTGATATGGCAACACTGATAATTGGAGCCATTTAACCGCCTTGCGGGGAGGGATAGATTTTTCCCTTCATCCAGTTGGCTTTCTGCTGTTGGCTCAGCAATAAATAGCCAGGTTGATGGCATCTCATCTGCACATGCAGGAAGGCTTTTAATGTCGGTGTTTGCAAATATGCCTACTCATATGGTGATAATTAGTTGCCTGATTTTTGGACACATCAAATGTAAACCACACTCTGATCTTGATTTGTACAACAGTTTAGATAGTTTTTGAAATGGAGGACTAACAAAAATGTTTTTTTGATACCCATCAGCCATTAAAATCTTTGTGACAACCAAGTGCACTAAGAGTCATGGCGTGGAGGAGGCCTTGAAGAACAGAAACTACACGTTTGAGAAGATGAGCGCCGAAATCAACGAGATAATCAGAGTGCTGCAACTCACTTCATGGGACGAGGATGCCTGGGCCAACAAAGTATGAGTTTTATCATGCTTAAACACACATATACTCGTTTCTACAACCCCACTTTAAATGGTTACACTAAGCTATGTTGGCTTCAATGGGTCAGACGAATTAAAGAGCAGGTCATATGTGACCCAGGATCACAAAACCAGTCATAAGGGTCAATTTTTCAAAATTGAGATTTATACAGCTGACTAAATAAGCTTTCCATTGATGTATGGTTTGTTATGATAGGACAATATTTGGTCGATATACAACTATTTGAAAACCTGGAATCTAAGGGTGCAAAAAAATCAAAATATTGAGAAAATCACCTTTAAAGTTGTCCAAATGAAGTTCTTAATAATGTATATTACTAATCAAAAATTAAGTTTTCATATATTTACAGTAGGATATTTATAAAATATCTTCATGGAACATGATCTTTACTTAATTTCCTAATGATTTTTGCCATAAAAGAAAAATCAATAATTTTGACCCATACAATGTATTTTTGGCTATTGCTACAAATATACCCCAGCGACTTAAGACTGGTTTTGTGGTACAGGGTCACATATGTGACCCTGGCCCACAAAACCTGTCATAAGGGAAGAAATCAGCTTCGATGTATGGTTTGTTAAGATAGGACAATTTGTGGCCGAGATACAGCTATTTGAAAATCTGGAATCTGAGGGTGAAAAAAAAAATCCAAATATTGAGAAAATCGCCTTTAAAGTTGTCCAAATTAAGTTCTTAGCAATGCACACGTAATCAGATATTAAGTTTTGATATATTTACCATAGAAAATTTACAAAATATCTTCATGGAACATGATCTTTACTTAATATCCTAATGATTTTTGGCATAAAAGAAAAATCAATCATTTTGACACATTCTGAGCTATTGCTACAAATATATGATATGACTGGTTTTGTGCTCCAGGGTCACATATGGTAAAACAGTCCTAATATTGTGTTGGAGTCCCCTACAACAGTTTTAAATGCATCTAAGGTCATAAAACATTGTAATTTTCTCTGAATTTCAATATTAGATTCATTTTAAAATGATTTTGAAACGATTCTTTCGAAGCAGTTCTGAGCTTAAGGTCTGTAAACAACCCCTTCCTTCCATAAGCCTACTCTGCTCTGATTGGTCAGTTGACCAAGTCTGTTGTGATTGGTCTTTCCATGTACAATGGGTGTCGGAAACGAAACACCCGTTACCATAATGTAAAGGAGTAGTTCACTTCCAGAACAAAAATTTACAGATAATTTACTCACCCCCTTGTCATCCAAGATGTTCAAGTCTTTCTTTCTTCAGCCGATAAGAAATTATGTTTCTTGAGGAAAAAAAATTAAGGATTTCTCTCTATATAATGGACTTCTATGGCGCCCCCAAATTTTGATCTTCCAAAATGCAGTTTTGAAGAAGGGTCTTATCTAACAAAACGATTGGTCATTTTCTAAACAAATTGATAATTTATATACTTTTTAACCTCAAACGCTTGTCATTTAAAAAATGATCGATTGTTTTGCTAGATAAGACCCTTCTTCTTCGGCTGGGATTGTTTAGAGCCATTTGAAGCTGCATTTAAACTACATTTTGGAAGATCAAACTTAGGGGCACCATATCAGTCCATTACATGGAGAGAAATCCTGAAATGTTTTCCTCAAGAAACGTAATCTCTTTATGTCTGAAGACAGAAAGACATGAACATCTTGGATGACAAGGGGGTGAGTAATCCTTACTAATCCTTTAATTTTTTGCTTACTTGTAAACAAAGATGCTATAAGGTTAAAAAATGGCATCAATATTACCTTATCAATTCAAGCCTGAATTGATAAGGTAATCAGTTAATAGAAATAATACATGGGTGCTTCAAAAGTGGGCAGTCACTGCTGCGCTCTATTGAGACCCCTTGGTGTATCTTTGTTTTTCTCTCTGAATGAATGCGACACTCCCATCCTGCTAATAATCTGTTCCATTTCCAGCACTGTTGACAGTCAGGCTTAGAATTCACTGACTATATGACAAAAAAACACAGGCCTAATATCCAGCATAGGTGGAAAAACATCACCATATACTGTACACAAGGCATCAGTGTATAACAGTAAGATTAATGATCTGCCTTTTAATATTTCATGAAGCCTGACTCATTTGATCCCTCGCTGACTGATGACACCCTTCGCTTGCTTAGCATGCATATTAAATATTTCCATAAGAAATCACTCTACTCTCAAAATCAGTTTCCTAAGCTTTCATTTACTTTGCTGTCACCTCTGTTTTTCCGTTGCCCTGATATAACTCTGTAAACATGCCTCTTTCTTTTTGCTCTCTGTTTTTCCATTTTTTCCCTTCCTATAGAAGGTAAGCTCTCCTCTCTCCCGCTCTGTAATGCGACAAACTGCATGCCAGATCATTGTGTTGCTAACAGTATGTGTGTGTTAGTATAGTCATTCTTGTTTTTTCCAACATGATGTTTGATATATGCCTTTTGACTCAGCCTGGCTTGGCATTTTATAAGGGGTGCTGTATTTTAGAAACCCAGGACCAAAACAAAACAATAAATTGCAATTAGAGAGGTTGTTTTCGGATGTGCCGTAGAATGACACTGTGCCATCACTCACCCTCCACATCCATATTTACTTCAGTCTCACATCATCCCTCATTTAGACACTCCGTCTCACAGTTAATCACTAACGCCTGTCTCAGGATGTGACAACTTTTTTAAGATTGGTGTCTGTCTTCATGGCTCCCGCTGTACACGTTCTCTTAACCTGAATGCTGTCTTACCACATTAACTTAATTTTATGCTCTGTCTCTTCTGATACACAGCTCCTCCCAGTTTTAAAAACCTAGTGAAATTGCTTGATGAGTGTATTTTGCTTTCATGTTCATATATTTGCTGTTGAAATAGGCTCCTCCTGAAAGCTCCTCACTTTATTACAATAGCCAGTAGTCTTAATTTTACTGTTTAGTTTAGCAGTAGGAAGTGGTTTAGTCATGAGGCATTGGCTATTGCTAGATGGAGGAATGTGATTTTCAAGTTAAAGGCACAGGTCACCCAAAAGTAAAAATTCTGTTATTAATTACTTACCCTCATGTTATTTCAAACCCATAAAACTTTCGTTTATCTTCAGAACACAAATTAAGCTATTTTTGATAAAATCCAAGAGCTTTATGACCCTGCATAGACAGCAACATAAGTGACATGTTCAAGGCCAAGAAAGGTGGTAAGGACATTATTAAAATAGTCCTACATTCTCACTGCCAGCCTTAGTGCTCAATTTTCTCAGATCTGATTTTTTTATTTTTTTATAGATGTTCACATTGTTTTAAATGTGGCCGATATCATATTTCCAACATGAACAGATCATGGTTCTGAACTGGCCCATATGCACAAAAGAACGATACAAACAGGGTTCCCAAATTGCTTCTCAAAAGTAGTCCAAAACTAGCTCAACCATGTTCAGGGGGGTAAATATCAGGTTAGTGGGGTCGCGTCAACCCACGAAGTTGAAAACAACCCAGAGAATGTTGTGGAAAATAGTCTGATTCTGCAGGGAAACAGTGGATTTGGCAACACTAGCGTAGCACGGTGTCATACGGAATGTAGCCCCTGTGACATCAGTGGTTCAACCGTAATGTTATGAAGCTACGAAAATGCATTTTTGTGCATAAAGAAAACAAAAATAATGACTTTATTCAACACTTTTCAGCAATGTCCTTAAATGCTCAATGAGGGTGCTCAATTACAAAATATAACAAACAAGGAAAAAAGTTGGCTCAGAAAAGTTACACTATGTGGCTGTTCATCAAAAGCTTGAAAAGTCAAGCCATGTAGTTGTTCATCAGGCAGTGGCCCATGTTTATGGACCAAAAACAGATTTTAATAGGCCGACTTTTTTAAATACACCTCTTAAGATGAGAATAATAAATATTTTTGTTTATTCATGTCAATTTTAAATGTACTAATTTACATGTACAATCTTGTTTTTATGAGTGTGGCATAACAGTCTAGCTCAAAGTCACAGAACTTGGATTTTGTGTCTTTTTAAGAAAAACATACATCTGAGGGTATGTTCACACTTGTAGTTCAGTTAATTTGGTTCAAAAAGGAAAATGATAAATTTAGTCCTGGTCCGCTTAGCATTCACACTGGCATTTTTGACAGTCAACCTAAAGATACCGAACCTCAAGGTATAGTGATACATTCATAATCTTGGTTGGGTTGAATGGTGTGTTCGATTTACAGCGGCGCTGCACAGACCGGTCGGTGTATGACACCAAAGTAGCATGTTGCATAGCGTTGCATCTTGTCACTACATCCAGTTTTTGGATCGTTTAGAAGTATTTGGTCCATGTTGTGTTCATATTTAATTCAAACCGCACCAGAGTTCGTTTGGAAGTGGACCAAGACCCATCTTTTTAGAGGTCTCAGTCCGCTTGTTTGGTGTGCACCAGGGTTCGAAAGGCAGTGTTCACACTTAGGGTGTATTCACACCTGTCTTGTTTGGTTCAATTGAATCGAACTCAAGTTCGTTTCCCCCTTGGTACGGATTTTTTGGGCAGGTGTGAATACAGCAGTTGCACTTGGGTGCGGACCAAACAACCGTACCGGGACCCAGCTGAAGATGTGGTCTCGATCTGGTTCCAAACGAACACTGGTATGGTTGAATGGATGAACCAATGAATAGATGACTTTAAGCACACGTGTGGTTTTGTTTACAGTTTCTGGTTCTCTTGCAAAAAGGGCAGTGTGAAAGTGAACTGCACCAAACAAAAAAAAATCAACACTGTATTTGGTCCAAACCAAAGCAAGTGAACTAGCGCCCTTTCCTGGTGTGAATGCACCCTTACTCAAATGAACAGCACTAACAGAGCAACCGCACCAGAGTTCGTTTTAATTGAACCAAACATGGCAAGTGTGAACACACCCTGAAATATACATATAGGATTTATTGACAGCTTGTTAGCTAATTTAATAATCGTTCTGGCACATTAAAAGAGTACATTTTCAATGTTTTGAATGTAACAGACATTTAGCATTGGACACACTTGCATTTGTCTTAAGACAAAATTGAATTGAAACTCAGTTCCGACTCTGGGTTCCCTTGTGCCTTATGACTGACAACATGAAAGATGGATTGACTTAGTTATTGCTCTTCAGCTCCTTCATACACACAGCACTAAGTCCATTTGTGGGAAATGATTTATGGAAGAAAAAGCCAATGCGTTTCCTGATTCATTTATTGTTTCACTCAAAACTGTAATCAGAAAATTACTTTCACTTGTTTCCTTATTCAGTAATATAAACTTTTGGATTTATTTGAAATTCTGTATATAACAATTCCAAAGCTTTCATCGGCCAATATCCTGAGTACAGTTGGCCCAAATCTTTCTTGACATTATTTACTCTAAGGGAGACTGATGTTATCAGCCAGCAGAATAATGTTAAACCTTTCCAGTGTCTTACACTTGAAGAGTAAGTTCATCATTGTAACTCAGCGTCAGTCTTCCTCCATATTTTAATTCTCCATAGCATGTGCTTGTGAAATCTGTCAGAGATTAGGCACATAAACAGAATGCATATTCAAGCAAGATTGTTCAAACAGGTCGTCTGACTTCATCATGAAATATTGATGAGGTCTAGCCTGTGTCTGAAATCTTTGCTTGTAATACCACAGCATGTGAATAACTAATGCAACATCAAATTGTAAAGCAAGAATTAGGTTCGTTTTTATACATTTTATATATAACTATACAGTTTAGGTCAAAAGTTTATGTACACCTTGCAGAATCTGCAAAATGTTAATTATTTTACTAAAATAAGAGGGATATTTAATGTAAAATATCTTATTCAGGTCAGTACTAAATAAAAAAAAATACGCATTTTGTATGATCCCTCTTATTTTGATAAAATAATTAACATTTTTCAGTTTCTGCAAGGTGTATGTAAACTTTTGATCTCAGATGTATAATGTTAATTTTTTTCTACACACTAACCGTTCAAGTTTGGCATGTTCTAATAATTTTATAAGTAGTCTCTGTTCATAAAGGCTACATTTAATATATTAAAATTACAGTAAATATTGTGACAGTAATATTGTCAATTACAAATAACAAATAACTGCATAAATTATTCCTGTGATGCAAAGCTGACTTTTTAGAGCACCATTAATCCAGTTTTCAGTGTCACATGATCCTTCAGAAATCATTCTAATATGCTGATTTGGTGCTCATAAAACATTTCTTATTATTTTTAGTATTAAAAACAGTTGCTTCTGTGAATAGAATGTTCAAAAGAACAGTATTTATTTAATCATCTGTAACATTTGATCTGTATATGCAAATACATTTACTACATTGAATTTATCTGAAGTAAACAGAACAATAAAAACCTGAACAAACATTTTTCTGAGCTGAATCTATCCAATAATGCACACGAATAGGAAATGACTCATCAACTTACAAATAATGTGATCTGTCTTGCTGGATGCTGAACAGTTGGCTTGAAAGCAGCAGTTACTGGATAGCAGGCAGGCAAAGTAGAGGAAATGGATTGGGCGGATAATTCGTTTTAGCTGAGAGAAGACTCATCGATTATACTTGTGCTTCAGGTTTGGTTCAGGATAACCACAAACTGTATTTAGGCTTTTTGATATGGATTTATGAAAACGGGCTGACATGAATTTAGCTGCATATTTTAGCAAAATTTTAACATGCAGTATTTTACCGGTGAGATGCAGTGTAATAGGCAGCACGCGCAGGTTTGAGGGGTTAATTTCCTGCCCGTTTTCCTTTCCTGATTGGATCTGACTGCTGCTTCAGCTGCCAAAGCGTCTCCTGCTGGAAATGCCGCAAGCAAAAACAAGAACTCAATTCTAAGTCTTTTTAAAGGTCCATTATTATCTTGTCTTGCTGAATCAAAGACGACAAAACAAAACTAGATTTGTACATTTTCAGATCGGTGTCTGAGTGGTGCTTGCCGCAAACATGGAAAGATACCAATTCCATGTCTTTCTGATATGTTAGTCGTAAAACTGGGGCCCTCAGGGGCCAGTGGGGCCTCACATGGGGGCCTAAAGCACTACCACAAATCAAAAGATAAAAAGATGCAAATATGGCTGAAGTACAGAAAGGTATAGAAACTATTTTTACTTATAAATTGTCAATTTCACAAACAATTAAAAAGAAATGTAAGTAACCAGTATTATTTTAGTATCTTTGAGATAATATTAATAAAAACAATAATAGTATTAATTTAGTTTTTATATTTCCATTTTCATTTTTTTTATTTGAAAGTTTTAGTAACTTTGTGTTTTTGTTATTTTTAATAGTTTAAATGTGTATATATAGTTTTTTATACATTTATATTTTTTGTACTTGTTTTACTTATTTTAGTATATAAATTTAAACTAAAATAAAATGATACATGTTGCACTGGCAACTAGCTAGAAATAAGTTTCTTTATTTTATTTTATTTTATTTTAGTTTAGTTTAGTTTATGGTTATTTTAGTTAATGTTTATTTTATTGCTAATAATGTTTTGGCTGTAGTTTTACATTTTTGTATTTCTTTTTAATTTTAATTTTTTTTTTTAATTTATAACAATATGGTTATGGTTTTAATTTTAGATTCAAGTTTTAGTTTTAGTTAACTATAATAACCCTAAAATGAAATTCAGAAGTAGAAAAACTTTATTTTAAATATAAATATTAATATAATAATATTTTGAATGAGTTTTTGTATTTCCATTTCCATTTGAAAGTTTTAGTAACTTTGTGTGTCTGTTATTTTTAATGGTTTATATGTGTGCATAGTTTTTAGATATTTTTAGTTTTAGTTTTTTATTTGTTTGTATATTAGTACATAAAGTTAAACTATTATTTTATTTTATTATTTTACTTTTATTTTTGTGTATGTTTTTTTTCTAAGAATGTTTTGTTTGTAGTTTCAGTTTTTGTTATTTTATTTATTTTTTCTTTTTATTTTATTTATTTATTTATTTATTTATTTTTATTTTTTTACTAGTAGTTATTTTTGGTCATTTTGTAAGTTATTTAAGTACATAAAGTTAAAGAAATAAAATGATAAATGTAGCCTTGGCAACTAGCTACAAGTAAAGTTTCCTAGTATTTTATTTTATTTTATTTTATTTTAATTTATTAGTTTAGTTAAGTTTAGTTTGGTTAACGTTTATTTTATTTCTAATAAAGTTTTGATTGTGCTTTTAAATTTTTACATTTATTTAACATTTTTTTTACTTACAACATTATGGTCATGGTTTTAATTTTAGTTTCAAGTTTTAGTTTTAGTTAATTATACTAACCCTGCAAGTAACACGTTGAATTAAAATGAAATTCAGAAGTAGAAAAACAGAAATAGTTTTTTTGCAAACTACTCCAGTAATCAGTTTTATTTACAACAAACAGTGCATGTTTAAAGTTGCTAAAGTGTTAGCAAAACAAAAAATTATAAGTCCGATCGCATAGCACTCGTACTCAGCAATCCGTAATATTTTAAGGCATTTGCATTGAAGGCATGACCTTGAGACTATTTTCACACCCATGCCCTTCATCTGTCTTTCAGTGTTATGTTCTTGATATGCTCATTTTTCTGATAATGTGTGCATTGAATGCATTGCCTGTGCAGATGACTGTTGCTTTAGACTGCAGTAGAGAAGAGCGCCATATGCACGGCTGAGTTACCGAACCAGACGGGTTCTCCTTCAGATGTGTGCGTGGTGCAATGGAGTGTGAAGTGGTGATTATGTGGGCCGCTCTCGCACTTTGTGTGTGTGATTGAGAGAGGCAGAGGCTCCTCTTGCCCATCAGAGGGAAAGAGCTGCAGAGCCCCCTCCCTTCAGCATATACTCCTTCATATAAACTGCAACTGCAACAAAAAGCTGTAACCGTTCAGATCCATGCTATGACATTCTGCCCTGGGGGCCAATATGACAGACATTACTGACTAACACACTCTTTCTCTCTGAAGGACACAGAGGCCATGAGGAGAGCACTAGCACTGATCGAGTCAAAGATGGGTCAGGCTAAAGGTTGGCTGAGGGACCCTAACGGTCTACCAGGTAACATAACTACATCCATTAGCTCACTGTGATATTTCAGGTGTTAAAGGATAAGTTCACCTCCAGAATAAAAAAATTCTCATCATTTACTCACCCCCATGTCATCCAAGATGTTCATTCTTTGTTTACTCTAAAAGAAATGAAGGTTTTTGAGGAAAACATTCCAGGATTTTTCTCCGTATAGTGGACTTCAATGGGAATCAACGGGTTGAAAGTCCAAATTGCAGTTTCAGTGCAGCTTCAAAGGGCTCTACACGATCCCAGCCGAAGAATAAGGGTCTTATCTAGCAAAATGATCAGTCATTTTGTAAAAAATAAAAAAATGTATATACTTTTTAACCACAAATGTTCGTTTTGCATTAGTTTGACTTCACTCCTTATGTAATCACGTTGGAAAGGTGGACGAAGGTGGAAGTACCAACTCAGTGAAGTCAAGCTAGTGCAAGACGAGGTCTTTGTCTTTGTCTCATTTTACATGCTAAGGAAGCTACAGTGTACAATGGATTTGTTTAATAATATAGGTCAGAGAGATTGTTAAAAAAAGATGATAATAAAAATAATGCTTGTTTGTGAGATTACAAAAAAATTGCTTTTAGGGAAAAATTTATTTTTTCAAATATTTATTAAAAAATATAGTAAATAAATGATTAATACTATTCAAATTATTACTTAATTATAAAAAAGTTTGATAAGACTCCTGTAACTAGTCCTGTATGGCATACATTACTGTTCAAAAGTCTGGGCTCTTTAAGATTTTTAAAAATGTATTTTTTTAATCTCTTATGCTCACCAAGGCTGCGTTTGTTTGATTATAACAACAGAAATATTGTACATTTTAAAATAACTTTTTTTTTTTTATATATATTTTTAAACATGATTTATTCCTGTAATTGAAAAAACTGCTGAAAAAAATTCAGCAGTGTCACATGATCTTTCAGAAATCATTCTAATATGCTTATTCGGTGCTCAAAGAAAAAAAAATAAAAGAAGAAGAAGGAGAATTTATTATTATTATTATTAATGGTATCAACAGTTGTTACCTTGATACATTTTTTAATCAAGATTCTTCAAGATGAATAGAAAATTAAAAGAGCAGGATTTATTTAAAATCTAAATAATCTGGAACATTTAACAATAATCTGAAACTTTTTACAGTTTAATATGCAATTTAATTCATTCTTGCTGCATAAAAGTATTAATTTCTTATTTTAAAAATATAATCTTACAGACTCTGATCTTTTGAACTTAACACAAAGGTAAAAAAGCTTTCAGTGGGGTGGCACGCTTTCAAAAGGTGTGAATATAATAATATTAGGTACAAATATGTACACTTATTTTGTGCACAAATATGTACTAATATGCACATTTTAGTGCTAATATGTGACCCTGGACCACAAAACCAGTCTTAAGTCACAAGGGTATATTTGTAGCAATAGCCAACAATACATTGTATGGGTCAAAATTATTGATTTTTCTTTTATGCCAAAAGTCATTAGGATATTAAGTAAAGATCATGTTCCATGAAGATATTTTGTAAATGTCCTACTGTAAATATATCAAAACTTAGTAATATGCATTGCTAAGAACTAACTAAGAAGGTGATTTTCTCAATATTTAGATTTTTTTGCACCCTCAGATTCCAGATTTTCAAATTCAGTTGTGTCTTGGCCAAATATCCTGTCCTAACAAACCATACATCAAAATGACCCTTATGACTGGTTTTGTGGTCCAGGGTCACATATTTACCCATTAGTGGTAAATAAGGTACAAAGATGCATCTTTACACTGCAGTGACAGCTTCTGTACTTTTTTATGTATATAATATTTCTGTAATGTACAGGATTTTAATTGAATAGCAATAAAAGTATGCGTGTAGTGATCTAACACTATGTCCGTGACACCTGCTCTGGATGCTCTTGTACAGGAGATCCAGGAGAGCATGCGCTGCGTCAGATACTGGATGAAGCAGGAAAAGTGGGTGAGCTTTGTGCGGGTAAAGAGAGACGAGAGATCCTGGGAACAGCCAAGACCTTGGGCCAGATGACGGATCAGGTGTCAGATGTGCGCGCCAGGTACGCCCCCTTTAGGCGCACCTGGAAAAAAGGCAGAATTATAATCATAGGCCATTTATACTGCTGATTCAACCAGGTACAAGATTCCTCGGTTCAGCATTTCACACTGAGAGCCAAATGCCACCACATGTTCCTGTAGTGCTCGCGTGAGCTGAATTATGCATTAATGCAGCTGTGTGCTGTTCATAATGATATTCATCATCCTTTATACAATGCATTACGCCTGTTTGATGTGTCTCAGGGGCTGTAACTGCTTCTAATTTACAACATGAGAAAGTGTGTCAGGTTTTTCAATAAACACAGTTTAGACGTTGTTTGTTAGCAGGCTAATTCTCCGGGGATTGTTTATCCCTGGCTGCTGAGTACAGGAGAAGGAAGGAACGGTGTGGTACAGTTTGGGTCCATGTGTCAGGGATGTTGAAAGCTGGAGTGAAAGTGAAAGATCAGACGCTGGGCTCTGACTTCATTAGAGAGACTCAAGGAAAGCAGATTAAAGGCTGAAGGGCCGGATAATCAGCGGCTGCCCCGGCCCACTGATCACTCTCACACACGGGGGCTCTTTACACTGACCTTCACACGCAGTTCAGATACTTTTCATGTTAAATTTCCATGTTTAATCAATGTTAACGGGTAGTCAGAGAGAGTTGTTCTCTTCTACTGTTGATCTTGTGATTATGTAAATAAATCTATCATTATTATATATGTATATTACATAATATTATATTATTATACAACAGTTTTTTCTGGTCCTCAAATCTGATTGGCAGAGAGGAGTGCGATATTGTAGTGATAACAGAACTCCAACCATTTCACCGTTTGTATCACTCCGCTTGGGGTATTTCTCACACAGACATCCAAATCCACCATAATTGTATAAATAATGCTGTTTTTTTTAGCATGGAATGTAGTTTTAATTGTTTTTAGGCAAGAATGTACTTGTTTACACTTAGTTAATATAGAAAATGTTTATTTGAAAATTTGCTTCAAAGTTTTCGGAGATGTGAGCTCCAGGGCGTCAGCAGCCATTCAGTGCTCATGAACCCACTGAGAGCAGCCTTACCTCGACCAGATCTTCTGGAATTTGCCGCTGGCTCTGATGTCTCTATAGTGGTTAAACATGAGATATAATTCATTTTGTGTAAATCTAATGGGCAGTCTTGGTCTCATTAAGCAGATATAGTTTTGGCTGAGGGAAAAATCTCATCACGTTATATTTTATGTAACTTCATTGCTGTATAGCTATATAGAGTGCTGCTTTTGTACTTTTAGCTGAATTTCCTTGCAACTTTTATGCTGGCTGTTGTTGTTTACTAAATATGGTTATTCAATAAATAATATTTTATATAAATAATAGTAGTATTTAATAATAGTATTTCGTATTGGGAAACAGTGTGTGTTCGTGATGGTGATTTTAGTTACACTGTTCCGTCATTAGATGGCATCAAGACACTCTTTTTATGAGTGAGTCAGCAGTAAAGACTTTTATATTAAAAGAGACTGAAACAGGGTTGTAAACAAGGAAATTATATTAACGAATGCACTGAACAGCGCTATCATTGGAAATCACCCTTAACAGATGAAAGGATAGTACGACAAAGATATCGCTTTCCTCAGGGGACATCCAGACTAATGTTTTACTGTGAATATGAGACTGAGCTCAGTCCATCTCTCGCTCATAATACTCTACATAATACAGTGAGCTTTTAATACAGTAATACAATAAGTTTCGTTACTAGTTATAAAGTGATGTTTTCGAATTAGTAACAGAGGCCTAGGCTCAGCTGTTAAACAGCTGTTAAAATCTGAAATTTGAATCCGTGGTGGAAGGGAGTAGTTCTGCAAAAAAAAAAGGGATTTTAAAGACACTCCATTGTTGTTTCTTACGTATTTACACACTCGTGCCATCAAACTGTTGTATAAATGCAATATCCTACTCGTAGCCGGGCAATATGCCTGTATATTGGCACACCTACGGCTGATATAGCAGCTATATCGCACTGCTGCTTGTGATATTGCTAATCTATATTATATTAATTATATTATATTATATTATATCATGTGTTGTTTCTTCAGAGGTCAGGGTGCTACCCCTATGGGTATGCAGAAAGCTCAGCAGGTTGGCCAGGGTTTGGATATTCTGGTGGGGAAAGTGGAGAACGCTGCTCGGAAGCTGGAGGCTCTGACCAATGCCAAACAGGCCATCGCCAAGAGAATCGACACAGCTCAGGTCAGTCTTGGAGCATGTTTTGTTAGTGGATTAGTGTGTCTAAAGTGGTGCTCAGTTGGTTTTACCTTCAAGACTCAATCGACAAGGCAGCAAAGTACCAAAATGTATACCCAATTAGTAATATTATTATTATTATTATGGGTATTATCTTTGTTATAATTAATACAAGTACAGGCTCTAAAATATTTAAAATGATTAAACATTACACTGAATTGGAAAATTTTCAGCTTGGAGTCACAGACACAGTCATTTCCACCAAATTCTGAGGTTTGAGTCAATGAATGGCCATTGACGTCAGCAACAAAAGATATGTAAATTGTTTTCCCTAAGAGTTCTGTTTTTAGTCTAGTTTATTGTTAAGATTTTATTATATTGTTCACTTTGTTGTATTTACAGATTTGAAGAGATTGTATATGCATCCCAGAGGATCTGTGGGTACTTAAAATGGGTAGTCATAATTACAGACGTGTCCTCATTTAAGTAGCGTCTGTCTGGACTGATGTTATTTAGTGGAGATGTATTGGGTGTTTAAAGGGTGGATAACAGAAAAACAGAAAGAATCTTTTTACATTGTGCCATCTATGCGGTGACAGACAACAGCAAAGTGTATTATATAACAGTGGTTCCTTGTGCTGAATGACAATATGACTATAAACTATCTTTCAAATTCAGGAAATGTTGACAAGTGTCAGTCTAGTGAGTTTGTTCTGATAATAAGGGAACAGAAGAGTCTGAGAGTGTTCTGAGATTACTTTTGAAGATACTGCTACATTTAGGTATAGAAGGATTACGACAGTAGTACAACTTCTTGTGTGAATGGTTGTTTTTGTACAGAGCTGGCTGGCCGATCCTAACGGTGGTCCGGAGGGGGAAGAAAACATCCGTGCTCTTCTGGTGGAGGCCAAGCGCATCGCTGACCTGTGTGAAGACCCTAAAGAGAGAGACGACATTCTGCGCTCCATCAGTGAGGTTGCAGGACTTACTGCGAGACTGGTTGAACTTCGTAAAATGTAATTATAGACCTACAGTACATACGGTTGGAGTCCTTTAAATTACAGGAACGTTCAAAGTGTTCTTTCCACTTTCAAAGGACAGATGGTTTTCAGCTTGATATCATTCATGCCAGCCTGTCATGTATAGATAATGTTGTGACTTTGATCAGCACATGATGGAAAATGTGAACTTGATAAACCAGCACCATGTTCACAGTTAGGACAGATTATGCAACCAGGATAATGTGCCTGAAATTACTCTTAGTGTTTTCTATGGAAGCCCCTTTCCACCACTGAATAAAAAATTTAAAAAGGTTATTGTGACTTTTTATCTCACAGTTCTGACTTTTTTCTTAGAATTGTGTAATCGCAATTGTGAGCTATAAAGTCAGAATTGTGAGATATAATATCACCATTCTGACTTTTTTTTCAGAATAGTATGATATAAACAAATAACATGAGTTATAAAGTCAGAATTGTGTTATAAAGTCTAATTTTAAGGGTTAAAAATTTAACATCTCACAATTCGCAGTTGCGTGTTATAAAATCAGAATTGCGAGATAAAAGCGATTCTGAGGAAAATGTGAGATTTGTGAGTTTTTATCTCACAATTCTGACTTTATTTCTTAGAATTGCTACTTTATTTCTCAGAATTGTGAATTTATATCTCACAATTCTGTCTTTATAACTTGCAATTGTAAGTTTATATCTCACAATTCTGAGAAAAAGGTCAGAACTGCAAGTTTGTATCACACAATTCTTAGATAAAAATTCACAATTACCTTTTTTATTCAGTGGCGGAAATAACTTTCATAATAATATAAATTTGAAAGAATGTTTTAATTATACAGTTGAGGTCAAAATTTACATCCCCCTTTCAGAATCATTAAAAATGTTAATTATTTTATTAAAGTTGTTCATGAGTCACTTTGTCCTGAACAGTTAAACTGCCTGCTGTTCTTCAGAAAAATCCCTCAGAAAGTCCCACAAATTCTTTGGTTTTTCCAGCATTTTTGTGTATTTGAACCCTTTCCAACAATGACTGTATGATTTTGAGATCCATCTTTTCACACTGAGTGACTCATATGCAACTATTACAGAAGGTTCAAACACTCACTGATGCTTCAGAAGGAAAACCAATGCATTAAAAGGCGGGGGGTGAAAACTTTTGAACAGAATGGAGATGATTTTTTAATTTAGATGTTGCTCATTCAGATTTTTTAATTTAGTACTGTCCTTCAGAGGCTATAAGATAGTTAAACCTTTCCCAGAAGTCAAAAAAGTTCAATTTACCCTGATCTTCAAATTCAAAAAGTTTTCGCCCTCTGGGTCCTAATGCCTTGTGTTTCTTTCTGAAGCATCAGTGAGTGTTTGAACCTTCTGTAATAGTTGCATATGAGTCCCTCAGTTGTCCACAGTGTGAAAAGATGGATCTTAAAATCATACAGTCATTGCTGGAAAGGGTTCAAATACACAAAATTCTGGAAAACCAAAGAGTTTGTGGGACTTGAAAGATTTTTTTCTGAAGAACAGAAGGCAGTTTAACTGTTCAGGACAAACAAGGGATTCAATTACAATATTATCTTAAATAAGTTTTTGGCCAGTATGATTTTTTTTTTAAATAATACTTTTATTCAGAAAAAAATGCATTAAAATAAATCAAAAGTGACAGTAAAGACAATTCTAGTGTTTTTGTTTTAAATAAATGCTGTTCTTTTGAATTTTCAATTCACCAAAGAATCGTTGAAAAATATGTATCATGGTTTTTACAAAAATATTAAGCAGCAAAACAGTTTTCAACATAAATAATAAGAAAACAATAAGAAGTATAGATTTGCCATCACAGGAAATGTCTCAATGATTCTTTAACTTATTTTTGTCTCATCCTCATGGTAATTTTATTACAAGTGTGTCTATTTTTTTGTGTAACAGGGGTAAAGGGGATACTCCTGAGGCTAGAGCGCTTGCCAAACAGATTGGCACAGCTTTGCAGAACTTGCAGGCAAAGACTAACCGTGCTGTGGCCAACATGAGACCTGCCAAGGCAGCTGTTACACTAGAGGGCAAAATGGAGCAGGCCTTGCACTGGATTAACAACCCTGGAGTGGACGATCATGGAGTAGGTGGGTGACAATATGAGGTAAAACATTACCTCTTAAATGAGACAAAAAAGCAGCGTGGTGATCCATTTACAATCAGAATTGAATCAAACACTGTTATTATATCTATCTGTTATTAGTGTAGTAAAATACTCAACTGGTCATCTGAAGGTGTTACTTTTCCCCCCAAGAGATAACACTGGCATATTGAATGACTTATTCATTCGTATGGAACTGGGCACTTGACTCTGGACCTTTATATGATGTGACAGATGGCTATTTCCTCTGTCCCTGTTGTATTTATGTTCATACTTAAAATATTTCAAACCATAAATAGCTGCTTCGTGTCCTATTCACAGCAGGTCATGTTACTTTCAGGTTAACTTAGTCTTGGAGTAACTCTAGACCAGAGCTGCACAGTTTAGTACTAAGGCTTGTCCCAATTCACGTACTTACACTATGTACTAAAATCTGTAATTCGCTCGTGATAGGGAAAATCCGTACTTTCGAGTGTACAGCAAGACCAGTATTGGGACATTCTATCACGTCATAAAATTGCATCTTGATACCACGTCCTTGTCATCTTGCTAAGGATTCATTGTTAATTAACCTTAAAGGGATAGTTCAGCCAAAAATGAAAATTCTGTCATTAATTACTCTCATTAATTAAAATCTGTCATAAATTCTGTCATTAATGAATTACTGTCATTAATTCTGTCATTTAATTACTGTCATAATTACTTCTGTCATGAACTTTGTTCATCTTCAGAGCACAAATTAAGATGTTTTTAATATTTTAATGATGTCCTTGTGCCTTGGCTGTGGTAGTACCCTTGCTGTCTTTGACGGGTCAGAAAGCTCTCATATTTCATAAAAAATATCTTAATTTGTGTTCTGAAGATGAACAAAGGTCTTACGAGTTTGGAACGACACAAGGTTGAATAATTAATGACAGAATTTTCATTTTTTGTGTAAACTATCGCTTTAATAAGCTTAAAAATCTGAATTCAAAATTCACCAGAAAAAGTATACTATCTAGGCACCTATAGCTTATTATTTTTTAATATACTATCAATCTGAATGCTATTGGATACTATTTAAGTGGTATGTTAATACTATCAAGTGAAATAAATGTTATGTTTTAAGCCAACAAATAAAGATACTAATGTAGTGCTAATTTAATAGTCCTGAATTATTAGCCGTTGGTAATATTGGTAATATATGAATGTATGAATGTATGAATATATCCACACAAAACAAATGACTGGGTTGTCTAGGGCTAATTAACATAATTATGTAGCAATTCTAAAACAATTATTTCTGACAATTATTTATAACCACTCATTTTACAGAAACAGTGTTTAAAAATTTATATTTTAGTGCATTTTAGTTTTTTTCACCACATCTTTTACTTAAAATACATCACATCTGGTTGGGTGATGACATATGGACTGTAAATGAATGACTATCAATCATTTGTCAGAGATAGCTTGAGACAAAAAATGTTTCTACTATGATTGTGGCTTCTTCTTAAAAGTAAAATGTTTCATTTTTATCATCTATATGCAATTTGTTGGTTAATTTCCCCGAATATACTGTCTGTTTGTCCAAATATGGTTTAATAGAGGAGTGTTATTTCTGCTATAAATGACACATTTCACCATTAAAGGAAACCTATTATGCCCCTTTTTACAAAATGTAATATAAGTCTCAGGTGTCCCCAAAATATGTCTGTGAAGTTTCAGCACAAAATACCCCACAGATCATTTATTATATCTTTTTTAAATGCCCATTTTGAGTGGAAGCAGAAACAGGCTGTTTCGGTGCATGTTTCTTTAAATGCAAATGAGCTGCTGCTCCCTGCCCCCTTTTTCAGAATAGGGCTGTTCCTTTACAGCTTGTACCTCAGATATTCTACCAAAAAACATCAGCATGTCTATCGTGTTAAAGTCATGCGTTTTAAAGCCATATCAGTTTACAAGTTTATGTTAAAAACACAGGAGTTACAAAAACAGTCGGATATGTCTGTGAGTAACAGCTGGGAAAGAAAGATTTTCATGATATGTCACCTTTTAATTTCAACGGGAGCCTGTTATGTCTTTGTCTATAGGCCAGGCTGCCATACGGGGGCTGATAGCGGAAGGCCGCCGGCTGGCGAACTCTCTACCAGGACCGTACAGACAGGATCTGCTAGCAAAGTGTGAGCGAGTGGAGCAGCTGATGATGCAGTTGGCAGATCTTGCGGCGCGAGGAGAGGCAGAGAGTCCTCAGGCGCGCGCTGTGGCTGCTCATCTTCTGGAGGCAATTAAAGTGAGGCATCGTGTCCCCCTTTCTATTAAAAGATCCCGGTATCTTTCTCACACAGCAGGTGTGGGTGAACCATAATCAGATGTTTAGATCTTCACAAATGGGAAGTGCAGAGGTCAGAGCTGCTGGCTCTAGAGTCCTAGTGCAGTACACAAAGCACCAGGGCTTTTAGCTCAATGTAATATATAAGCCAATGCCGCCCTCTGCTGGAAAATATTTTGTTTTCATCAAATGATGTTTTTGACTGTACGCTTAAATAATCTCATCATATCATATTTTTCCTTCAAGGATTTGAAGGCGAAGATGCAGGAGGCAATGACCCAGGAGGTGTCTGATGTTTTTAGTGATACGACCACACCAATTAAACTCCTTGCAGTGGCAGCAACGGCGCCTCTTGAGGCCCCCAACAGAGAGGAGGTCCGCTGAGTATACAGCCTGATTTAAACAGAGCGCAGCATGCTTTTCAGTCTTATATCAAATAGGCTAATACACACAAAGCATTCTAAGCCCTAAACCTAAATGTAAAAAGACTTTCATCATTTTTAGAAGCAAATAAACACTTTTATTCCTAGGGTTATTTTTATTTTGAAGGAATCCCCAAAGTCATTATTTTATAACTAGGTCAGAAATGCATACAAACATACTCATAGTCATTATTTATTATAGTTATTGTAGAATTATTATAGTTACACTACCAGTCAAAAGTTTTTGAACAGTAATGATTTTAAAGAAGTCTCTTCTGCTCAACAAGACTGCATTTATTTGATCCAAAGGACAGCAAACACAGTCAAATTTTGAAATATTTTTACTATTTAACATCTATTTAAATATATTTTAAAATTAAATTATTTCTTTGATTTTTGAAAGTCACATGATCCTTCAGATCCTTCAATCATTCTAATATTCTGATTCGCTGCTCAAAAAACATTTTATTATTATTATTATTATTATTATTATTCTGAATAGAATTTTTCAGGTTTCTTCGATGAATAAAAAGTTCAGAAGAACAGCATTTATCTGAAATAGAAATCTTTTGTAACAGTATAAATATCTTTATAATCACTTTTGATCAATTTAAAGCATCCTTGCTAAATAAAAGTTCTATAATTTCTTTCCCAAAAAAACAAAAACAGTAAAAATTAAACTGACTCCAAGCTTTTGAATGGTATAGTGAATAATGTTACAAAAGCCTTTTTATTTCAGATAAATGCTGATCTTTGGATCCTTCTAAAGAATCCTGAAAAAATGTATTTAACTGTTTTAAATATTGATAATAATATTAATAATAATAATAATAATAATAATAAGTGTTTCTTGAACAGTAATTCAGCATATTAGAATGATTTCTGAAGGATCATGTGGCGCTGAAGACTGGAGTAATGATGCTAAAAATGTAGATTTGATCACTGGAATAAATTACATTTTAAAATATATTCAAATAAAAAACAGTTATTTTAAATAGTAAAAATATTTTAAAATTTTGATTCTTTTTCTGTACTCTAGCTCAAATAAATGCAGGCTTGGTGAGCAGAAGAGACTTCTTTAAAAAATATAAAAAATCTTGCTGTTCAAAAACTTTTGACTAGTAGTGTACCTAAAACTAAAACCATAAAAAACTATTTTGTTACTTGAAAAAATGAGTTTTAACTAAAATAAAATATAAAATGTTTTTTAAAAAATTGAGAATTTTTCTCAATTTTATTTAGTTTAACTTGAAGTACTCAAATAACTAAAACTAAACTATATAGATTAATAAATACTAATTAAAATGACAAAAACAACAAAATTACTAAAAAAATTGAAAGGTGAAAACAAAAAATAAAAATGATATTTTAATTCAAAATATTAACAAAAACTATAATAGTATATCAATAAAACTAAATGATTAATTCTAAAATAATAATTAATTATAATTAATAACGTTTTTGTTTTCCCCTCTAGGTCTTTGAAGAAAGGGCGTCTAACTTTGAGAATCATGCCGGTAGACTGGGTGCTACAGCGGAGAAGGCCGCTGCTGTGGGAACAGCCAATAAGAGCACAGTTGAAGGCATCCAGGCAGCTGTGAAATCAGCCAGAGATCTAACACCTCAGGTATGTGGCTCATACATATATATGTGTGTGTGTATATATGTGTGTATGCTGTGTGTATGCCAGTGCTACTTTAAGGGCACATAATGGCGTGCTTGGACTGAAAGATGGATATTAGCCATAGTATCAAGTCTCCAGGGGCATTCAAGCATTTTGATGTGAGAGACTACCAAATATGATGATGCCCTTAAGCAAGACCTCATTTCTTAAAAATAAGACCATGTGAAAGTACTGAGAGTTAAATTATAAAAACATTTAATACAATCCAAAATAACTGGATATTATGTTGTCACAGTACTGAAGTCAAAACAAATGATTAAAACATTATTTAAAATAAGCTGTTTTTGGATTAACGAGAAAGTTTTGGTTTCTGAAACTTACAGGATGTTTTGATAGTTCAATGACCTCTTATATGTCAAAAGATCAAGGGAATTTTAAATGCTCAGTTCATGACTTTGAATTTTACCAATAAAGGCTTATACAGTGGACACTATGAAGTTGGTTGTGATCTAATTTGTTTGACACATTTATCTGTTTTTGGCTGTTCTCATGAGCAGGTCACTTCTGCTGCACGAATTTTGCTGAAAAACCCTGGCAACCAGGCCGCATACGAGCACTTTGAGACCATGAAGAACCAATGGATTGACAACATTGAAAGAATGACCAGTAAGCAAAGCTCATGTAACATAAAACACCACATCAAATCTTTTGAAACTCACTGCAGTATTAAAAATCTCTATTCCAGGTCTTGTGGATGAAGCCATTGACACGAAATCCCTCTTGGATGCTTCGGAGGAGGCTATTAAGAAAGACATTGATAAATGCCGGGTGGCAATGGCTAATGTTCAACCCCAGATGTTGGTTGCAGGGGCCACCAGCATTGCCCGGCGGGCTAACCGGGTCCTTCTGGTGGCCAAACGGGAAGTGGAGAACTCAGAGGATCCTAAATTCAGAGAACTGGTCAAAGCTGCTTCAGACGAACTTGGTAGAACAATCTCACCCATGGTTATGGCTGCCAAAGCCGTGGCAGGGAACATCCAAGATCCAGGTCTTGTTTGTAAAAGTTCTCGATACGTTTATAGAAAACAGTTTTTTCCTATTACTGACTGAAATCTTTTTCTCCTAGGTTCACAAAAGATCTTCCTGGACTCTGGCTACAGGATCTTGGCTGCTGTTGGGAAAGTCAGAGAAGCCTTCCAGCCTCAGGAGCCGGACTTTCCACCTCCACCTCCAGACCTTGATCAGCTGCATGTAAGTGCTGCTGCAGCTCTAAAAGGAACAGGTCTTAAAGGAACACTCCACTTTTTTTGAAAATAGGCTCATTTTTGCTCATGGTTTCGAAAACGGTAAAACTCAACTGTTTAACTCTAGGGGAGTTGGACAATGAGCCTGTTTTCAAAAAAAGTGGAGTGTTCCTTTAAAGGGACAATTCTTTCAGCATTTCCTCACGCAAATGATTCTATCAGGTCAGTGATGATCAGGCTCCTCCCAAACCGCCTCTCCCAGAGGGAGAGGTTCCTCCCCCGAGACCTCCACCCCCAGAGGAGAAAGACGAGGAGTTCCCTGAGCAGAAAGCTGGCGAGATGGTGAGCGAGCCAATGATGGTAGCGGCCAGGCAGCTACACGACGAGGCCCGTAAATGGTCCAGCAAGGTGAGTGGAACTGTTGTGTTCTAGGCACAAAATCGTTCCTTGCAGTTCTTTAGAAATACATTATGGTTCATGAGTTTGGGGATTTTTTTTTTCAAGAAATTAATACTTTTATTTAGCATGGATGCATTAAAATTGATCATCAGTGACAGTAAAGACTTTTTTAATATTACCAAACATTTTTATTTCCAGTAAATTCTGTTCTTCTGAACTTTGTATTCATCTAAGAATCCTACAAAAAGTATCACGGTTTCCAACTATATATTAAGCAGCAAAATATTAATAAAAAAAATGGTTAAGTTCAATTCGCCATTAATGTAATGTATCTCGCAGTTCTAACTGTTTATTGTAAGATAAACTCGGAAGTTATAGTCCAATTTTGAGAAGGAAAAGATATGTTGTCAGACTTTTTATCTCACAATTCTGGCTTAACTCGCAATTGTGTGTTATAAAGTCAGAATTTCGAGATATAAAAAAAAATAAATATAAACTTGCAAGTCTGAGAAAAAAAGTCAGAATTGTCAGTTTTTATCTCGCAAATCTAAGAATAATATAAACTCACAGTTCTCATTCAGTTTTTTTTTCTCAGAATTGTGATATAAACTTGCAACTCTGCCTTTATTAGAATTGTGTGATATAAACTTGCAATTGCGAGTTAATAATCAGAATTGTGTAATATAAACTCACAATTGCGAGAAATAAAGTTGCGAGTTTATATCTCACAATTATGAGAAAATTATAAACTCACAATTCTGACTTTTTTCCTCCACAAGTGAGAGTTATAGTCAGAATTGCAAGATTTAAGAACACAATTCTGACTTTTTTCTCAGAATTGCCCGATAAAACTCACAATTCTGCCTTTATTTTTAAAATTGTGATATAAACTCACAATTTTGAGTTATAAGTTATAAACTTGCAATTGCGATAATAAATGACATTTTAAAATATCTAAAACCAGAAAACAATAATTGTTTTTATTGTATTTTTAAACAAAAAAAAATGTACAGACCCCAAACTTTTGAACAGTAACGTACTATAAATAAAACACTGTAATAAATAATTTTAACAATTAGAATTCAAACGGAAATGGTGAATCTCACAAAGACTGTCAAGATGAAAATGACACAGTCAATGAAAAAACAATGCTTTGTGTTTAAATGTTTTGAGATGCGCTTTGTGTACTGCTCTGCTTTTTATGATTGTGAATCGTCGCCTCTGTTGAAATCTGTGAGTGTTTTTGTTGTCTTTAACCTGAAATGTGGAAATCTCCATGACGATTCCAGTTTCAGGGTGAAAAAAGAACGGAAACTGTCATCTATGAAAGAAATGTTTGCATGCTCTAACGTTTTAACAAGTAGACTCTTTTTTTTACCATAGTGATGGAGCAATACATGATTTTTCTTCGCAGCTTTACCCCAAAAGAGCAACTGCTATGAAACACAGACAGACAGGACTACCTGAGTTAACTTTACTAATGGGAAATATCTTCCTCAGTGGATGCGGAAGTAACGTGGAACTGATACAGGCTCATTACAAAGGCTCTTGTAGGTGCTAGAAGGTGACGTAAGCAATAATACTTCAAATCAGGTGACCACAGTGAAAGCCCACTGGGTGTGTTTGACTTACTGGATGTGTCGTTGTCCTTTTGTGGATGTTTCTGTGCTATTTCTTCTGCTTTTATAATGGTCAACCGTCCATTCATGGCTCTGTCTTGGTCCTTGTGAAAACTATTTGTTCTCTTATGTGTTAACATGGTCTTTTCCTGTTTGTATCTGCACGCAGCCCCATTTATTGCTTGTTCAGTTACGGTAATATTCACTTTACTAAATTTAATACTGCGTAAAAATAGGAATAACTGAGATATTGCAGATAAATAGACAGATACGCTACCATTCAAATGTTTGGGGTCAGTAAGAGTTTTTGTTTTTGAAAAAGGTCTCTTATGCTCACAAAGGCTGAATTTATTTGTTTAAATACAGTAAAAACAGTAATATTGTGAAATATTATTACCAGTTAAAATAAATGTTTTCTATTTTAAGTCATTTTAAAATGTAATTTATATTTGATTGCAAAGCAGAATTTTCAGCAGGCATTATTCCATTCTTTAGTGTCACATGATCCTTCAGAAATCATTTAGCAAAAATTAACATTTAATATGTCGTTATAATAATCAGTTGAAAACAGTGTGAAAACATTTTTTAGGATTCTTTATGAATAAAAAGTTCAAAAGAACAGCATTTAATTCAAATATAAATAATTTGTAACTTTTACTGTCATTTTTGATCAATTTAATGTATCCTTGTTTAATAAAAATGTTAATTTCTTAAAAAAAAAAAAACACTTACCCCAAGCTTTTGAATGTTTGTGTACATGGAAAATATGGTTTATGACTGACTCTTTTGGCAGCTATAAAATAAAGTAATACTGAATGATTGGAAAAGTATTATAAAGTAAAATGAAAACTAGACAAAAAAATCCCTATAAAATAATTAAAAAAATTATTCATATGCAGTCATTTCTGAGAATTTTTACGTTAAAGGGAGACCTAAAAATGAAAATTCTGTCATTAAAGGAGAAGTCCACTTCCAAAACAGAGATTCACATATAATGTAGTCATCCCCTTGTCATCCAAGATGTTCATGTCTTTCTTTCTTCAGTCGTAAAGAAATTATGTTTTTTGAGGAAAACATTTCTGCATTTTTCTCCATATAATGGACTGATATGGTGCCCCGATTTTAAACTTCCAAAACGCAGTTTAAATGCGGCTTCAAACAATCCTGATTTTTGAAGTTGAGGGAGAAAATACGATTGGAGTTTTTCGACGTAACTGTCTTGAGTTCAGGCAGAGAAAAACAAGACGAGCGTTTGAGATTAAAAACTATTTAAATTGTATTATTTTTTATTAAAGTAACCGAACGTTATGCTAGATAAGACCCTTCTTTCTCTGCTGGGATCGTTTACAAACGCATTTGGGATCGTTTGAAGCTGCATGTAAACTGCCTTTTGGAAGTTCAAAATCGGGGCACCATATCAGTCCATTATATGGAGAAAAATGCTGAAATGTTTTCCTCAAAAAACATAATTTCTTTACGACTGAAGAAAGAAAGACATGAACATCTTGGATGACAAGGGGGTAAGTACATTATATGTGACTCTTTGTTTTGGAAGTGGACTTCTCCTTTAATTACCCTCATATCATTCCAAACCCAGAAGGCTTTTTTTTTTTCATCTTATGAACACAAAGTAACATTTTTGGATGAAATCCGAGAGCTTTCTGGCCCAGAAAGGTAGTTAGAAAATAGTAAATTTAAAAAATAAATAGTCATATTTTTGACAATATGTGACATAAGTCGTTCAACCTTAATTTTATGAAGCTACGAGAATACTTTTTGTGTGCCAAGAAAACAAAAATAGTTATTTGTCACATAGTAATTATCACATACACTATTTTAAAGATGTCATAACTACCTTTCTGGGCCTTGAAGTGTCAGTTGCATTGCTGTCTATGCAGAGTCAGAAAGCTCTAAGATTTTATCAAAAATATTTTAATTTGTGTTCAGAAGATGAACGAAAGCCTTACTGGTTTAAAAAACAACATGAGGGTGAATAATTAATGACAGAATTTACATTTTTGAGAGAACTTTCCCTTTAAGAATACTAATTTCTCTACTTTTTGGAGAACCCATCATGTGTTTCATTATATCTTGTTGGGGGCTTTGCTTGTTTGCTCTCTGTCCAAATTAACCACCCAGTTTCTGTCCTCAACTTGAAGTGAGAATAGATCAGTTGTATGATTTTCAGTTGACATTCTAAACCCTGTGGCAGACGTTACCCAGCAGGACCCAGAACTCTGCTTCTCCCAGCCATCCTAAACCCAGCTGTTCCCTCAATCATGTCCTGGGAATCTCCATGCAGTGCCTCTCGTACTAACTTTGTCCTTCTTTCTCCATGCTGGCTCCTTCCTCCCCCCTCCACCTCCTCCTCCTGCTTCCCAGCCACCCCAGCCTCCCCAGCCTCCCCAGCCTCCCCAGCCTCCTCAGCCTCCCCAGCCTCCTCAGCCTGAAGTGACAGATGAGGGTTTTGAGGCGGAAGTAGATATAGACGATGAGGATGAATTCACAGACAACGAGGATGATTATGAGCCAGAGCTGCTCTTAATGTCTTCCAATCAGCCAGTTAACCAGCCCATTCTGGCCGCTGCGCAGTCTTTGCACCAGGAGGCTCGCAAGTGGTCCAGTAAGGTACTCTGCTTTTCCGGCCCCGGCGGGCCGCAGCATCCCTTCTGCATCCAGATATTACTGTGGGAATGCTGAAACCAGATAGCTGCTGCTGCTGCTGCTGCTGCTGCTGTTGTTGCTTCACACTTGGGTCCGGTGTGTTTTTTTTTTTTTTTTTTTGCTGCTGGGGTTGCCAATGACCGCGACTGGAATGGCAAGTTTGTTGTGCATTTCTTGGACAAACTGATACTGGCTTCACAAGTCACTTCCCTGCTCATTTCTGATAGTGTCACACCTCTGTGCCCCGGTTTGAACGAGGAACCATTCACTCAACCGCTGCTGCCAAACACTCTGCTTTTGCCAACCTGTGAAGCCATGGATGACAGTTTCCCAATGACTTCGGAATTACACGTGTTGAAGTCATGTCACATGCCTGTTTGTTTGTTGAGCACTTTTCCTAACCATTTAAATGTCATTGCAGGATGTTACATATTAACACACTGAAACTTTGCATGAATGTGTATAAACATAACTCTCTCACTAAATGATCAGGTAGAATCCTATGTAAGCTATACTGATAAAAATAAATATGTTAATTAATATATATATATATATATATATAAAATTTATAAAATTATAATTTATTCATTAGATAGGCACGTTATTGTTGACAAGCTGGATGTAAATATTTCAGATTCTACGGAGCCCCTAAAGTTATGTTTGCAGACAAAAATGCCCTCAAAGTTTCTTGTGCACACAAGAGAACTTTGGAAAGTTTTTTTCCATCAAATACATAAAATAAACAAATGATAAATAAAATAAATAAATAAATCTTACAGACTTTTTTCTTGTAATTGTGAGATATAAACTCACAAACTGCAAGGAAGAATTGTGAGATAAAGTCTCGATTACCTTTTCCCGCCTAAATTCTGTGGTGGAAACAAACAAACAAACAAAAAAAATGACATAGTAACTCCAAAAAATTGCCACTCCAAATTCCAAGAAAAAAATAATAAAAACTGTGAGATGCAAACTTTTTTTTGGTGGCAGAAATTAGCTTCCATACTTTCCCCCATGTGCGAGAAACTTGTACATGCAAAAAAAAAAAAAAAAAAAAAAAAAATTTTTTTTTAATTTTGTGGTGGAAGAAACCCTGAATTGCAAGATATCAACTAAGAATTTTGAGAAAAGGAAAAAAAAAAAAAAAAACAGATTTGCAAGATTTGAACTTTGTGGCAGAAATTAGCTTCCTTATTTCCCCCCATGTGTGGGAAACTTTTAAATGCAAACAAAAAACTTTTTTTTTTTTAATTTTGTGGTGGAAAAAAAAATAATTGTGAGATATTACCTCAGAATTCCAAGAAAAAAGTCAGATTTGTGAGATTGCAAGAAACTTGTACATGAAAACAAAAAACTTTTTTAAATTCTGAAAAAAAAAAAAAAAAAACTTGCCAGATATCAACTCGGATGTTTAAGAATATCAGAATTGTGGGGGGTTTTTCGTGGCAGAAATTAGATTCCATATTTTCCCCCATGTGTGAGAAACTTTTACGTGCAAACAAAAAACTTTTTTATTTTTTTAAATTCTGAAAAAAAAAAAAAATAATAATAATCCCTGAATTGCAAGATATCAACTCAAAATTTTAAGAAAGTCAGAATTGTGACATGTAAACTCAGAATTTCAAGAAAAAAAAAAAAATCTAAATTGTGAGATGTAAACTTTTTTTTGTGGCATAAATTAGCTATTAGCTTCCATACTTTCCCCCATGTGCAAGAAACTTGTACATGCAAACAAAAAACCTTTTTTTAAATTCTGAAAAAAAACCCCTGAATTGTGAGATATCAACTCACAATTTTAAGAAACATGTCAGAATTGTTTTTTTTTTCGTAGCAGAAATCAGCTTCCATATTTCCCCCCATGTGCGAGAACTTGTACATGCAAACAAAAATCTTTCATGATGTGAAACATTTGCACCTACACTGGAAAAGTATATTTATAAAACAGTAACAAGCATGCAAATGCTTTTCCATGTACACAGAAGAAATTCTTGTTCATGTGCATTTGTTTCTCATAAGTGTCCTACAAATGTGACTTCAGCAGCTTCATGTGTCTTCAGGAGACATGAGAAACCTATACTAATTTCAAAAAAGGCATGACTGATATGCATTGGATGAATATGACATGATTCTAAACACTGTTTGTCTTTGTGACATTTTAGAATGTTAGAAATAGAAGTTAGATATATAGTTAGAGCTCATCACCAATCACAGATTAATAACAGGCAAAACTGATCTAATTGAACAAGCAACCGACTATAGGGACAGTTGGATTTTTGTAGTTATTACTTGTGTTTGCCAAAGTACGTCTGTAATTAAACCCTTACTTTAAGTCCTCAAGCTATGTCTGCATGTTTTTCCCAACTCTTTTAGGGTAATGATATCATTGGAGCAGCTAAGCGCATGGCCCTGCTCATGGCGGAAATGTCTCGCCTAGTGCGTGGAGGCAGTGGGAATAAACGTGCCCTCATTCAGTGCGCAAAAGACATCGCCAAGGCCTCCGATGAGGTCACACGGCTGGCTAAGGAGGTAGCCAAGCAATGCACCGACAAACGGATTCGCACAAACCTGTTGCAGGTATCAGTAATAGAGCTTTCTTCCAGCATGGATAGATGAATACTTGCAAACCGGCTTGTTTGTCAAGTAAATGTCACCTTTGTGAACTCTGGAATGTTTCTTCCAGGTTTGTGAGCGTATCCCAACTATCAGCACTCAGCTGAAGATCCTGTCCACAGTAAAGGCCACTATGTTGGGACGTACAAACATCAGTGAGGAAGAATCTGAGCAGGTGAGGACACAAAACACATTAATCATCTTTAAACGGGTCATGAACTGAGAAACCAAAATTCCCTTGATATTTTGACATATAAGTGATCACTGTACTATAAAAACATCCTGGAAGTTTCAGAACTCAAAACTTTCTTGTAAATCAAAAAACAGCTTGTATTAAAGCCAGTCTGCCAAAACTGATCCCAGTATTAGGAAAGAGTGGATGAACTTTATTTTTAATGAAGTTCCAGACTGCATCAGTAAGAACTTTGTTCACTTCATTTTACCATGGATTCGTTTACAAGCAAGGAACAATTCGATGCAGCATTTTCAGAAAGATTGAAACTAAAAGACGATGCTGTCGACTATATTGAATCCGACAGTGATGTCACACCACAAGTGTGAGTTTTTATAAAGTGGTCACTATTGCTTTGTCTGCTATTACAGATTGTTTGATATGTACTGAGTATTTATGCATTTTTAATCTAAATCACATCTATGAAGAATGTAGGCTGTCAAACATACAAAACTGTTAGCCAATCATAGCAGTGGGCGTTTATTTCCGAGTTTACAGTCTGCCAACAGAGAGTTGTGATGAAGTCCTGGAAGAAACAAATCATTTGATTTAGGACGGGACTTTAAATCGCATATTGCGAATCATTTGACTTAGGTCGGGACTTCAGAGCGGGTTCGCAATTTATTTGACCTAGATGGGACTTCAAATAGCATATCAGGAATCAATTGATTTAGATCTGGACTTCGGAGTGGGTTCGCAAATCATTTGACTTAGGTCGGGACTTCATATTGCATATTGCAAATCATTTGACTTAGGACGGGACTTCAAATTGCGTATTGCGAATCATTTGACTTAGGTCGGGACTTTGGAGCGGGTTCACAAAATCATTTGACTTAGGTCGGGACTTCATATTGCATATTGTGAATCATCTGACTTAGGACGGGACTTCAAATTGCGTATTGCGAATCATTTGACTTGGGTCGGGACTTTGGAGCGGGTTCACAATTCATTTGACCTAGGTCAGGACTTCAAATCGTGTATCGCGAATCATTTGACTTAGGTTGGGACTTCAAATCACATATCGTGAATCATTTGATTTAGATTGGGACCTCGGAGCAGGTTCATGAATCATTTGACTTAGGACGGGACTTCAAATCGTGTATCGCGAATCATTTGATTTAGATCGGGACTTCGGAGCAGGTTCGTGAATCATTTGACTTAGGATGGGACTTCGGAGCGGGTTCACAAATCATTCGACTAAGATTGGGATTTTGGAGCGGGTTCGCAAATCATTTGACTTAGGTTGGGACTTCAAATCACGTATAGCGAATCATATGATTTAGATCAGGACTTCGGAGCGGGTTCGCGAATCATTTGACTTAGGTCGGGACTTTGGAGTGATTTCGCAAATCTTTTTTTCTGATTTTTCTTTTTCTAAAACAGTAGAAAACAAACCATTAAGGCAGTACAGTTATAAAAACAAAAAGAAAGTATACACAAATACAAATCTCTTAAGAAAATAAACCGTGGATTTACTATAGTAAAAGTGTAGTATACTTTAGTAGTGATACTTTGCATGTGCTTCACTTTATTTTTTATTAGTATATTTTTATTGATCTATTTATCTTTAAAATTTAGAAGAGAAGACATAGTTTGATAAGTGAGATCTCTGATTAAAGTCCTTAAAAATAAAAAAGAAGTGCTTAAAGTCCTTGAAAGTCCTGGAATTTTAATTTTACAGTATCTGTACAAACCCTGAAAAAAGGCAGTTCATGACCCCTTTAATGAAGGATTTGTTGGATTGGATTGGAATTAAATTGATTGTGTTTGTTTTTAAGGCTACGGAGATGCTTGTGCACAATGCACAGAACCTCATGCAGTCTGTGAAAGAGACGGTCAGAGAAGCTGAAGCCGCCTCCATCAAGATCCGCACAGATGCAGGGTTCACTCTTCGCTGGGTCCGAAAGACCCCCTGGTACCAGTAAACTGAGGACTCGTTGTTTTCGATTAGCAATTCGCATCCTTGCCTTTTCAAACGTGTGGGATCTGATAAGGGGTGGCAGTGTGGAGAGAATGAACCCTATCTGATTTTTATACCTTTGGACATCAGCGTTCGGCTCTAGTTTCGGGTTGACTGGTATTACTTATTTTTATTTACTTGCTGGTATTGGTACTTGGTACACCTACGCTGCTTCTTACGGAGGCTGTTTTTGTCCGGAAGGTTTGCTGTTGTTACCTTTATCTCACACTACTGAGGTATAGTGTAGGAGTATACAGGAAGCAGATTTTTAAATATATATTTTTGGTATGTTGGGTTTCCAAATTCCAGGTATATATATATTTTTTGCATGAAGATGTTTTCTATTTTCTATTGGAGAAAAATGGCATGATGCCTCTCTCGAACAACGTCGGAGTTCATGATGAAGATGAAATTTACTTTAAATTAGTTTTTGACAATTCAATTTTCTTATTGAAATGTATATATTTATATTTCCTATCTTTCATCAGAACATAATCACAGATCACTTTTTAGTCGCAAATATACAACACAATGTTGTACGTTTTACTTTGCTATTCAAAAACCCTATGGCTGGTGGTTTTTAAGTCACAATTCACTATAATTAACTGTTCTTCGCTCATATTTATAATGAACTTTTGCTTAGCTATTTATTAAATATTATATTGCCTTTTTTGATGGGTCGTGCCATTACAAAGATGTATTTTGCATGGCATGGTTGATGCCAAAGATTTTGTTTTTTTACACTTTAGCTATCAAATAAACACATCTATGGTGTAACACTACTTAGACATGTAAAAGCTTAGATAGTTAACACTTAAATTCTTTATACTTCATTCACACTCTTCTTTCTGATAAGCTTGTTGAGAGAGTGAACCATTGTTTAAATTTGTTCAAAGAAAAGCACAATCCTCACAACAGTTGAACTGTTCTTTCTTATCTCAGTCTGTTTACAGTTTACAGCTGTAATTTTGACGTTTATCTGCGTGATTGTGTTTGTAGTATATTGATGATGGAGCTGTCTTAATGTTTTTACCCATTTAAAAAGAATGGGTAACAAGACCCAGGTGGCTTGTTTAAATGTAATGCTTATGTGTTTGGAGATGCTTAAAATGCAGAGTTTACCCAAAAAAAACCTTTCTGTTGTCCTAAAACTGAAAATGTTTTTGTCAATGCATTGAAAGTCATGTTGTTTTGGACCCCATTGACTTTCAAGTATAGACAAAAACAGAGATATTTTTCAAAATGTCTTCTTTTGTGTTCCCAGAAGAAAGTCAAGTTTGGAATGACATGAGGGTGAGTAAACTGCAGATTTTTTTGGGTGATCTATCATTTTAAGGACAGTAAATTCACAGTATAGAATCAAATGTGTGGAAATTGTGCAATTATAGTATGAAAATCCCAGTAGCACAAGCTCATCACCATTATTAGCTGAAGATGCGCTCTGAAATTTTCTGTACAGCTACACGAACACTATCAAGATGCTTCACTGCCTTGCATTCACTTAAAAACTCTTATCTACAACATATACATTTAAAGGAGTACCTTTTCAGCCCAATATAGTGCCTCGTTGTGAAAGTTTACAGGGCTGTATTTGTATGTGAAATAGCATGTTGTGGGTTCTGATGACATTTAGAAAGGGTGAAATTACTGCTTTGTGAATGTATATATGACACTAATGTTGACTTTTTCAGTGTCACAGAAAAAAAAACATCTTATGTGCCTCAGATTAATAAAAAAACAGTTAAGGTGTTTTGTTTGGCAACTTCATTCCTCAAATATGTCAAGTTATTGTCTCATTTGTACTGCAAAAGGACTTAGTCAAAGGTGGAAACACACAAAATTCTTTTGTTTGCAAACTTTATAAATCTGAAGGCTTTTGGTTTAAATACATATCTCAAAATGCAGGTATGCAATTCTCTTGACATTTTACAAAATAATGCAATTGCGTGTCCTTGTGTGCAAATCCTCAAAGCTTCATTTAGGTGGCAGACCTGCATATCTACCATATCACTGCAGGTCGGTGCAACAGAACCGATTTTATCACTTGTGCTCAAAATGGCTCCGTAGTGCTTGTAACTACTTAAAGTGTAATTGTCTACAATCAAATACAGCTTCCATTCACTTCTGAGCAGTGATGTGCTTGTGTAGTAGATGAGTAGATTGCATCACTGTAAATATGTCTTGCTTTAAGCATGACTGTTTTTTAAAAAGGCAATTTGAGTGTGTGAGGCCTCCTTAAAGTATTTTTTTCATTCAAAGGCCACTGGCAAAAGTATGTGAAAAATGAAAAAATAAGGCTTGTGAATATGTGCAGAAACTCCCAGATATGGTTTTGTGCCAATATCAAAGACTGTAAAGCAGTATTGTGAATTACCGTACCTTAAATCCTAACATAATACAGTTTTAATACATTAAATGGAATGTTACTGATATGAAGTTAAAGATTCCCAAAGAAAATGCTCTCCTAGTACTCTCCAGTGGAGAGATTTTCACTTCTTTCAAATTGCCAGTTACTTCCCACAAAAGAAGAAACATAAATATTACAATAACAAATGTAACTGCGATGTTAAAAAAAAAAACAAAAAACAAGGGAGATTGTGCACAAGGTTGCAATCCTGTATGATCTGTCACTTAGAAAATGGCACCTCTAATAAACTTTTGGCATATCATTGTGATATTCTGCAGCTGGCCTCATGTCCTGACCTGGAACTTCCCAGCTTTGGTCACATATTTCACACCCTTGAATGGTTTATATTTCTCTCCGTACATGTCTAGACGATTGACTTTCAGACCTGGGAAACAGAAAAGAGAGCGAAGTAAGCATAACGCTATTCATATAGCACATATTAAAGGAGAAATCCAATTCCAGAATAAAAATTTACAGATAATGTAATACAGATAATCTTGTCATCCAAGATGTTCATGTCTTTATTTCTTCAGTCGTAAAGAATTATGCTTTTTGAGGAAAACATTTCAGGATTTTTCTCCATATAGTGGACTTCTATGGTGCCCCGAGTTTAAACTTCCAAAAGGCAGTTTAAATGCAGCTTCAAACGATCCCAGCCGAGGAAGAAGGGTCTTATCTAGCAAAACAATCTGTTATTTTCATAAAAATAATACAATTTATATACTTTTTTAATGTCAAAGGCTCATCTTGTCTTACTCTGCCTGGACTGTTTTTGTTCCGGTTCATGACAGTTAGGGTATGTTGAAAAACTTCCATCTCATGTTCTCCCTCAACTTCAAAATCGTTCTATAATCGCTGTTTTACCTTTTTTGTTACGGGTGTTTGATCTTCTTTGCATATTCACTTTGAAAGACTGGGTTGGAACTTCTGCTAGGGCTGGGAGTCTATTCCAAAAAGAATTGATTCCTCGATTCCAAAGGTTGGAATCGGTCCTATCAAAGGGAATCGACTCTCCATTCATAGCCGTTTTCAGTCCAGCAAAGCTTATCTATGGGCACCTCTTACACGAAAGGCTGCATCATACGAAGGCTGCAAATCTCAGCTGCTGTCATCAAACATCACTGAACATCGATTCACAAAAATAAACTGAATGAAAAGAGTCAGTACTAAGCTTGTTTGAGTTTGAGGATGCACAAGTGATTAGAAGTCTGATTCGTTTCCACAAAAAGGTTCTTTTGGATAGATCGTTTTAATAAGTTATTTTACGGTGGAATAAGTTATTTTACGGTGGAACGGCCTTATATTGTCCACAGTTCTGAGTGCTGGACGACAGAATAGATCATGATCGAGGGTCTTGATCCTATTTCCATCTTAAATAAACTGCTATTTATTAACCTTTCTATCAGCCAATGCTAATTCTGAAAGTAAACGCTGAGAGCACAGATCAGTGGCCGAGAGCGCATTAGATTGACAGATGAACAACAAGCTCTTATATCAGTGTTGTTGTTCTGGTTATTTTGTTTCAGCGTACAGTTTGGCAATTTTGCAAAAAGCATACCGTTAAAGTACACATCATTCAGCTGAACTGCGCTGTGGGCTATGACTAATTTCATGTGCAATGCAGTCAAAATTCATCATTTTTAAAAATAAAGCTTCATATTATGATAAGGCTACTCTCTAAGACCTTTATATCCTACAGTTATGGCCAAATTAGGTTCCTCCACTCTTAAAAAAAAAAAAAAAAAAAAAAAAAACAAACAAACCAAGAACTGAAAAAGAATTGAAAACAACAGTGAGGAATTGATTCTTGGAATCAAATCTCATCGATTCCAGAACCAGGAATTGGAATCGGACTCGATTCCAAAATTTTCAGAATCGAACAGCCCTAACTTCTACAGCCATGTAGGCTGATTTTGAAATGATTTTTGAAGTTGAGGGAGAAAATACGACTTTTCGACATACCCTTGAACCAGAATACACAGAGTTCAGGCAAGATTGATATTAAAAAGATTAAAAAGTATTTAAACTGTATTTTTTTAATGAAAATAACCAATCGTTTCGCTAGATAAGACTCTTCTTCCTCAGCTGGGATTGTTTATAACCGCATTTGGGATCGTTTGAAGCCGCAATAAAATGCATTTTGAAAGTTCAAACTTGGGGCACCATAGCAGTCCATTATACAGAGAAAAATCCTGAAATGTTTTCCTCGAAAAAGATAATTTCCTTACGACTGAAGAAAAAAAGACATGAACATCTTGGATGACAAGGGGGTGAGTACATTATCGGTACATTTTTGTTCCGGAAGCAGACTTCTTCTTTAAGATGAATAAGATGAAAAGTAAACAAATAATAAATCAAGCAGGGTTATAGCAGCTTTTTAAAAGCTTCTTAATAACAATAGTGCTTTATCACAAGGTCCTGCTGGCAATGAATAACGACCAAAGCTGATAAAAGGACACTAGCCAACCTGAGATGGCTAACTGCTGGATTTTCAGGTCAATGTTCAGACTTGGGTTCTCCTCTGGTTTAGGAGCTCCAGACTGCAGGCTTAGACTTCCTTTCAGATTGGGAAGCTTTTGAGAGTTAAGTTTCCCTATGTCCCACACCAAAATCTACAAGACAACACCCAAAAGAAAAATATAGTTTCAAATGATCTACAGCTGTGACATTACTATAATACCACCAGTACAATAAATCAATAAAAACGGAAGACAAAGAGTTGCATCTGACCTTTGTGACGGGGTCATAGTTGTAGGTTCCCTGAGTGGCGTTGAGATTGGCACTGAGAACCACTTTAGGCATGTGTACGGTCACTACCAAGCACTCCACAGTCTTTCCCATGGTCTGCTTAGGACCCACAGTGATGTCCAGTCTTCCTGAAGATCCAGTCTCAAAGAAACTGATGTTCTGCTTCACATATACTGGGATTGCTACAAGGCTGTAAAATCAGATAAAAAAAAAACTTTTGACGAGGAATATCTAAATAACTTTACACATATTTTAGTATTGTGAAACCATTTACTACAGATCAATACTCTGCTTACTTCTGCGCACTTATGTGATACGACATGAGCTGAAAGTTTCCATCAGGGGGAATGAAAGAGATAACTCTTTCGCTTTCCCATCTCTTATAACGAACGCATGGATGAAAGCTCACATCGTCCAGAAGTCTGGGGTTCTGTGGATGAACATCATACAGTTGTGTTAAAAAACGTTTTGATGAAACGTGGTCATAAAGGTCCTTGGTCATAAAGGTCATAAAAGCTGCATGCATTAAAGAAATGTTGTTTCAAATAGTTTTAGACAAAGTGTAATGTGTATAATGCTTTATCTTTTTTTTTTTTTTCTGTCCTTGAAAAAGATACTCAATCCTTAGGTGCACTACAGGCACCCAGTGGCGCCACTTGTGCTCTGAACTTTCATTAGATAAGGTCAAAGTTAGATAAGAACACAGATACTGACAAAGATTTTCCAAGTGGGCATAAAATTATAATTCACCATATCTATTTATTAAATGCATGTTATAGATCTTATTGTGAACAATTCATCTGACTGTGTATGTCTTATTTATTTTAGAATAATGACCTTGTAATGTTTAAGGAAATGGCAACCTGCTTAAACCCAGCCCACGCAAGCTTGCATTCATCTGCTTCCATTTTTGAGTGCAATGGCCACATTATCAATGGCCTCAAATGGCCTCAAAATCTAATTAACCAACTGACAGATCCATTCTCAATTCTCCACCCTACATTTATTGTTTTCCCAATAATACAACACAATATGGAAAAACAAAAACAAAAACAAAAAACAAAATCTGTCGATAGTTTGGTTTCATCACAACTTTAAATATAGTTGAAGGGACAGAAAAATAAAATGCATCCAAAAAGAAAAGTGCTCTCACCATAAATGAGAGAGTAAGATCTGGCATGCCAGAGAGCTTGACACAAGCATCAATAACTCCTTGGATTTCTGCAAAAACTGTAGTTCCTGAAACAGAAGAGAACACCAATGTTAACCTTGAAAGGAAATACAACCCCTTCAGTATTATGCATTCACATGAACAATGAACAGTTGAGGTCAAAAGTTTACATACACCTTGCAGAATCTGCAAAATGTTAATTTCACCTAAATAAAAGGAATCATACAAAATGCATGTTATTTTTTATTTAGTACTGACATGAATAAGATATTTCACATAAAAGTTTACATATAGTCCACAAGAGAAAATAATAGTTGAATTTATAAAAATGACTCTGGTCAAAGTTTACATATGCTTGATTCTTAATACTGTGCTGTTACCTGAATGATCCATAGCTGTGCTTTTTTTTTTTTTTGCCTGCTGTTCAAAAAAATCCTTCAGGTCCCACAAATTCTTTGGTTTTTCAGCATTTTTGTGTATTTGAACCCTTTCCAACAATGACTGAATGATTTTGAGATCAGTCTTTTTTACATTGAGGACAACTGAGAGAGTCATATGCAACTATTATAGAAGGTTCAAACACTCATTGATGCTTCAGAAGGAAACATGATGCATTAATAGCTGGGGGGGTAAAAACTTTTTGAATTTGATCAGGGTAAATTTGACTTATTTTGTCTTCTGGTAAACATGCAAATATCTTCTGTAGCTTCTGAAGGATAAATAAAAGAAAAAAATGAAAAAGAAAAAAAAAAAGATATTTAGGCAAATTAAGAAAAATGTACATATCTTCATTCTGTTCAAAAGTTTACACCCCTGGCTCTTAATGCATCGTGTTTCCTTCTGGAGCATCAGTGAGCGTTTGAACCTTCTGTAATAGTTGCATATGAATCCCTCAGTTGTGCTCCGTGTAAAAAGATGGATCTCAGACTCATACAGTCATTGTTGGAAAAGGTTTAAATACACAAAAATGCTGAAACACCTAAGAATTTGTGGGACCTGAAGGATTTTTCTGAAGAACAGCAGGCTGTTTAATTATTCAGGACAAACAAGGGACTCATGAACAACTATCAGTAAACCAAAAAACCAAAAAAACAAAAACAGCTGTGGATCATTCAGGTAACATCACAGTATGAAGAATCAAGTGTATGTAAACTTTTGAATGGGATCATTTTTATAAATTCAACTTTTTATGTGAAATATCTTAGGTCAGTACTAAATGAAAAATAACATGCATTTTATATTTGGTAAAATAATTAACATTTTGCAGATTCTGCAAGGTGTGTGTAAACTTTTGACCTCAACTGTAACTGTGAAATCAAAGTACCAAAAACAGTCTTACCAGACTTATCCAGGATGGCATCGATTTCTTCCACCACATCAAAGTAAGCCTCATTATTGGTGTATTTTACACCTGCTCTTCTCCATGGAATAGTGGAGAGCTGACCAGTAGGAAGCGTTTCGCCAACATTACTACTGCCTGAAGATTATGAATCAGTTAGATTCTCAACATCACATGGCCATAAATAAAATACTCAGATATGTGGTATCTTACCTGTGATGGTGTTAACCATCGTCCGCAGGATTGTGGGAGGTCTGATGAGTTCCTTCAAGATGTTGGATTCTGTAGCGAGGGGGAAGCCATTATCCAACATTTCCTCCAAGAGCTCGTACACTATGACCACATTGTCCTTGATTGTAGTCTCAGAACATTCTCCAAAATAGTCCTGCGTAAATGATTATAAAACACTATATTATTCAACACACATTCTAAAGTATGCAAGCAAATGTACACCAAGTTTGCTGAATAAAAGCATTACATTCTTAAAATAAATTCTTTCTGAACCCAAACTATGCCACACCGTCAGTGGGTATTTATACCTGAAATGTCTCTGCGACTCGATGCAGAAATTCTATAACAAAGAGCGGAGGCACTTCTGTTTGGATGACAGAAACAAAGAAGATCTTCTCACGGTAGATGTTTATGAGATAGTGATGAGGGGTGCGGATGACAGGAGGCACATTGTCAGGTTCCACTGCCTTCTCTCGTGCTTCGAAAAAATAATCGCAGACCGAGCGGCTTATGACACTCTTCCAGTGTTTCTCCAGGAATAAATCGCCAGCATTGTTTATCAGAAACAAGCTGTGAATCATGATGAGGGCTGGAATTTCAACAGGATGAGAATGGGACAATGAGAATGGGAGTCACGGTGCTAACAGCAGGTATGAGCTACTATGTTATTCCAGTGTTTTTTTAATAACGCTGGTTATAAAAATGAAAAATCAAAAATGTACTGTGAGAACTACTGTTTTAAAGTCACTATCCATATTTAATAATCTGTATAAGAAATAAAGCATTCTTATTACCTACAGTAATTAAGTAATGAGAATTACACTACCAGTCAAAAGTTTTTGAACAGTAGGATTTTAATGTTTTTTACAGAAGTCTCTTCTGCTCACCAAGCCTGCATTTATTTGATCCAAAAAACAGCAAAAGCAGTAATATTTTGAAATATTTTTTACTATTTAAAATAACTTGAATACAATTTAAAATGTTATTTATCCCTGTGATCAAAAGTGATGGGGAAATAATGTTACAAAAGATTACCCTTTTCAGATAAATGCTGTTCTTCTGAACTTTCCATTCATCAATGAAACATAAAAAAATCTTCTCAGCTGTTTTCAATAATAATAATAAATATTTTTGAGCAGCAAATCAGAATATTAGAATGATTTCTGAAGGATTGTGTAACTGGAGTAATGATGCTAAAAATTCAGCTTTGAAATCACAAGAATAAATTACATTTTAAAATTATTCAAAAAGAAAACAATTATTTTAAATAGTAAAAATATTTCAAAATTTTACTGTTATTGCTGTACCTCGGATCAAACAAATACAAGCTTGGCGAGCAGAAGAGACTTTTTGAAAAAATATTAAAAATCTTACTGTTCAAAAACTTTCGACTAGTAGTGTAGGTAACAATTAGGATAGTGGCTTTAAAACAGATGACAGTTTTATCCCTATTTTACGAACACCCATCCCCATATAATCACTTAAATAATAAAAATCAAATATTATGAATATAAATAATACCGAGCAGAGGGTAGATCTAAAGGCTGTGAACTGTGCACTTTATAAAGCTACATTTCAGGTCCTGAGCTCTGTGCAAACAACTGTATCATCCTATATAAGTAAATGAAAACTTAAGAACCTATATTTCTTCTTTCTGGTTGCAAACAAACTTGCAGCATAGAAATTACCATAACTGTAAATGCAATGCAGTACTGTGTGATAGCTAACAAAATCATTAATCCCTCAGAAAATACTAAAAAACAAATGCAGGAAAGTTGCTTCCTTAAAGAAGAGTTACAGGATATCCTGCGTCTACCGATTCTTTTTAGACAAAAATATTCAGTCGAACAAACGCAGGCAGTCGGTTGTTCATAACTACACATATCTAAACTTATTGTAAATAAATCTTACCTGTAGACAGCTGTCTTTATTAATGTCTTCAGGCAGTATTCCCCGTTTGCAATGTGGCAGTCACTCACCTTCCAGCGGTTCATGCGTTCGAATCTAAGCCTGTCGCGAATTCATATTGAAAACACTTTTAAAACACAAACAATCGCTTCTTGTGAAAACCGCGTAAGATTAAAGACGATAAACAACACCTCTGTAAAGCACGTGCTTCATTAAAGTTTATATTAGCATGGAAATGTACTTTTTGCTCCGGCGATACGCAGGGACAGCTATGTGTCTTCACGGCTAAAATCAGTTAACCGAATCGGTTCTTTTGAACAGCTCTTTTCGAAAAATAGTTAAATGAACAGATTCATTGATTCTCCATATAATCACGTGGCGTCTGGGAACACGCCGTTTGTTGCGTTTTTCATTAAAGTTTATTAAAACGACAGCCTTTTTACAAATTCATACATTTGTATTCTGATTTGCTTGAAACGTATGTGCTACTGGGCTGTTAAGGTAAGTTTAACCCCTTCGGTTCACTCACAATATTTACCGACTCACTGAACCGAGAATCGAATGCTTTTATGAGCAGCTCACTCATCGGTTCTCGGCTCAGTATGAATGAGATAGAGACGATTCTCGGTTCAATGAATCCTTGAGAACAGCTCGGACCTTTTCAGTCCGGCTCGTGATGGAATAGATTAGTGAATCGATTCAGTAAAAAGATTCAATTCAAAAGAACTATCCTCTTACCCGCGCATCCAGATGCTTCATTCGCTCAACAAGGTGCCTGGAGCATATTTGATAGAGCTCTATCACACTAAAGCATGGCGTCCGATGAACCTAAAGCCAAGAGGATTAAACTCGAGGAAAAAAAGCTCAGGTACAGCAAACGCAAGCATCGGTTGAACAGTGAAGAATGACAGAGTCAAGCGTGTGTTTATGGATTTTATTAAACACGCGGCGGTTTGTTTGCGAACACTTTTGGGTCAGAGGTCTAGTCTGCGTGTCATTTAAAGTCCATGTGCTGTCAATTTAGTGTTTTCTCTCTCAAAAGCACATTGTTGTGGCACTGGAGAGGAATGTATCTCCATTTTAGAGCAGTGCCAATGAATCAGTTTTGCTGCAAATCCTAAACTCGTGATCATGTGTTTTTTTGTTTTTTTTGAGTGAACAATATCCAAAGCGTTCCACAATCACTTCAGTTATACATAGGCGACTGGTGAGTTCGTGTGTTTGTGTAACGTTACATATGATTAATGCTTCTGAACATCCGTTGTCCTTGAGTGTTTTATATCGACCACTGGAGTGCGTCCCTCCGGCTCCACGTGTCTTTTGTTATGCAGTTCAGCTCAGCTGCACAAAAAGTCTTCCGGCTGTACACGCTTTCATATATAACATAAGTACATGCATGCATTCAAAAAAACATACGTGGGAACACAATATAGTTGTCCGTTTACCTTACGCCTCATTCACACATGTTGGTTGCAAGTTGTGTAGGTCACTTTCCGGCTGGTATTTCTGTTCCCAACCTACTGACAGCCGCCTTATGAGATACGTGGTGCCTTTAGGAGTGCTGTCATTACGAAATATCAGCCTTGATTAATACATAATAGTTATTTGGCTAATTGCTAATGAGAATAAATGGGAATACTTGCACTCTGGTATACTGTCATTTATGAATACGCTTAGGTCACAGCTGAGTATTGGTCATTATTGCTTGTGTTTGCATACTTGGTGGCAAATATAGTGTTTTACGTTTAATATGTACATTTAGCTTCATTTTTATGTTTACGAAATATTTTCAACTACAAAAATCTCAAACGGAGCACTCAGCCAATCAGCAGTCGATGCTCTGCTCGTTCAGCCAATCAGCGGCGAGGTGGTCTTGCGTCTGAGTACAAACATTGCAGACCGCTGACTGTCCGTCTTGACTGTCATTAAACTCCAGTGAGCATCATCACCTCAAGCCATCCTCATGCCTACAGCCAGGTAGGGCTAAATTGGATAGTTAGACACCTGTTCAGCTATTTAAGGAATTTTCTAAGACTTACAATTTTGTCATTCCATAATGAAAAGAGAGAGAAAAAAAAAAAATCCAACTTAAAGTAGCTTGTTGTTTTGGCTAATGGAAGCTCACAAGATGTGATGTTTTATTGTTTTCTGCATAGTTTGCACATTTACTCTGTTACTCAGATGGCTGCTGTTTACTTTTAGTTGTACGTAATACAGAAATGATATTCATATATTTCTTTATTCATTGAACAGCACATCCAAACATCTGTTTTAGAGCACCACAAGCTTCACAAACTCCCACACTGACACATCTGTGCTGCTTCACGTGTTTCCCATAACTTACACCTAACAATTGGCTTTTTTTGAATGTAGGAGTGTGAATGTTCGTTTAGACTAATTTTGTTGTGAGCTCATTTGAATGGCTCATTCCTTGTAGTATTTGGATGTGCTTCCTTATTTGTTTACATTAATAATAGAGAATATGGAAAAACATGCAGGCTTTTATCAGTACTCGCTGCTAAGTTTTAATCTTAGGGTTTCCACACATGTCACATCCAGGGTGAATGAACGGTCAGTCGCTCAGCCACGTGTTTGAATGCTTGGTTGGTTAGATGTGGTGACTGTCTAATGCTTTCTTTAATGTTTTAGTGCCTAGTTTGAAACATTTATGACATGCTTTTCTGCTTTAAAACTATTTGTGCATGACTAAACAAATGCTGAGTATTTCTGCATGTGCTAGACAAAATATCTAGCTTGTAGCTCTTCTGCGTAAGCAGTGCTTACGTTTTTCAATTTGTGTAATGTGCTGTCAATTCTGCTTGAATGGATCTTCAGCGTTTATGCTGAATTTCGGTTATGTAAAGTCCCTCAAGACAAAAACGCTTGAGTTATGCACATTTTTTGAATTTTTGGTGAAAATAGTTTGCTTGGTCAAAGAAATGTCCCTGCTATCTTTAGAAGGCACATCATGCAAGTGAATCACGAAGGCCTTGTGCATATGCTTTTAGTGTAACTATGCTCAAGTCTGTTGTTGGGACTATTTAGTTGTTTTCCTAATGTCTTAACTGGACACGCGTGTCTTTTTTTGCAGTCAAAATGCCCTTTTCGGGATGGGAAACCCCCTGCTTGACATCTGCGCTGTTGTGGACAAAGACTTCCTAGACAAGTAAGTCACATGTTTCTTTAAAATCAATTTGATTTGAATCTATTTGATGACTTGGCTGGGTCCTGCTGTATGTTTGCTTTGGGATCAGTGTGTCGTGTCAGCATTTTGTCTTGGGTGACGTGTGAACTAAAACCTCTTTTTAAAATGTCACAGAGTGGTTGATCTTTGGTCAGCCCATGTTGGAAGCCCAGTAGCTTTTGGGTTCATAATCTTCTTTGTGAAGAAATTAAACCCACTACGTTTAATAGGCCAAGTTTCCTTGTTCTTTAAGGAGGCGGCATGTGCCATGGGCACTCTGCGGGTGAGAGGAAATCTCCAGTTTGACACGTAGCCTTACTCGCAGTGCTATTCCAGCACTAGTCATAAAACAATACCCCCTTCGTTACATAACCCCAAACACACTGGCAGTGCCCGACTTGCCATTAACGTCCTTGCCTTACCATGACCGTGAGGTGGCACACTTCAGGCGGTTTTACCAAACAGATAGTTAGCAACCTGATCTGACCTTTTTGCATCATTTAAAAAAATGTGCAGGTTAAACCAGTTTGTGTTTGGTAACTTTCATGCTGTAAATTCTATAATCTACCAGGACACACATTTATCTTTAAATATAATTGTTTATTGAACAGTCAAACTACAGTTTATTGGCTTCTAACTGTCAGCAGTATTGCAAACAGGTTTGGTAATCTTAAAACTGCTGTTTCAGACGGTTTCAGAACAGCTTGACCTGTGGCAGACTTTGACTGCAATGATTTCCATTTGATTTATTCTAAAGAGTTTGTTTAGTTGCTTGACCTGTTGTTTGCACGGCAGAGTCAAAGAATATATTATCAAGAGAGATCAGTAAGCTGCCTATTTAATGATTAGATATCAGGCCAGCACATGGTTGACCACATACCGAATATAAAAAGACTTTCAAGATAATGGAAAATAGTTTTAGCTGCTTGAGCAATTTGATTGAGTGACGAGAAGTTAAAACATTGCTTCATCACCTAAATCCCAGTTATGCCACTTGGTCACTTATTATGTTCTCTTAAAGACATTCACTGACAAATTAAGGTTTGACTCCTTAGGTTAATTTGTTAGCCTTTTTTTTGCACTTGAGAGCGAACCACAACAAAACCCCTTACAAGCTTACATGCATATACACTACCATTAACAAAATACAAAAACACAGCTATATTGTAAAATATTATTACAGTTCAAAATAACTGTTATCTTTTTAAATGTATATTGAAATGTAATTTATTCCTGTGATGGCAAAGCTGAATTTTTAGCAGCCATTACTCCAGTTTTTAGTGTCACATTATACTTTAGAAATCATTCTAATATGCTGATTTGCTGCATAAGAAACATTTTAAATGTTGAAAATAGCAAAAATGCTTTATACTTGTGAATGTCGTAAGACAAATTTTCAGGTACCTTTGAATGTATATATATATATATATGTATGTATTTTTTTATTGTTTAGCGTAAAATAATACTTAAGTCATTTTATTATTTTTGCCTTCATCTCCAATTACTTTTTATTGTTGCTGCATAAGACCTCTACTTTTGTGATTAGTCAGTGTCTAGTTCCATAATCCTCTTCAGATGTAAAATTTCACCTTATTAGATGAGCTGTTATGACCCTTTGTACCACAAACGCAGACTACAGACCGTTGTCAGATGGTTTCCATTTTTAAAAGCACACCAAGTTCATGTTCGTCTGTTATGAATGACTCATAACTGACCTTTTTTTTGTAAATGCAGGATTGAATCAGACACCGAATTCAGTTTAAAATGAATTATGCATATTATTGTGCTCAGACGTTTTAAGTTGATGAAGTGATTATCGCTCAATGAAAGAAGCTTTATTTTGTGTTAGTCCTAAGACCTTCACCTACAGCCGTCTTACTAAAAAGAGCTGTCGCACGTGCTTGTCTTAATCTCAAGGCGGATGGATCTGTTTTGTGTAGATTGTTTCGTGATAATATCTGTTTGAGAGTACATTTTAAGATGATTAGCTGTACGTGACAACAACATATGGCACAAGTTTGCTCAACATGAATTACTTTAAATAGTATTTAGTAATAGTATTTTATTTTTTAGAAATACTGTGTTGTGTATTTAGATTTTCTGGTACATTTTTCTGGTAATTAGTTTTATTATTAGTAGTAGTATTATTATCATTACATTTAGTAATACATTTGTCACAGTTTCTTAAGTTAAACCAGACTTTCATTTTGACTAGTTGCTGTGAAGACCTGTAAGTTCCTGTTTGTATATGATATGACGGTAGTTTTGGTTTTTCTCACAAAAAGCAGTAAAATGCTCATGAAGTGAGACTCGGAGCATTTCTAGAGATTGTTTGTTCATGTACTCATATACTGAGGTGGCAGAGGCTGAAAACACAGCGCCTTGATTCAAGTGTATTGACCTTCTTTTGATTTATGCATCCAAAATTTGGCAAATTCAGTGATATTCCGCGTTATACAGTAAATTCCATTTTTATGACTGGATTCCACGATTCTGTCTGTTTTTCCACATTGCATAAATCATAGGGGAGTATTTAGAGAGGTAATTTTTTGACCATCGTTTTATGCCACTAATGTCACTGATGTTGTTTTAAACTAATAAAAAAAACCTAGGGAAAAAAAGTATTATTATTATTATTATTATTATTATTATTATTTTACTTTGAATTGTTCTTGATGAGTAGATCTGGTGTTACAAAGATGATTTGTGTGTCTCACAGGTATGGACTCAAGCCAAATGACCAGATTCTAGCAGAAGATAAACACAAGGAAATGTAAGTGTCTTTCACCAGTGCTATATTGTTTGTTTCAACACAGGCCAGTTTGGTATGTTCAGTGATTTTGTTTTTGCATGTTGGTTATTGATATTTACCCCTTCATATGAATCCCATACCAACAAAGCTGTTTCACTTTGTTTAATCTTTAGAGGATGTGAGATCTCCTCAGAAAGGAAGTGCCCATATGATATAAAGCACCATTGTAGTTTTATTGCCATCTTGTGTATTGATGTCACTCCATGTAGATTAGCATCTGATCTAAACGTGTGACCCTCTTTAATGCAAAGTTTAAAAGGATGTTTAGCACATTAGTTAGGGATGCTCCGAAACCGATTCCGATACCTAGGGCTCGATACTGGCCGATACCGATGCCGATCCGATACCAGTGAAGGGTGTTTTTTTTTGTTTTTGTTTTTTTTAATAAATGTAGAATTTATGTATCTCTGTGTATGGAACTGATAATCATTCTTTCACAGTCTACTAAATACAGACTACTTCATTATAAAAAAATATGTATGTAATAAATATATGTATATTCAAAATCTATGACAAAAATATATCATAAACTATGTTAGTGGATAATTCAGCAGCATAAGTTATTCTAGAAAAATCAGTGCACAGTAATTTTAGAAATCCAAATATTTTATGAAAAAACATTATTTTGTGGGGAACAAATAAATGTTGGACTAAATCTGGTAAAATATTACACATTGCTATTTGTATTATTTTAAAATCCATTCATGAAAAACAATGCATTTATATATAAGTATATAACATTAGAATACACTTCTTTTAAATGTATAGCATATTGTTAATAAGGCAACAACATATGATAGATAGGACAAAAGAAATACAGGGCGGCACGTAACGCTTACAATATGTGTGGTCGGTGTGCGGACTGATGCGCTTGAAGCAACACGGAGTCACAGCACGCAGCGCTTTGCATTAAAAGTTTCAAAACACAGAGGGAAGAGAAATTGATGTGTACATTATTATATCTGTGCAACAGTTTATCGAGCCTTTCTTTAAACAGTTTCAAATTTCAGCTACTGTGCGCGTTAAAAACTATCTATAGGCTTGTCTACTCTCGTGTTTTGTTCTCACAGACACACGGTTGTAAGTAATATGATTTAGAAACAACGTTAAACATTAAATAGACATTTATCCACAAATCAAACATAGTAATGGGAACGCAGAATGATCTTGGAGAGAGCTTTCCCGAAATGACCGAACGCGACCAGGGTTTGAAGGCTCAATGAATGACTGACAGCCACAGCGGAGAGAAGAGTTAGTGTGAACTTTAATGTTAGGACTTAAATATTCACATGTACCTCACATTAAGCTTCAGAAAACTTGGAATATAGTGCAGGAAAACATTGTGCTTTATAATGCTTTTAAATGTCTTAGCGGTAACACAGAATAATACGCACAATATTGGATTTGGATCGACCCTCTATGACTGATACCCGATCCAAAAAGAAAAGCAGTATCGGAGCTGATACCCGATATGAATGTTGGATCGGTGCATCCCTAGCATTAGTAGGATACAGACAACTCAGAATTAAGTTCTGGTGTCATTTCTGAGTGGCTAGAGCAAGTTTATAGTGCATTTGCTCAACATACATTATGCCCTACTTTTGGTAACGGGCTTAGGAGTCAGCTGAAAGCTGGAAGCCTTAGGAAATAGAAAGGGATGTATTGTTTACTGCATGTAATTGCATGTAATTTGGGATATATATACCCAACGGTACTTTTTTTTTCTCTCTGTATAATAACAAAAACATTTATTTCAACATTTTGAACAATATGGCCCTACAATCTTTTTCTTTCTTTTTTTTGTGTTGTAATTTTTCTGATAATCAAATAAAGCCATTAAACATTTATTTGTTTAATCAAACAAAAATTATACCCTTTAATTTTTGGCAGACAAACATGGAAGTGAACATTGTTAAAAAAGTTTTAATAATAATTGTAGTTTTTTTTTTTTTTTTTTAAATACAATTAAGTGGTTGTAATATTTATTTTTATCATTTGTTTTATTTAAATTGGCCAGAAATATAAACATATAAAGATGTACATTATATTGCACAAAAGTGATACAAGAGTAATATATTTCTGTTACACGTCAAACCATACTTTCATTTTGGCAGGTTGCCGTGAAGTTTCTGTGTTTATACAGTATGATATGATGGTAGTTTTTTCAAATGAAATGGTAAAATTCACATGAAGTGACTTACAGCAGTTCTGGAGATGAAGTTCATGTATTCATGTCGTCATATAATGAGACACAGTGGCTCAAAATCACCGCAAGCCTCACGTGCGCTTCAGTATTTATGTAGTAAACAAACTGTGTTTCCGCCATTCATACATACAGAGCCAAGCGGAACATGTAGGATTCATATCTAAACTGTCTTTTTCCATTTTAATATTTACAGATGTTAATCCATATCGCGATTCGAATTAAGTGACAGACCCAATTTTGATGCTCTTTTATTAAAGTTTGTGTTCATCCATAATACATTAATTCATTTTGTATTAGTATGTGTTAGTGCACATGGTTGCCAGGTTGACAAAAATTAGCAGATAATTCTGTATTGTGCAAGTGTGAAGCTCTGTTTTGGGGATTTATTACAGGCAACCTTGGCTTTTTTTCCTCTGTGGCTAGATTAAACCTTTGCTGCGTTCCAATGTGTCTACTTATACTACGCCCTTAAAGTATGTACTCTTTTGGTGAACAAAAAGTACATACAGTGATACTGCATGCTGATTATCGATATTTACCCCTTCATATGAGTCCCATATAGAAAAAGTATCTTTTTTTTTTTTAACATCATGTGATGTGGAGTCTAATGTTCGAGAGAATATCTCTCATAATTGCATGTGGCATAATCTACTTCACTAGTGTAATTCCTTATTCAGTAGCGCTAAATAAGTAGAGTGTGAGCTGTTTCACTTCATTTTATCTTTAGAGGATGTGAGATCTCCTCAGAAAGGAAGTGCCCGTACGATGCATTACCAAAGCACCATTGTAGTTTTATTGCCATTTTGTGTATTGATGTCACTCCATGTGGATTAGCATCTGATCTAAACGATTGATCCTCTTTAATGCAAAGATTAGAAGGATGTTTAGTGCATTAGTAGGATACTGACAACTCTGAATTAAGTTCAGGCAGCTGCATTCATCTGATCCCACTTCCCTTGATCTTATCATGTGTGAAAGCACTATCTGAGTTTGAAGTCTGAAATTGTACTCTTTGGTCTCAGCAGTAAATCCCATAATGATTAGACCCTCAGAGATGGAGATAGTGATTCAATAGGTGATACTCAGAGTGTGACACCAACAGTTTCAGCATCAAGGGAAACTTTTGTCTGAGCGTAAAAGGTCCATTTCAGATCTTCACTCAGTTGACACTTCGCAAAGACCCGCCCCCCCTTTGGTACTGTTGCTATGTCCGGCAAGCCACCCACTCTCATGCCACACATCATCTTGCCAACAGACAGGATAAAGCAGGTTACTTTAACTATGAAACAAAGTGTCAGCTTTCAAATTTTGTCTTTTTTTAAAAAAGAAATTCAGACAATAAGTACAGTTCTGCAGCTCTTTAATGTGTCGTGACAGATCATTGTAGCGCCTCAGTTCAAGCGGCATCTTTTCCTCTGTACTATTTATAGCTTGAAATACCTTCAGATGTTTGTTAATGTTATCTTTTTTTTAAACTGCGGAAAGACTCAAAACTCAATTTTTTCAAGTTTGAGTTCACCAACGTTAATCTACTCTTCTGTCTGGTTTGTTTGTCAGACAAAAATGGCAGATGCGGCATTAGGGTTGGTCAGATCGCCTGTGAAGGGTCAATTCTGGTGTCATTTCTGAGTTTACAGTGCATTTGCTCAACATACACTATGCCCTGCTTTTGGTAATGGGCTTAGGAGTCAGCTGAAAGCTGGAAGCCTTAGGAAATAGAAAGGGATGTATTGTTTACTTCATGTAATTGCATGTAATTTGGGATATATTTAACTTGTTTTCCTTCAGTGTAGTTAGTTTTAAGAACTTCATTTTTACACCATACTATACTCCTCCCTATTTGTCTTGGTTTGGAAATTGTTAATGTCCAGTTACATTTGGTCAGAAGACACCGAGTGGAATCTGGTATGGACACCGTTTGAGAAGTGGTGTTTTGCTGTTGCAAAAATGGGTAGAAGAACAGTGAAAATTTCACAAAATAAAACAAAGTAAATAAAGTGTAATTATGTTATAAATACAGTATTTTTCCGCCAAACAATGTAGTTTATCAAACCCCTTTTTCTAAACCTCTCTACCTAACCGCTGGTCCCGCACATCCACCATGTTTGTAGTTTAACGTGTTTTATTCATGTTTGTAATTCTAGACTGAATCCTTCACCAAAGCGCAATGGATTGTGGGCAATATTAGCCATTAGACTGCACGGATCTACACTTTAAAAATCGACCTGAAATAGAAGACCATCTGGGGACTTTTGGCATATTCTTTTCAGCATACTATGCTTTGGAACACACTTATACTAATCTAACATACTAATCTCACATACTATTTAGGATGGATAGTATGAACAGGACGCAGAGCTCGTTTTAGCCCGTATATTATACTCTCTTCATTTTTTTTGTTTTAAACATTGTTCTTGTATTCAAATGAAGTTAAATGCTGTGGAATCAATACAGAAACGACTGTATGGATCCCGTATTGTCAAGTACCTGTGACAATAGTTCCGGTCCTTGATTCTGATTGGTTGAGCTGCTACTACTACTACTAGCTACTACTACTCTACAAACATACACCTTTGTTTACATCTGTGTGTTTCTAAAACAGTTATTCCATATACAGAGTAAGGTTTCACAAAATACTGAGCAAATAAAGTGTAATGATATTAATAAAAACAGTATTCTTCTATCAAACAGTGTAGTCCCTCAGAAACAGTTGTGGTTGCAACGAAGTGGTTGCTGAACCGCACACAAAAGTAAACAAAGGTGTATGTTTGTAGAGTAATTTACAACAGCTTCGAACGCAGCTCAACCAATCAGAAAGACCGGAACTATTCGTTTTATAAATTAGCATTAACCAAGATTAATAAATACTGTAAAAGTGTTCAGTTTTAATTCAACTGTTAACATATGTGACCCTGGAACACAGAACTAGTCATAAGGGTCAATTTTTCAAAATTGAGATTTATACATCATCTGAAAGCTGAACAAATAAGCTGTTAGGATAGGACAATATTTGGTGGAGATACAACTGTTTGAAAACCTGGAATCTGAGGGTGTAAAAAAATCAAAATATTGTGAAAATTACATTCAAAGTTGTCCAAATAAAGTTCTTAATGTATATTACTAATCAAAAATTAAGTTTTGATATATTTACAGTAGGAATTTTACAAAACAACTTCATGGAACATGATCTTTACTTAATTTCCTAATGATTTTTGCCATAAAAGAAAAATCAATAATTTTGACCCATACAATGTATTTTTGGCTATTGCTACAAATATACCCCAGCGACTTAAGGTTTTGTGGTCCAGGGTCACATATAGAAACGTACTTGAAAATGTCACTGGAACATCATATGAGAACAACTTGAGGGTTAATTTATTGGTGAGCCTTAAAAAAAATAGAATAAAGAAGGATTACAGTCAAAAAATGCCATTTGTATGTTTACGGTAACACTGTTGGGTACTGTAAATGTTAAATATAAACATGGAACACATGATGGCTTTATTATTTTTGTTAATGTTGTTGTTGTTGTTGTTTTTTTTTTTTTTTTTCCAAAACACTACAGTCATAGGAAATGTTTGGCTGTCCAGATCAGATTGTGTTTGTGTGTAACAAGCTCTTCTCAGAAGTTCTTCCCAAAGGTTGTAGGGTTGTTTTTGTTTGGATTCATAGATTATAGTGTGTTTAAGTCTAGATTGAGCCGAAAGACATGGATCTGACGGAGACCTTTTGCCCTGTATTGGTTTACTCAGCTGCGCTGTGCTCTTCCTCTCTCTGTGTGCAGATCTTAACAATGCATCTCTTCAGCGTGCACAATGTAAAACATATGATCATGAGGGGGCCCGTTCATCAAGCTTTAAACAATATAGCTTATTGTCTGTAAATCACTGGGTTGTTCCTTCCTGGCTTATGCACATGGATGCCTGTGTGATATTAACACTCATTCAGTTTGCTAATGATTATCTCATGTGGGCCAGTAACCTCAAACCATGCTAAATGTTTGATTCGGCCATGGATGCTTAATCTAGGTTGCCTGTGATGATTCCGGTGGGAACCAAAGCTCTTGTCACTGACTATTATGTTTGAAGCTGTGGGCCTCTCTTCATTGGCCTTGTATGAAGAGAAATGAATGTGGCTTGCCACTGAGAAAAAGCAAGGACCACCCTACATCCCACTGTGCCTAAAGAATTCAGATGCTTAAATTGGTCCAAGCCAGCTCAAAAAAACACACAAAAGTGAGAAAAGGCCTGTAATCTGCCTAAAGAGGTGCAGAGGCGTATGTTAACCTCTAAACCTTCAAGTATTTGATCCAAAGCGCCCTTTCTTGTGGCAGCTCTGAATGTCATTTCTTTCTTTCAGTTTTTTTTAACCACTCTCTTTATGTTTATGTTCCTTTTTGAATTTGATTTGTGCACCGATGTGCGTTCAATTTATTTATGACTGCTTGAGGTTGAAAGGGTCTGATTTGGTGAGTCTGCAGTGTTATGAATGCACTCCCACTCTGTTCTCTTTCATTGTCCTTATCAGAGATTTTGGCCTGGCACAAAGGCAGACAGCCAGCAAGCAACAGGTGGAGAGGCCAGACATGCTTTTCATTAATCACGACACTTGATAAACCTGCTATATATGATTCAGCCATGCATTTAAAGCACATTCACCCCGGTCTCATGCCCTCCTTTTCGTTGACCCACACTAAAACCAATAGTGTAACCTACTATATAGTAGTATGTAACAGTATAACACTCACTTAAAGTTAATCTTTTGGAAAAACAACACTACTAAACTAGTAATTTGACACTGTTAAATTAAAATAAAAAAATGTAGATGAGTGGAAATCTCAAAATGAATATCCGTATTTCATTCAGTACATGCTGTAATGGCTAAGGCATTTGTAGCATTTAAATGATTTTTTTATATTTTAAAATAATTTATTTTATTTTCGGACAGAATTAGAATACTGGATAATTCAAATATTGTGCATGCAATAGTGTTTTAATATTTTTTCGTTTTATTTAAAATAAAATAAAATAAAATAAAATAAAATAAAGTGTATTTTATTTTATTTTATTTTATTTTATTTTATTTAATTTTTTGGCAAGAATTAGAATACTGTATAATTCAAATATTGTGCATAAAATAGAATTTTATTATAGTCCTTTTATTTAAAATAAAATAAAATAAAACAGTTTTTATTTTTATTTTATTTTATTTTATTTTCGGTCAGAAGTAAAATACTGTAATTTAAATATTGTGCATAGAATAGAATTTTTTAATATTCTTTTATTCTAAGTAAAATAAAAGAGAATATTATTTTATTTCAATAAATTTGTTTACAATACTGTATAATTCAAATATTGTGCATGCAATAGAATTTTAATATAGTCCTTTTATTTAAAATAAAATAAAAGAAAATATTAAGTTATTTTATTTTAATACATTTATTTTATTTTATTTTTCAGAATTAGAATACTGTATAATTCAAATATTGTTTAGCACTAATTGTAAAAGGTGTAGAATTACACTTTGTTTCTACTGCTTTGTCAGCATTTCATTTCATGAATACTGCCAAACATCTGCCTTTAGCCATAGCTATATTCACAATACTGTTCAACCTCTTAGAGCTTACTGCTTAAATATAGATTTTTGCATTGCATAATTGTGTTCATTTCATTCTGGGTCATTTGAACTGAAGAGTGCTTGAGTTTTATATCACAGACAGATGCCTTGGCATTTTACTGTAAACTGTCTGGGTTGGCATTCATTGGTCCCTGTGTGATTTACGAGGCCCTGAGGCAGCAGCGTGCAGTCACCAATCACTGTACTCCTGTTACGGCTTCAGCAGTCTTCAGACCGTGTGTGGTGTTCATATGCAGTTGTTTATTTTCTGTTGCCAGACTGTACATTTACTATATGTTTCTATCTGTCTGGTTTAGTTTAATCTGTTCATAGAACATTCTATCAGCTGGGAAAACGAAGATCCACTTTTATCAGACAGCCACAGTGAAAATAAGGGAAAATAAAGGTAAAATGGAAAAATGAAGGTAGTTCTGAAAAAAAAAAAAATAAAAATCATTTTGTTTACAGATTCCACTTGATCTAATGCAATGAATTTAAGATATTTTTATATGTAACTTAAGTGACCAATGAGGTGTCCAAATATGTTGTTGGGGCCATTAAAATAATTAAATATAATTTTGAACAGCCTTCTTAAAAGCTTATCAGCACCAGGTTGTGTAGTACAAGAATCCACCAGCAGGGGCTTCAGTGAGCCATGCTAACCAGAAAAAACCTTGACCCATGTAAAACCCAGACTTCAACTCTCACTTGTGCAACACTGCCATCTTCTGACAAATAATTTGTTTAAATGATTATTATTATTGTTTAAAATCTATCTTAACTTTTTTTTTTTTTTTGGTAGTGTCCTTTAAGGAGCTTTCTTTCTTTCTTTCTTTCTTTCTTTCTTTCTTTTTTATTATTAGTATTTTATATATAGTTTTTTTTTTATAATTTTATGTTAGCTAATCATTTTTACCAGTGAAGTTCCAAATAACTGGAAATAAAATAGTAGCTGTGTGTAGCTCTGTTTTATTGGTGTTTATTGGTAGATATTAATTTTTCATGGTTGTTTTTTTTTACATTTAGAATGAACATTTCTTTATGAATCTTAATATATTCATATAGCTTTTTTCCTTTGATTTATTTTTTTCATTTATTTATTTATTTTTAGATGTTTTACCCAGAATCTAGACAAAAGTTTGGGATCAGTAAGATTTTTAATCTGTGTGTGTTTTTTTTCCGTTTTTTTCCATAAGAAGTTTCTTATGCTCATCAAATGTTTATTCAATCAGAAATATTATTACGATGTAAAAAACCTATGCTCTATTTCAATATACATTAAAATCTAATTTATTCCTGTGATCAAAGCTGAATTTTTAGCATCATTATTCCATTATTCCAACAATATACAGTACGGTTCAAAAGTTTGGGGTCAGTAAATTTTTCTTCTTTCTTTTTTTTTTTTTGAAAGAAATGAATACTTTTATTCAGCAACAATATGTTAAATTGATCAAATGTGATAGCAAAGACTTGTATTGTTAGAAAAGATATATGTGGAATAAATGCTGTTCCTTTTAATAAATTCACCAAAGAATCCTGAAAAAAATATCACAGGTTCCCACAAATATTTGGAATAACTGTTGCCATCATTGATAATAAAAGTAATAAATCAACATATAAGGATGATTTCTGAAAGATCATGTGACACTGAAAACTGGAGTAATTGCTGATGAAAATTCAGCTTTGCATCACAGGAATAAATAATATTTTAAAGTATATTAAAATAGAAACCATTATTTTATATTGTAATAACATTTCACAATATTACAGGTTTTTTTTTCTGAATGTTTGATCAGATTATGCATGTATATGTGTGTGTGTATATGTGTGTATATATATATATATATATATATATATATATATATATATATATATATAGTAAATAAATAAATAGTATCTGCTGCCTCTAGTATTTTAACATAACATCATGTTTGGAAAGGCATCAGCCACATTTGAACAGACAGCAGATGCAGTACCACTGGCAGCCAGCAGGTGGAGGCATACGCTTAGGCATTTTAACAGTTTTACACAGCACCATGCCGCAGGGTGGCTTTTGCTCGTGCACAACAGGAAATCTCATCCGATTTCAGATTACTTTTGTTTATCTAGGGACGGACAATTGAGTTGCTTCCCAGGCTGAAAGGCAAAGCTTGACTGAAGTTATTTGTTTTGAAATTCTTGAATTGAGTCATTTGTATATAGAGAGACAGTTATTGAGAACACATTACATGCAGTTCATAAATATCAAGTCAATCGCAGAACATACCAGCTCTGATCTGCGTCCTTTTGTTCTGTAGATTGTCCTAACGCCGCGCAGCCCGCGGGCAATCTACCTCCCCCCGGAGAGAGAGCTGACTCTGACTGTTTCCTGTGTCTCAGATGGAGCTGGTTTTGATGAGTGTGCTGTTCTTTATTTGAGACCAGGCAGGAAAAAGAGCTGTTGCACACCAAAAGCTAAATTGCAGGTGCGCGGAGGATCAGGAAAAATAGTGTGTTTGAGGGGGACAAACCGTTTGCAAATTGCGCACGCTTGCAGTATGAGCATTTACTCAGCAGTGTTTGGGGCGAAGCGCTTTGTCAACATTAAAGAAAGGAAAAAAATAGATTGGCAGGGATGCTTAGCTCTTAGAGTTGGAGGAGACGGCCACGATTAATCATCGGCGCTGCGTTCCTGACACTTCTGTCGAGAGCTATATGCTTGGAAAAAACGTATTGTTCACTTAAGTTGTACTGTACGTTCCTGTTAGGTTATCCCTGTGTGAGCCGTCCTTACTCTGCCTTCCCATTGGCAGACACGCACCGGTGCTCGTCCAGCCTTGGCTGGAAGCGCGTATAATGCGCCACACCTCGGGATCACGTTCCAGGGGTCAGGACGGTGACCTTACCCCGACCTTACAGGCGAGGAGGGAGGGTTAAAGCAGGTGCTTCGTCTACAGGATCCAGAATCTCGTCCGGCTCGGGATCAGTGGTCTCTGGTGGCTCCAACTCTGGCTCCTGGCTGATTCATTTCCCATCAGCCATGCCTTCGCAGCCAGTCCTCTAAGTGATTTCCCCTAATGGCTCGATGTCCGAGCGGTAACCTCTTAACGCTCAGCCCTGCATCCACTTCTTCCTGGTTCATCTTGAGGAAGGAGAGAGAGAGAGAGAGGATATCGGCTGTCATGCTCGCTCTCTCGCTCTTTTCTTCTCAGTCTTCATCATCGTTCAAGCCCTGCTGTACGTTATGACTGCTTAGATTTATGTGCTGTGAATTATGGCGGCAGTAAGCTGACTGCCAGGAAAACTCCAGACTGTACACTGCGGCCCGGCGTAGAAACGCAACATTGGCTTTTATGGCCACTATGGGATTTTCCATTGGTCTTTGCCCTCTCAGGTGGGAACATAGATCTTTTTCTGCTGAGATGCATTAGGTAGGTTGCAGCCAAGTGTTACGGGGAGTCAGGTAGACTTGTTTTTTTAAAGTCTGTTTGTTCTCCAGTCATAGCTGGACGGTCTCTAATTGCTAAGCTGCGGGCCGCCGTGGAGCCTAGCCAGGCCGTCTGTTTTCCTGCTGCACTAAATGCTGGCCTGATGGCGGTGGGCTGGTCCCGCTCCACGCTCTCCTTACAAGCATGCGTGCCTGCCATGTTTACGACAGCATTCGGATGCCTTTCCTTCTTCACTCCTGGTTAAGTGTTTGGTTGCGTATGCTGAGCAGTCGGGTTTCGAATGGCCGCAAACCCCAGCTTCGACTTTAATCATCTCGAATCACTCTATAAAACTGACCTCAGACCTGCTGCTCTGTGCTTACTGTCTCCCTAGCACCTCATTACCAACAGAGCCGAATGATTATGTGCACTCTATTGCCCCCTAGTCCTGGCTGGCCTGCGGTTGAGCTGAAACGAGGCGAGCTGGTCCTCCTGCAGGTGGAGCTGTAAGTCACTGCGCTCTTGAGCGGCAGCCAGCTATCATCATGGAAAATATGCTGGGTGTGTAATGAAGTATTGTGCTGGGTGTGTTGTAGAGGAATAAGTTTTTCCTAATGTGGTATTGTTGAATGATTCTCGAGATTTTAATAGCTGTGATGACTGTCATCTCATGCAGGATTTGTTCAGTTTCAGCAAAACTATTCTTGATGACTGCTTACATAACTATATCTGTGTGTGTGTGTGTGTGTGTGTGTGTCTCTCTCTCTCTCTCTCTCTCTCTCTCTCTCTCTGTATATGTGTATATATATATTTCTAAACATAATGTTCATAACATATGTAATATGCGTTCAATGTTTTATAAAAAGTTCACATTATTATTGTCAGACAAGTAGTTTGATCCCATTTAAATGTGTGTATATATGTATGTGTGTGTACTGTTATAAAATATGTATCTTATTATTATTATTATTATTATTATAAATTTTCCATGTGACATTAATAATCTGTGCAATATTTTATCTGCAATTTTAATTTTTTAAGATTATAAAATGCTCAGATTAAAATTTGTATTTTATTTATATATATATATATATATATATATATATATATATATATATGTGTGTATATGTACTGTTATAAATTATTATTATTATTATTATTATTATTATTATTATAAGTATTTTACATATATAATGACATTAATCTGTGCAATGTTATATCTACAATTTTAATATTTTATGATTAATAATAATAACAATAGTAATAGTTTGCTCAGATTAAAAAATTTTTATTATAAATTTTACATATATAATATGACATTGTTAATCTGTGCAATGTTATATCTGCAGTTTAGTTTAATGCAGTTTAATTGATTTAATTTTAAGATATTAGTAATATTATAAGAGTTTGCTTAGATTAAAAATTATTATTATTATTATTATTATCATCATACAAGTAGTTTAGTTACATTTAAATGTTCTATTATATATGTACTGTTATAAAAATGTATTATAAATTGCACAGATTAACAATGTCATAATTTATATATATATAAATATACACAATTTTAATATTTTATAATTAATGATGAAAATAATAATATCAGAAATGGTTTTCTCAGATTAAAAATGATTATTGTCAGAACAGCAGTTTGATCACATGTAAATATGCTATCATACATGCTGTTGTAAAATGTTGTTGTTGTTGTTGTTGTTGTTGTTGTTATTATTATTATAAATACTTTCCAATATCATTATATATGTAATGTTACATCAATTTTAATATTTTATGATTAATAATAATAATAATACTAATAATACTAATAATAGTAATACTACTACTGCTACTACTACTACTAAAAATATCAGAAATGGTTTGCTCAGATTAAATATTATTATTATTATTATTATTATTATTATAAATGGTTTGTTCAGATAAAACATTAGTATAATGTTAAAGCTGCACTATTTAATACAGTAAAAGTGATTGATGAAATTTAATGTAGTTTTTTTGTTCATTAGACGACTCATTAATGCAAATACATTTTCTGGTACATTTCTGGTTGAATTAAAATTTTTCTGGTGCGTTTTCTTTTTTTGTCCTTTGTTTTTGTCATTGTATGGAAGAGCTTGAACATTCTTAAAAACTACTACTCTTGTGTTCCACGGCCAAAAGTAGGTCATACAGGTTTGAAAAGACATAAGGGTGAATAATTCACCAAATTTTATGTTGACTGTATCTTCCTGTGTGTCCCTTTTATCGTCTGATTTATTATCATGTTTTTAGGGAGCAGATCAGAGGCACAGCATTTGAACGCTACAAAAATGGCATGTTGTTATGAAAAAAAACCTCAGCCCATATATTTTGCCAGAGGAAACCAGCAGTTTCAGCATTCATTTTAGCCCAGCAGTTAAAAGTATTGTAGCCTAACTTGTAACCTAATTTAAAGAGTTGGGCCATGTGTGTAATTACCCTCATTTATCTCTGACTGATTCACAGCCAAAAGTTCTTTAAATGAGCATACTTTTACAGAAACCAAGATCCCAGCCATTTTGTGGGAGTAAATTGGACGAGAAGATTCTTCAATGCCTTTTTTCTTTATTACAGATGAAACGCTGCAGTCGTGCGCTCGTAGATGGTTCACATTAGGCCGCGTGGTGTTCTCTGCATGGATATGAATTATTGACACGGAACATCGTAGCTCAACGGATCATCCCATGCGTCTCCCATAGGAGATCAGCTAAGGGCAGTCTTTTTACTTCAGGTTCATCTCTCTGACACCATCAGTCTGCTTTCAAAACCCCCGAGTCTAATTGAAACCTGGACTGCCACCGCAGACACATCGCTTTAGACTAGACGAAGGGTCCGAGACGAGGTGGTGTGGGGTCTTGACCTCTGACCCGATGACGGGGCGATCCTGTAACGCGAGACCGAGGGCTCAATGGTGTCTGTCTGATAGGGCGACAATGATGTCACGTTTCCGCCGAGCTCGCTCTGCACCTGCGCCGCTCATCAAAAACAGATTATTTCCGATTTGTACGTCTCGTCGTTAATATTTGTAAAGTTAATGAGCAGATTCAGATTGATAGATTGCCAAGGAAACGGAACACAAGGAGCGCGTCTGTGACATCACGGGATAATTAGGCCCGCGAGTGCGCGCGAATCCGCAACGGCGCTGATTTGCATTTTAATATGTTGTTAGCATAGGTGAAGGTTTATCTCCTCTTGATTAGATTCCAGTGATGTAATTACAAAGCGGAGTTTTACTTCTCAGAAAGGGCACCGCGCATAAACATCAATATGATTACCAGTAATTGTTTCAAAACAAATAAGCGGTTGGGTAATCAGTCATCGGGCCGCCTCGGAATTGTTTTGGAAGACGGCCTCGGCTGCGGCACATCGCATTCGGCTCATTTTAACATCTCAGTTTAAATTGGCTTTCCACTTGTCAGAGTAAAGAATATTTTAAAGATGAGTGGTGAAGGCTCAGAGGTAATCAGTGCTTTTAATGATCTTATTTGTGCGTGAGTGGCTCTGTAGACATTACTTAAGAGTCATTGAGAGAGCTGAGACACTGCGTTTGAAAAGCTGTCCCCTGACAGCCAAATCCATCCATTTATAAAAGAGGAATTATTATTGACTTTCCCCCTCTCTCTCTCTCTCTCTCTCTCTCTCTCTTTTTCCCACTCTCTCGCTCTCCTTAAACAAGGGGGAAAAAATAACAGATTCAACCTTGGGAGAACAGGCACAGTGGAAGCTTAGAGAACAGAATAAGTAATGACACTGTCGTCTTGCTGGGACGTGGCTCACCGTGAAATGGGCTATTGATTTTAAACAGATAAACTGTGTTCTCTTTTGTGTTGAGAAATTACTGAACAATTTAATTAGGGCTGGAACAACAATATTTATTACCAGTTTTTCGCACCCATCCGCCCCCCCCCCACTCCCCGCTCTTTGTGAAGTCCTCAGTCTCCTTGTAAACTACCAGAATAATTAAACAAACCATGTTGCTTAGCTTGGTGTTGCTGATTAGCAGCCTCACCCAAGAGAGGAAGAAAAGAGGGAAAATATATCCATTGATCACACTGCTAATTCCTGAAGGTCTGGAAGAATTGCCGCACCAGATGACTCTGTTGAAATGAGGATTGACGGACGCTTTTACATTCGGTGTCGTCCTGCATTGTTTGAGCGCGTCCCAGTGCGTCTGTTAGCTGTTTGTCTAAATATAGCCTTCAGTGCCAATCAAATGGAAAACTCTCCTCTTGAGTGATTTCGACAGAATTCATGTGGAGAAAACACTTGTCTTTTACATCTTCCTGTAGTTTTGTTGAGATTTCGAAGCACTGATTGCTGTCGGGAAATGAGTCTTAGACATGTTAGATGTTGCTAAGGTTGGTAAACTTAATCAGTTTTGCTTAGTTTGATTATGTGTGGGTTTTGTGTGTGAGGGGGAAAAAGTGTGTGGATACACTGGATTTCCTGTAATCTTGTATTTAGCTTTTAAATAAATTAATTTGTATATATATTTATAGCACTTTTCATGCGTAAAATGCAGTTCAAACACAAGGCAAAAAACAAAATGAACACTAACAATGCAGTTGCACTGAATACATTCAAAAAAGACTTGTCAATGTTCCATTTGTTTAATCAAAATTACAGAGAAAAACATATTGTGAAATATTATTGCAATTTAAAAGAACTTTTCTTTTTTAAAACCCTTTCAAATACGATTTATTACTGTAGTCTTCAGTCTCGCATAATGCTTCAGAAATCCTTCTGATATTTGATTTATAGTCAATGTTGGAAACAGTTGTGCTGTTTAAGATTTTTTTGGAACCTGTGATGCTTTTTTTCAGGATTCTTTGAATAAAAAGTTAAGAACAGTCTTTATGCAATATAGAAATCTTTTCTGACAACTTAAGTCTTCACTATCACTTTTAATCAATTTAATATCCTTGCTGAATTCAAGTATTCATTTCTTTTATACTAAGAAAAAAAGAAAAAAATGTACTGAACCCAAACTTTTAAACAATAGCATATATTGTTAGGAAAGATATATCTGTTTTGAATAAATACTGTTCTTTTTAACATTTTATTCATCAAAGAATCCTGAAAAAAGTATCTCAGGTTCCAAAAAAAAATTAAGCTGCACAACTGTTTCTAACATTAATAATAAATCAGCATATTAGATGATTTCTTGAAGGATCATGTGATACTGAAGACTGGCAGGATGATGCTGGAAATTTAGCTTTACATCACAAGAATAAATTCTATTTTAAAGTATATTAAAACAGAAAAACACTATTTTAAATTTCAATAATATTTCATAGTATTACTGTTTTTTTTCTGTATTTTTAATCCAATAAACGCAGCCTTAATGAGCAGAAAAGACTTCTTTGAAAAATATTAAAAAGCTTACTGATCCCAAACTTTTGAATGGCTGTATGAAGTTTATTTGCAAAAACAGATTTTTTTAAAATGTTCAAAAATCATTTTTTTTTTTTTTTAATGTCATCATGTTTTTGTGTTTTGTGTTAGTTAGCTGTATTTTTAGTTCGTTTTTTTTTTTTTTTTTTTTTTTTTTTTTTGTGCATTCCAGTTAATCTCAGTCAAACTGCAGTTGGATTATATTGATAGAAAGTTAAAGTATGTATGTGTGCGTGTAATAAATCAATAAAAAAAAAAAATAATAATAACAATAATTAATTTAAAAAAAAAATATATATATATATATATATATATATATATATATATTTATATATATATATATATATATATATATATATATATGTGTGTGTGTGTGTGTGTGTGTGTGTGTGTGTGTGTGTGTGTGTGTGTGTGTGTACTTGTTTTTGCTACATTGTGGGGACCAAATGTCCCCACAAGGATAATAAAACCTGAAATTTTTGACATTGTGGGGACTGGCTTGAGGTCCCCATGGGTACAAAAGCTTATAAATCATACAGAATGAGATTTTTTGAGAAAATAAAAATCCAGAAAGTTTTCTGAATTCCAGAAAGGGTTAGGTTTAGGGGTAGGGGTAGGGTAAGGGGATAGAAAATACAGTGTGGACAGTATGCAAACCATTGCGCCTATGGAGAGTCCCCACAAAGATAATAAACCAGACGTGTGTATGTATATATTTTTTTTAAATGTAAATGTTGCTTGTTTTAAATGAAGTATAACACATCATGCAGAACAACTTTCCAAAACCATTTCATGTCAGCTTCTCATTAGTTACTGTTGGATTTTTATTTAAATGAACTTGAATTGCAGCTTGCACAGCCTTTTTTTTTTTTTTTTTTTTTTTTTTTTTTTATTGCAGACTGCAATTTATCAGTCGTACACATCAAAAGCTCTTTACCCAGGACGTCCTGACATTGATTGAGTAGCATCCCATGGGATAACTTTGTGTCAGATATAAAATACTAACTTGTTTCAGAGCACGTTTTATGGCGGTTAATGACGTCCTCTGGTTTCAGTGGCTCAGGATGCCCCGTGACAGCTGTTTAGGGTGGAGAATGATATGTGTGTGCTCTCTGCTAAATGATTAAATGGTTAAAAGGCTTTTGATTGTACCCGAGCCACGTGATCCCCTGGGCCCCTGCGAGGGGGGAAAGGTCCCGAGGCAGCTGCTGCTTTTGAGCAGGACTCCTTAAGCCCTCTGAGAGCAGGGCCCCTCGCCGTCTGTGCTCCAAGGTGCTGAAAAACAGTTATTCAAGCCCAAATCCTGTGAGCCCCTGTGTGTCTGTGCCTGGGTGAGTGCGTGCGTGCGTGCGTGCGTGCGTGCGTGCGTGCGTGTGCGCGCGTTCGATTCCAGTCCGTTGGAGTCCCCTCGTGTGAAATAAACACCCAGGCTGCTCAGATTCCCCAGTGTGGATGACTAGGAGCAGGTGTCCCACCAAGCTTTATTAAGTCCTCTCCATTAACGTGGTGAATGTGGTCCGGTGGGGAAGAGGCCCTCACAGGAGGCCGTAGACACTCTGTCTGCCTGCGATTCAGATGTAAAGGGCCATATAGGCATGCACGTCAACCGCTGCATTCCACACAAGAGCTGCCTTAACTGCACTGTTTCATGCCTTATGTAGTCTTATTTAAAAGGAGGCTGCTTATCGCCCTCAGCCCACAGGAACCTCCCCTCCTCTTTCACCTCAACCTGAGACCCATCTTCATTCTACATCAATCATGAATGTTTGGTTTTCTAGAGCTATTGGCGACGTCACCTCATGTTTTCCCCCCACACATTTGCTGAGCTGCTCTTTAAAAGGAGGGCTCTCCAGCTGTTCATGAGCACAGAATATTCAGGGTATCATGTTTTATAGGTGTTTCTTTAACTGTGGGTATTTTCGGACCTGTGGACCCTGTAGTTTCACAGCTGGCTTATTTAATTTGTCCTCTTAAAATTTTGGATAATTTCTGCCACCTTAAAATATTGTTATATTTGATAATATTCTCTGTAGGAAATTATATTATGGCAGGATTGGCTAAACTGGGGTTTGTGAAGCCCTGGAGAATTGTGAGTTGATGAATAATTAATAAGTAATGAGCGAATAATTAATTATGTGATTTAAAAATGTAAAATTTGATATAAATAAATGTTAAAATAAAAAGTCAAAATAAAACACATAGGAAAAATTTTATTGGTTTACCTGCATAGGGCTCTATGATTTGAGAGTTGACCCTTCACAAACATCTTGATTGACAGGTGATCTGACCAATCATAACGCCAAATCCACTTTTTTGTCGACAAATAAATCAGACAGGAGAGTAAATTAACTTCGGTGGACTTAAACTTGAAAAACTGTGTGTATTGTCGTCTTTCCGCTGATGTTCATTTGTTCTTTTTCTTGCTTTAAGTAAAAAATAAAAGACAATCGGGTCACGTGTCATTAATTTAATTAAGCAATACAGTGATCGGTCAGGACACATTAAAGAGCCACAAAATGGTACTTATCGTTTGAATTTCTTAAAAAAGGACAACATTTTAAAGCTGAGACCTTTCATACCAGAGGTAACCTGCTCTGTCTTGTCTGTCGGTGTGTTGTCAGTTTCCTCTTTGTTCCGAGATGTATTTTTTTACTGCATGAGAATATGATGTGTAGTGTGAAAGCGGCAACGTTTGTCTAATTAACTAAGGAGGGCAGGTTTTTGCAAAGGGTCAATTGCGGAATCCAGTCATAAAAATGGAATTTACTGTATAATCCGGAATGTCAGAATTTGGTGAATTTTGGATAAATAAGTCAAAAGTAGGTCAGTACACTTAAATCAAAAAGAACTGCTCTAGAAGTCACTTCATGAGCATTTTACCATTTCTTTTGAGAAAATCTACCATCATATTGCGTCCAAACAGAAACTTAAAAATCTTCACAGCAACCCGTCAAAATAAAAGTTTGGTTTAACTTGAAGAAACTGTGACAGAAATATATTACTTTATGTAATGATGATAGTACTATTACTACTAATACAATTATAATAAAAAATATTGTTTAAGGAATATTTTCCAGAATTTATTTACCAGAAAAATGTAAATACACAACAGTAATTCTAAATAAATAAAATAGTAATATTTTTTAAAAATAAAATCAATTAATTAGAGATGCTTTTGATTATTAAACTTTTAATGAAACCATCAAAATGGAATCCAGAAGATTAGTGGAAACAGAATTTGGTAAAAATGAAACGGCCTTAAATATGTAAAAATTAAATTAAAAACAAAAAATGTCATTTGCTAAACATTTAATGATTTGCTGTAAAATTGTGTACAATTTATGATTTGGATTTAGACATGCTTTTTGATTTATATTTTTTATAATTTAATAATTAAAACAGTTTAGGAACATTTTAAAACTGAAAAAAGAAAAAAAGAATGTAAAAATAAATAAGTAAATAAATAAAATGGGGAAACTAACAGAATTTGGAAAAAAACTAAACTGATTTCATAGGGCCCTACCTGCATGCCATGTGACCATTAAACATGAGAACAGTGAACATACAAATGTGTTATTAAATAGTTGAAATATTAACCTTAAATTGCAGAGGTGTATTATACCGTATTGGTCCGTATATAAGACGACCCCCCTTTTTCAAGATGTACCGTTTGGAAAAAAGCTTTTTGAAAACCAAATCTATCAAGAAAAAACATTTTTTTGTATTCCATATTTTTCCTATTTGATTTTTTGTTTTGAAAGTAGGGCTGCACAATAAATCGCATGTGATTGTCATGCGCATCTCGTCAGTAAATCTAATTCTGTGATTAGTAGTAAATCTCCATCACGTGCTTTCAGATGGAGCAGCATTTAATACACAGAGCCGTAGTTCGTTGACGAGCTACGCAATGTCACGTTCATAATCAAATGCGATTCATCTGCAATTATGAATGCGATATTGCATAGCTTGTCAGAGATCTACAGCTCTGTGTATTAAATGCCACTCCATCTGAAAGCACATGATGGAAATTAACTACTAATCACAGAACCGGCTTTATTGACGAGGTGCACACGATAATCGCATGCGATTTATCATGCAGCCCTATTTGAAAGTACAGTAAATACTGGTCAAATGTACCAGCAATCACATTTCAAAATGTACACTTTTTGATACACAATAAAAATAACAAGTAGCCCATCTGTTAGGCTATCCATCATAGTAGCCTACCAAAATTTCATTAACAGTAGAAGTGAAATCTTATTGTAGTGTTTAAATCTGGTACTGTCTTGAGTTTTAGAATCAAAATATTATTGACATGTCAAAATCTAGACCCTCAATATGAGACAATGGACGACGACCGTGCTTCAAATAGGTTCAGCATACAAATTTGAGAATCACCGGTTTATGACAATAAATTGTCGTATAGCTAACATTTAATGTGTTTTAAATTAAAAATCTTGCCATAATTTGCCATTATGTCTAATTTCATATCATGCTTGCCTCCCTCTGTAACCAAGTACAATAACTTTTGATAGAACAGGTTTTGGGAATGATATGACACCACAGCTGTGAAAAAGACATGGTTTTTAAAATGGAATGATCAGTATTTTAAGATAGATTTACATACTTTTTAGATCGAAGATCTGGGTCTGACACCGCAAAGCATTAAACTCTATAAAAGACTTTGAAAAAGTAGCAAAAATAAATAATGAAGACACTTTAAAAAGTTACCAAGAGTTTTAATGTGACCTTAAAAAGAAAAACATTAAAATCTCTAACACAAATCATCCCCTAGGACATAAAAGTGCTTGTAGTTGAAGAAACACCCATATATATTGTACAACACAAAGCTTTCTACACCTTTCAAAGCAGTTACAGCTTTTTCCTAACACATGACTACGTGAGAAAGCAGATCCCCCCCCCCGCCTCCCCTACTAGGTATGTGTAAAGAAAACCCGCAGAGAACTGTGTGTAAAAGAAGGCGGAAATTTCCAAGCGTGTTATGATTAACATCGAGAGAGGGCAAGATGGAGGTCCCCCCTCCTGCGGAAAAGTGCTCTGTGCAGGTTAGCGTTTAAACCAGCATACAGGCCAGGAACAGAGAATACTGATGGAGACATTAGTCAGGCTGCAATTGGGGGTTTATTTTTAGAGGGTGGCATTTAAAGCCAGGACACTTGGTTCTGCCTGCCTGTTAATGACTCATCTGGGGAGAGAGAGCGAGAAAGAGAAAGAGAAGGGCCGCTGCCCAGCCTCCAGCGAACTGCACTCTGCTTTAGATCGTCACGCGCCAGCCCGTTTGAGCTTCAGTTTATAGATTTCAGATTCTTCAGTACAGTCTAAACGCAAACGTTGGGTTTCAAGTGTTATCGCTCAAGTCGGAACCGCATTAGCTGCATGACCTTTTTCTTTTTCAGTCATTGCGGTTGCATTAAATGTAGCTTGTTTGTGTTTTTTTTTCCCATCTCTGAAATATACATTTTCTGTTAAATCAAACCTCGAGTCCGTTTTGTGACAGGCCTGTATAATTCACTTGTTTATTGAGAGGCTAACGATGACGTGCAACCATTGACCACCTTGTTTCTATTTAAACGTGCGGCCCTGGCGAATGAATGGCTGCTTTGTGGCTTCGGTCAGTGAGATGCTTGTAAATTGTACATTTCCTCTCTGTTCCTGTGTTTATGTGGAATTTACATGACAGCTACATTAATAATGTCCCACGCTCTTGCCACCTGGTATGTGCATTTCCAAATAAATGAACCCATCTATTTCACTTCATAATTCAGACGTGCTCGGCAGTCAAAAGTTTATCCGGACTTTTTCACGACCACCCAACAGCAGGTTAAATTTGTTCCCTGCCATTAATCCTGACTCTGTCTGTCTGTGTGTGTGTGTGTGTGTGTGTGTGTTTTTTTTTTTTCTCTCTCTCTATGTATGTATAGGTGTCTGTATTCGTGTATATGTGAGGACATGTGTTGGCTCACTCCCGATTCGGCCTCTGCAGAGTTCAACAAAGAGCCCAAACGCTTGCCATGATTTCAAATGGGAAAACAAGGCAGCTCTTTCTGAGGTCACAGTTGTATGTCAATAGCTCTAACAGATGCTATATAAATCTTTAATAGAAAGCTTAGTGCTGTATAGACATGCACCTATGTGCATCGCAGGCCAGACGATCACTCCTGAGTACTGTTGGATGAATAAAGCACATCTGACATTTACTCTATGTAGTTTACGCTAAAAGCACATTCTGGCATCATTTACTCTGGATGATTTTTTTTCCTCAGTGATACAATATAGGAAATATTTTAAATAATATGCAGGTTGCTCTTTTCCATGCAGTTGCAATGAATGGAGAATGGCATCTTATGCATTGTATTAGTCTATGGATGTCTTCTGAATGCATTTAATAGCTGTGTTTGAGGAACAGGCTGCAATTTAATTAGCTGACATTCTCCCAATCTCTCATTCATGAGAGAGGTAGTGATGCCTGTGAATGAATCCTTTTATTTATTTATTTATTTATTTTTTTTTTATAAGTCTAATCTTTTCAGTAAATCAGATTGGTCTGGTTCACAAAATTCTTTATCAGTTTCTCAGACGTAATTCAAGAATTATTCCTAGCTGATGATTTACAGGTCACTTAATCTCAGCCTCAGACGTCACGCCCACGGACCGTTGGCTGAACATCTGATGCATATGGGACACAAAATTGGAAACACTAGTAGTTTCAAAGTCGTCATTGGATTGTTTGAACTATACAGGATTTCTGAGTGTGTGGTGTGATATTTATCGTTCTGCCTGGAAATAAAAATGCTGTGATGCCAAACCCTCTCATGGAAGAAGAAAGCCGTCATGTTTACAGCTGTGACAATGAGTGCTTATCAGGATCAACTAAACAGTGGATTTTCAAATGTATGTGAAATATGTAAAGTTCACAGCATGAACTCTTTAAAATGAGTTTTATACACGAGTCTGTTATTATAGGCAGGGGTGCACATAAGTGTTTTATTTTTTATTTTTTTATTTGTTTATTTGTTTATAGCCTGGTTCTTATTAGAGTACCTGGACATTTGGTCCTCACAATGCACATAGTGTAACGCATTAAATATTACTCTAAAAAAAAAAAAAAAGTTAATAATAGTGGCAATAATATAATTTGACTTTTTTTTTTTTTTTTTTTTAAATTAAATAATAAACAAAATAATAAATTGTTGTAGTAGTATAATATTTTAAAATAAAAGGGAATATTAAATAAAAATACAATTATTTTATAGTAAACCTAAAAATAAAATGACAATATTTTTAAAAAACTTTTTATATGAATTTTCATCATTTACAAACCCAAAATGAGCAAGCTTTCATTTTAGCGGGGGTTGAAGAGCATTCAGTGAAAGTCACTGAATTAAATATTTGTGCACCCGAATAGGTTTAACACTTCCAATTGAAGAGCATTCAGTGAAGAGCGTCACTGAATTAAATGTCGCATTTTTGGCAGCGAATAGGCTAGAATTATGCTTTCAGTTCAAATAAAAATCTTATATAGTGTTACAGTTTGTTGATCTAAAATGATAATTGTGCAGCTGTCAATGGCCTTGTGGGCGGTCCTTGGCCATTCAAATACAAGGTTCCCAGACCATTTCTTATTTTGGCCTTTTAGACTGCAGATCATTTATTTGATTAAAAATTTATTTGAAAAAAAAATATAGTAAAGATATTTTGTGAAATACTGTAATATTACAATTTAAAATGATAGTTTAGCTTATTACCCTTTGGCAGGGAGTCATCTTGACCCAGTAGTGGTATAATGTAGTGTCTTTGAGTAATTTTACATTTTGTGCTGTAACATCTAAATTAGCACATGCTTCTATATACTTATCCCTAATGATATATTGGACAATACATCGTCATCACCCTGTATTCGCAGTTGTTACAGTTTAGAAGTAAATACACACTGTGTTTATTTCCCCCGTCTTAAAGGGATCTTTCACCCAAAAATGAAAATTCCCTCATGATTTACTCACCCACAAGCCATCTTGGGTATATGTGACTTTTTTTCTTTTATATGAATATAATCAGAATTATATTAAATAATGTCCTGGCTCTTCCAAGATATATAATGGCAGTGAATGGGTGTTGAGATTTTAAAGCAAAATAAACTGTAGCCATCCATCATAAAAAGTACTCCACACAGCTCCAGGGGGTTAATAAAGGCCTACTGAAGTAAATTGATGCATTTGCGTGAAAAATATCCATATTTAAAGCTTTATAAACCGTAATCTCAACCTTTCACTGTCGTACGTACGTTTATGAGAGCGGATGACGTGGGACATGGGCGTAGTGTAAACTCTGGTAAGAAAAGATAAACGCGAAAGCACAGAGGAGAGAACAAAAAAAAAAACTGGCTAGAAATTGGAAGTACAAATCAAGGATTTGTAAAGAAAGATGTTGGGGGATTTCGATAGAAGACAAAAGATGGCTGGTTTTCCTTTGCTGTAAACAAAACTTGGTTCTCGAACCCTAAAGGGAACAAATACAAGATGGAAGGAAAAATATATATTTCAGTGCTTTCTCTTGCACTTACATCATTGGGTAATTACACTGGAGACGCTATTAATATGCTGGACATTGAAACTGCTTTTGAATGTACGATTGTTTTTACTTTTACTTTTGAAATTTGCGATCACACGTCCTCTGTAAATACTACAGCGGCAGTACTTGCCACACTTTTTACAAGATTAGATGCTAGTCAGTGGTGCTCAGGATCTGCAAATCATTCACCATCGTCTTCAGTCATCTCACTTTACTCTTTTTGTGTGGTAAGTGAAATTGTATGTACTGTAATAAAACGGGCTACCACTAGCAGGCAGTTAACCATGTCCCTTTAGTGACTTGCGTTATTTTATCAGAACGCGTTATTTCTTTCCAGCGCCTTTCTGAATACAGACACCCCGCAAAACTAAACCAATTTCAAAATTACGAATGACACTGTGCCTTTCTCGGGAATTAGTTCTTTCCTGCTCGCTGTCATGTTGTTTATGTATCTCTAATATGGCAAACGTGTGGGGAGGAACTACACTGTAAAAAATAAAAAACACAATTTGTTGAGTCAGCTTAAAATAATTTGCTAGCCTTCTGCCTTAAAATTTTATGTTCAGTTAACTAAAATAAGTTTAGTTAACTTGAAATGTTAAGTTGTACTAAGTAACAACTTAGATATTTGTGTTTGTTAAACTTAACAGATGGGTAAGTAACCCAGCTGCCTTAAAAATTTAAGTTGATTCAACTCAAATATCTAAGTTGTCACTTAGTATAATTTAACATTTCAAGTTTAATAAACTTTTTTTTGAGTTGACTGAACTTAAAATTTTAAGGCAGCCAGGTAACAAATTATTTTAAGTTGACTCAAATTGTTTTTTACAGTGTACAGGAGCCCAGAGGGGAGCGTCGGCGGATGTTAAAGAGAAAACCGATTTTCAATCAAAAAAATCAACATTTGAGTTAATCGATAAAATCGATTTATCGCCCAGCCCTACTACACCAACGCCATCTGCTAGAACGTCACTTTCTCGTGAACACGTCTATGACAGTTAGTGGAAGCTAGAGATTATGGTTTTAGGATATTTTCCTTCCACAAACACATCGATTCACTTTATTAACCTCCCGGAGCTGTGTGGAGTGCTTTTTATGAGGAATGGATGCACTTTATTTTGCTTCAAAATCTCAGCAGCCATTCACTGCCATTATAAAACTTAGAAGAGCCGGGACACTTTTTTTAATGTAACTCCGATAGTATTCATCTGAAAGAAGAATGTATACATCTAGGATGGTGTGAGGGTGAGTAAATCATGGGGTAATTTTCATTTTTAGGTGAACTATACACCCGAAATGTAGCACGGCCACATAAAGGGAGCTATTTATACTGCTGTTGAGAAAACTGATATGATTGTTGATATATCTCAGCTGCTATTGTTGTCCCTTTGTTTGTATTGCCCCGTCGAGTGTTTGTGATCTTGTTTGCTCTCACGAGAGTTCCGCCGCGACGCGTCTGGGAATCCCCTGACGTCATCTCAGTCACCTGATTTCACACTTCCGATAAATGAAGCCCGGAATGAAGCAACGTTCACCCGGCTCAACACAACTATAGATCACATTCATTACTCTTTGCTGTCTCCGTCTGTGACTCTTCAACCAACCTGCAAAAGTGTAGTCTTCGTCAAAATTCTTCATTTTGGGTTTACTTATTTTGGACTATTTTTGCTTGGGGATTCCGTCACAGGACAGCGCTGTTCCACATCGCGCTCCCGGACTCAAACGCTTCACCGGTGAGGCCGATCCAATACACACACACATACACGAAAACAACATTGGACTTAAAGGACAGTAGAAAATGCACGCACATTCATTTATTGTAATTATTGTATATATTGTGTTTCCTGTTGTTTCTTTGTTTGTATTTAATAGACCTTGGTTTGCATTCATCGTTAATAGTTGTGGGGGGGGGTTGTGTGTACTGGTCCAAACAACCTCAGTAGGGATGGGAAAGAAGAATTATTTATTTGTGTAGCCTGCCTTGTAGGCTGAGCGTTACACCCTTTTCATAGCATGAAAACTTCAGTATCCATTCATTTTAATTTCATGGAATTTTTTTCAAAAACAAGTAATGTGTCTTTGAACAATATGAAGGTGAATAAATAATGGCAGATTTGGCAGATCGCGTTTGCTGTCAGTGTGCTTTCTCATTTGATAAAAAAATTAGATGTAACTTTCCACTAAAAGTGTCACTACACCAGCTATTGCAGAGTTTCTCACCGCATCTTAACATTTTGGCATCGACTTCAACACGTACTTCACTTTATTATTCAGTGGGGTGATTACTCACAAAACAAACTGTTCCTAGTAAAGTGTTTCTGTTCTTTTATGATCTCCCTCTCTTGCACCCTTGAGTGTTTTCCATTCATTCCTCACGGAGCTTTGGACTTGCATAAACCCGTGTTTACGGACAAAAAGGGCTTTTATTTATTTGTCAGTCGTCCTCTCTAGTGTACAACACATCCTGAGCCGGGGACGTATTGGCATCTATGAGGAATTGTGGATTCGGTGCAAACGCTGCTCGGCTCCGTTGACCAGCGCGCTCCCAAACCACTACTGAACGGTTCATCATACAGTGTTCTGAAGGATCTCCATGAATCATTGAGGAGCGGGCAGCTGTGAGCTCAGACGTAGACACGCACGCCGCTCTGCTTGTTTTATTTACAGCCCTTGGTTCAAACTTCTCGTCTGTATCTCTCGCTATCTGGATGTGGCTCTGACAGGTTGTTTTATATCGGCCTGCTAATGAGTATTTAAGTGCTTGTTATTACTGCTAGATCTGTATGTTCAGCGTGTGCGGTGTCAGCTGTCATAAAGCCAGCGGTTCTGTTAGAAGCTGTCAGAATATGGCCTGCATTAGTTAAGCGCTGTATTCTTCCTTCATTAGAGGTCTTCTCTGCAAACAATGTCATTGGCAGAGCAGGGCGTCTCACTTCAGCATTTAGAGCGAGCTGTCTCATTGTTCTTGTTTAATTGTATCCAGTTCTATTGACAAAAACAATGTTATTGGAGTGGAGGCGGATATTCTGGATCTAATTAACTGCGATTGTTGTGCTTCAAAGCTCCATCTGAAAGAATTCCGAAGACTTGACCTGGTTTTGTTTAGCATCATTGCCTTGTGCTCTCGCTCCCCGCCTCCATCCCTGTGCTTTTCTCCTTATTTTTGTTTGTGTTTTTGGCACCTATATTTTGCTTAAGCTTTCTTTGACCAAAAAAATGAAGTCCGGGTCTCTAAATGGTGTCTTTTTCTCAATCGCTGTCTGAAAAATCAGTTGTATCGCCATCTTGGATAGACACTCCACTCTCATCTTGCTTTAATATGTCTAACCACAAGCATATGCAAGACATGTTGCCTCTGGTTTTATCAATCTGACGTTTAAGCGCATTCTTTTCAGCTCTTGTAACATTTGTGGTGAGGCATTTCAAAGAGTGCAGTCTGACGTTCCTCACTGTGCCCCTTCTCTTCATAAGTGAACATTTGGTGTTCGCAAAAAAAAAAAAAAAAAAAAGAAAATGTGGTCCTCGTGCTTCACTTAAATTAAATGGTTTGCTGCCCAGCCATACTTAAGATCCATCATTGATCCTGTGGGTTATATTTCTTAGGCACTTCATAGCTACATAATGTGGATGAATTTTTTTTATAAAGTTAGCCTGGAAAAATGTGCCTCTGTGTGTGTTTTTAATTAGATAAAACAATTTTACTTACTGTTTTAAAAAAATTGTACACTATAAACTTAAGCTCAGTTTGCGGACTTTCATATATAATCAGCTAATCACAACTTAAATTATATTAAACTGATTTAAAAAAATCAAATCAACTTATTTTGATTAGTTAAAATAACCTATGTTGACATCATACAAATCATTTTTTTATAGTTTACATAAAAAAATGTAAAACACAAAGGTTATTCATTTGTTGTTTTTTTTTTAGGCCCTAGTTAACCTGCCTTACAAAAATATCATATTTACACACACATATCAGGGAGTTTTTCTGAGCAGAATGATGTCATACTGCTCAGGTCCTGCCCACGACCACTGACGGACTGTTCCGTATTAGCACATTTCCGCCCTCAGCCAGTTGTGTGCTGCCTGCCGTTTTCTCTGCGCTCGAGCGGCTGTAACGACAACGTCTCGTAAGCAATGCAGCTGTTTTGTAGTTGGCTGTAAAGGTGAAAATAAAAGTCCCCTGACATCAGAGCCACTGAGGATGCAGCAAATTATGTTTTTGATTTAACGCACAACCAAATACACAAACACAAACACAACAACTGAGGAATTTTAACTAAAGTGTTTAATAAAGACCCTATAGAATTATACCAACTGGTGGAAAATGGGCGTTCGATGTCCCATTTAAAATATTGCCGAATAAAACGTTGCCAAAAAAAACTTAGTTTACTTGATAGTGACACATACATAAGGAAAACAAAGGGAACAATAAAATCTTTAGAAAAATGCTTTGAGGATTTTGTTTCCTTATGTTTATTTACATTTCTGTATACATTAGAAACTTTTTTTTTTTTTTTTTTTTTTTTTTTAAGTTTATCACTCCATTCGTTTACTCAGGCATGTTGCCTATATTTTAACACACCTTGTCTATGACCAAAAATGTAAGAAGATATGTTTTCAGTGGACTTTTAAAATTTGCTTTGCTTGTCAAAGCATGAAAATGTAGTGTTACTAAGTTTTGTTTTGTTTTGTTTTTTTTCCCCATTTGATTGTCAAGTTAGTTTTGCATCAAACACAGTGTCATTTTTGGCAAGCAAGATCTGGCAACAACATTGCATTTTTCAGCTTCTGTAATGGCCCAGATTTCTAGAAAATAACTGTTCTTTGGCAAATAAATAATTTTGCATACGTATATAAACGAAAGTTCATTCGAAAGTTAAGGAACCCCTTGCAGAATCTAAAAATGTGAGTAATTTTAACAAAATAAGAGAGATTATACATGGGTGGGTGGGTGTGTAATTGTAGTTTTCCTTTTTTTATCTATTTTAAGAGTGAATGTGTACAAAATTCACTTTCACTCATGTCAGTTTTAGTTCTGATTATCACAGTTAAAAACGATAAAATCAATATAACCTACACAATATATAATAAAACGTATGTGTTTTAAATGTTTTTGCATTAAAAAAAAAAATACTAGCCAGTGGCATTTCTGTCATCAACATATCAATAGAGGGTTTTTTTAGGCTTGACAGTTTAAAAAAAAAAAAAAATTCCTGTTGACACATTAAATGTACCACAGAATTGTCTATATAAGGCAAGGTACCGAGGTACCGGATATATTCAGTACTTTTAATATAACATTCTCCCCTAGGTGCAACAACTGCGTCTAACTTCAAACCCGTTTCCGTCCGTAGATTCACACCACCTCCCACTGTACCACTTACTCCCTTTGTCACCACTCTACAGCCGCCCAATTTACATTTCTGAAATAAGAGGCTTCTCACAATTGATTGTGTTTTCCACAATCTGACTGGAGTGCTGCTTTGATGTTGTTCGTGGAGTGCCTAGACACAAGGCTGTGTGTAGAGCAGTGTTTGCCTGTGGCCATTGATGAACAGTCCCTGCCTCTCCCCGCAGGCTCACTGTTTGTTTGTGTGAATTGCCTATGTAGCCACATCAGCTGCTTCCAGTCAAGCTACTATACAGTAAATAAAACCACCGTCAATATTGAGCATCGGTGCTGCAGCTTCTTGCTGTGAGGTAGACTGCTTTTTTTTTCTTTGCTGAGGTAGTAAACACTTCTGAATAGCACCTTTTTCAATCAATAGTGCTCACATGTATGTTCCTTACCTCTTTTATTATTCTTATTGTGGGTTTTCTCAGTGCATGTGTGTGTGCTCTGAGAGGAAAGTCTGTCTGTGTGTGTGTGTGTGTGTGTGCTCTGTAACCCTACACTGAGGCGCTGTGGCAAATCTCCCATCCAGAGTTCTTCTCCTGACCCATTTCAGGCCGTAACTAAGATGTGTTCTACAGTGAAGCACTGGGCACAAAGTGCAAGAGTTTTTTCTTGTGTGCATATGTGTGTAAAGGGTAATGTGTTTGTGTGTGCGCATGTTCGTGGTTTGACTTGCTTAGCTCAGTCCCACGCACTGTGGTCAGAATGGTTAGTTTTTTTTTTCTCTAGGCCGAGGAAGTGTGTATATTGTTCCCACGCTATGAAGAGTTCAGGGTCCCGTGCTCCAGACAGGGGGCGCTGGCGGCCTCTGCTCTTAGCCCTGACCCGGGCTGCACGGGAATGTTGGAAAAACGCTTTAATTGTTACGACCTGATACCAAGATGTTTGTAAACGGACAGCATGGTTAAGTAAACTTTGGTGAACTGTGTTTGCCGTGTGAAACAGAAATCACCATTTGGTTCTCTTCTGTCGAATGCTTAATATTTTGCTTTTTTTCCACTATTTTTGATGCACCAAAGGCTTAAAGGGATAGTTCATGACAAATATGGATTTTCTTTTTTCCGTGAAACGTAAAATGAGATGTTAAGCAGAATGTTTGAGCATGTCTTTTCATTACAGTGAAGGTAGATTTACAATGGCTTCAAAATGTCAAAAAAGTTTCATATTTTAAGTTTGTCTGCAGTGATATAACTTTTTCTGAGGTATGTTGAATATTTTATAACAAGACATGCAAGAACCAACAGTGATTTGCGTCATGATGTCGAAGCACCATTTTTGTGATAAAGTTAAAAAGTTTGGAGATTTATTTTTTTAAAAGTCTTTTTCTCTCCAAAGCTGCATTAATTTGATCAGAAATACAGTAAAACAGTAATATAGTGGAATATTATTATTATTATTATTATTATTATTATTATTATTATTATTATTATTATTATTATTGTTATTATTCTCTTTTCTATGTTAATATATTTTAAAAAGTCATTTATTTCTCTGACAGAAAAGCTGAATTTTCAACATCATTACTCCAGTTTTCAATGTCACATAATCCTTCAGAAATCATTCTAATATATTGATTTGCTGCTCATTAAGCATTTTTATAATTATCAATGTTGAAAACAGTTGTCCAGCTTAAAAGTTTTTATGGTTTTAGGTTGTTTTTTTTTTTTTGAAGTTCAAAATATTTATTTGAAATAAAAATATTTTGTAACATTGTACATGTCCTTTTGATCAAATTAATGCATCCTAAGCATTAATATCTTATTGACCCCAAACTTTTAAATGGTAGTGTAGATGTAAAGTGTCATTTTTTTTTTTTCTTCTTCTTTTTTTAATCTTAAAAATCTTTGAGTGCACCTAAAAATCTTTACATAGATTGTATCTTTCTGTATCTCTTTTTAAATATGTCCATTCATTTGTTTTTTATTAATTTAAATATTCAAATACATTTTAAAGTAGATTTTACGCTGATTTTAATAGCCATAGGTGCTTACATGGCATAAAACAACTTAATAAATAAATTATTAAAGGATTAGTTCACTTCCAGAACAACAATTTACAGATAATGTACTCACCCCCTTGTCATCCAAGATGTTCATGCCTTTCTTTCTTCAGTTGTAAAGAAAATTTTTTGAGGAAAACATTTCAGGATTTCTCTCCATGTAATGGACTTACATGGTGCTCCCAAATTTGAACTAAAAAGTACATAAATTGTAAATTTTGTTTAGAATTTTTTTTTTTTTTTTTTTTTTTTTTTTTTTTATAGCAATCATTTTACTAGATCAGACCCTTATTCCTTGGCTGGGATTGTTTCAAGCCGTTTGAAGCTGCATTTAAACTGCTTTTTGAAAGTTTAAATTTGGGGGCACCACAGAAGTCCATTACATGGAGAGAAATCCTGAAATGTTTTCCTCAAAAAACATAATTACTTTACAATTGAAGAAAGAAGGACATGCACATCTTGAATGACAAGGGGGTGAGTACATTATCTGTAAATTTTTGGTCTGGAAGTGAACTAATCCTTTAATGAAACACGTGGTTGTACATTTTAGAGCTTCGTAGAAGTGAAATTTTTCTGTGACCAATGACAAATATTTTAATCTGTTACTCACACAAAGCTGTTGTGTATCATACAAGAATATGAAGTCATGTTAATGACTTTTATGATGATTTTGGCTCATGAGTTTTGTAGAAAAGATCCTTTTGGATGGCATGTAGGTGATTAAATTGAGGGATAATTTTTTAGGTGAGCGGTCCCTTTAAGAGGCATCTCTCACAGGCACACACGAGGAGGATGCACGTGATTATGCTCTCAGGAGGTGTCACTCCACTGTTTACAAAAGCTTCAAAAGGCTGAAGACGAGCTGGAGTGAGAAACCGGTGCATTTGTTGTCGGCCAGCATCTTGAAGAGCTTCAACATGCCAGCCATCTCCAGCCTGAGCCTTTTGTTGCCAAGCGTGCAGAGCTCCTGTTGCTAAAGGAAGTACTTAAATGTGTAGTTATGTGAGATCCCTCCTCGCTGAAGCCGGCCCCCCGCTGCTTCTTCCTGCTCCTTGGCTGGATATGAAGTGTTGCTTGATGGGCTTTTCCCCTCTGACAGTGTCACAAGAGGAGTGACAGATCTGTGGGAGAGCTGACCCTCCTCCCAGAGGAAGTGCTGGGAGCCAGGGGTGGCCCATTCAGTGCCCGAAGGCCACTCTCTTCTAATGGAACATGATAAGCTTTTCATGAGGCACTGTGCCGTGCTGCTTTTGTGCGCCTGTGTGTCTGTGGGCACGGTACATCAGTGCCGTCATCGCTTCACTCTGAGTTCGTGGGAACACGAATTGTGTCATTGAGAGCCACACCTTGTTAAGGTTACCCACCTTGTCTAGTATGTGTGAAAACAACAGCTAGACCTTGTTAATGATAGTGATTTCTAGCCAAATTAAAATACTTGAATTATTTTGTCAAATTAACTCTGGATTGTTAAAGTAATAGTTTACACAAAAATTTAAATTCTGTATTAATTACTCACCCTCAGGTCATTCCAAACCAGTAAGCCTTATGTTTATCTTCATAACACAAATTATTTATTTATTTATTTATTTTTTATGAAATCCAAATGCTTTTTGACCTTGCATAGACAGTACTACCATGTTCAAGGCCCAGAAAGGTAGTAAGGACATCATTAAAATAGTCCATGTGATAACAGTGGTTTAACCGTAAAACTGCAAGAATACTTTGTGTGCAAAGAAAACAAAAATAATGACTTTATTTAATAATTTCTCTTCAGTCTGAATATCATAGAGACTTGGTGACTAGCTTCTTTTTGACTCATGCCACTAAGTGACCACCCAAAACACACTAGCAACCACATAGCAATGCTTTGACAACCACCCACAACATCACTGTACTGACATTTTCTTTGAGAAATGTGAAACTAGTTATTATTACAAGCATGTACACAAACACATCTTTACATTTAGTGTGAGCACAAATTTAATAAGCCATTTTTAATGTGATTGTTAATGTGTCAGTTTAACTTGAGTTTAGCAGCTGCTTTAAAATTAAGTTAAATCAACTTAAAAATAAAAATAATTTCAACTCAAGTTAAATCAACTTAAAAGTACAAGTTATTTTAACTAATTTTTGTAACAATTGTAGTTTTAAGTTGATTTTACTTAAAAATTTAAGGCAGCTGCTGAACTTAAGATTTTAAGTTGAAACTGAAGATTTTTAACTCAAACCGTTGCAGTCTGTCAGTCATATAAAGGCAGTCAATAGGATCCACGGCTTTGAGAATCAAAAAAACATACACAGACAAAACCAAATTTAACCCTGTGGTTTGTGACGATACATTGAGGTGTTAAGACAAGAAACAAGTGGTCTGTGCAAGAAACTGAACAGTATTTATATCATTTTTTTTAACCTCTTGATCCACCGCAATGTACAACTGTCCCGAGCGTCTTCACAACAGCCGGCACATGACACGTCAACGTGCTCTGGTATATACAAGAGCAAGCAACCATAACTTCAGTCAATCAGGCTCAAAAGTTGGGAGTCGGTGAAAAGTGAACACTCCCAAGCAAACACAATCTTTTAGTTTTTAATCATTGCAACAATCAGGATAAGCACAAGTAATTACCATTTTGAGTAGCCGTCGTACCCACGATCTCTGCACTGTGTTAACAATGAGTGATGTATACATTCGACAGATCGCTTCCGGCTGTTGTAAACTGCTGTAACAGTCCGATCGCCATTGTTTCGATGCCGGAACAGGGACGTAGACAAGAATGGCTCCTAAGCGATTGAGGTGTTCATCGTGGTCATCATTTACTCCCAACACCTGAGCCGCGGAAGACGCAGTGGATGGCTTTTGTTTGTGAAGAGAATGTGCCTCCCGATCTACATAAATGAGTCTGTTCACGCGAATCATTCGTGATCCAGCTTTACTTACAGCAAAATTGAGGATAAGGGTTTTTTTTAATGAATCTTTGCAATTGATTGAATTTGACAAGGTAAAAAGGGTGTTTTTTACACAACCATTGAGAAATTTTTAACCAAAGCATGTTATAGACTTTTCATTAAGACCCTAAAGAATATCATCATGTGGAAAATGGGAATCCAGTGACCCCTTTAAGTATTTGGATTGTTTTTTTTGTTTTTTTTTGTTTTGTTTTTTTGAATTGACAGTTTAGAGGCTAAGTGTTATTTGTGTATTTCACTTTCACTTTATTAGAAGCTGCTGCTGCCACTGCACATGCTGTTACTGTTTACTCTATCACACATTGAACGCATCATTCTGTACATGCATTCTCAAGTTAAATCCAATGATCCAAAACAGTGAATCAAATCATCATTAATGCAAAACTTTTCTTCAAGACTGAACCACACTGCTTACGTGATCTAATCTCTAGCACACCCTGAGCATGTGTGAGTTATTTCTTTTATCGGCAAGACATATCGGCATAATTTTTCATATTGAGCCGATGCCGATGTTTACACTTAAAGCCATTATTGGCTGATTCTGATAATATTGTGCATCCCTACTGGATATGTTAATGTACGTGGCAGCATGTTACTATAGATATCGCCACTGAAATGCAAACCTGTCAGCAGTTTTTACAAATCCACCTGGAGTTTTTAATCAAAAAGTTCAGTTGGAGCACAGAAGAGTTCTACTTCGCTTAGCAGCAGCTGCGCCTGGACTCACTTCATGGAAATGTTGTTTAATTTTGGTGTAAGAGTGTTTGTCATCATTTCAGCATTTCAGACAGTTCTTAAATACAAATATTCTTCGTACTCTTCATCTTTTGTTTACATGCGCGCACATACACGTGAGCATTACCTGTTTGCAGACATCAGCTTCAGACATCAGTGTTGTGTGGAAATGATCTTGGTGGGTGTGTGGTTTTGATGCTTGTGTTTGGACTGCAGAGGCCATGAGAGGTCACGTCCTTCAGTGACTCAGACTATTTGCATGCTGTTAAAATCTGTTGCACAGACAGGTTTGTGGTGGATGCTTTTCTCTGTAATAATGTCCAGACATGGGGCAGGTTGTTTGTTGTCTTTGTGTGAGTCTGTTTTGCGTGTGTGTGCACGCACGTTTCTACACGCTGAGAGATGCGTGCAGAAATACAGTACACGCGCACTTTCTCAGACGGCTCACTGCCCTGCGGCACAAGGCTTCAAGTCCTCTATTTCCTGTTTACAGTGTCTGAGGTTTCCTGTTCTCGATACATCTCCACTGGGTGATCTTGTGATTGTATTCTGGACGAGGCCTGAGTTAAAAATAAAACACCCTTGTTTCGGTCTCATTAAAAGTCTCACTTGCTGGTTGTTTTTAATTCTATGTGTGCATGCATAGTTTTTTTTCCCTTGTCTTATGTGATCTCTTTTTCTCTTTCTCTTTTGTAATTTAGGTTTGAAGAGATAGTCAAGAAATTCAAGGTTGAATATCACGCTGGAGGTGCCACTCAGAACTCTGTAAAAGTTGCACAGGTTGGTACTCAGAATATAATGCATGCAGTGCTGGCAATGACAAGGTCATGGATTCCTAGAAAATACATGAATGGATTAAATGTATAGCTTGAATGCAATGCAGGTTGCTCTTCAAATCTTTTTATTGCATTTTAACTATGCACATGTACATATACATTTCCATGTAACGGAGAGAACACAAAGTCTTTTATCAACACATTTTCAACTCCACCATTTTTTAAAAACAACTTGAAAGGTCCCCAAACTCCATCAAAAATTATGTATTTATCTCTTAATGTACAAGTTATCTTTTCCATTCACATATTTGTTACCATTTCTGTCAGCAAACGCCCCGTTTTTGGTGCACATATGTGACCCTGGAGCACAAACCAGTCATAAGAACAATTCTTGTTCTTGTCTTAGGACAACTTTGACCCACTTCAAATGAAATGGAATCTTTTGTGCAAAAAATTGAGAACATCACCAAATGTTGTCCAAATAAAGTTCTTAGCAGTGCATATTACTAATTAAAAATTAAGTTTTGATGTATTTACAGTACAAAATTTATAATGTTTTCATGGGACATGAAGACGACTAATGCTACTTATGACTGGTTTTGTGTTCCAGGATCGCATATACTTTTCTAATTTAAAGAAATAAATGTAAGTTGCTTTGGATAAAAATGTCTGCCAAATGCATCATACACAACTCCCTTAGATGGACAGGTGGTTTTGTACATCCTCTGTGGTTTAAAGTGCTCAACTAGGATGTCTGTAAAACCACAAAGAGGAAAAAAAAGTGCTTACATTTAATTTAAGAAGTTTAGTAGCCCGCAGAGTTCCTCAGCAGAAATCTAAAGGTCATGATGTCAGATGATTGTCTGTTTGTGATATGTCATAAATGAACATCTTTATAAAGAGTTGATATTTGCAGAGCATTTTTTACCTCCTTATATGGCCATATTTCCCCATGTATATTTATATTAATTCAATAGTTAAGATGAATTCCTAATCCTGAATAATTACGGGTGTACCTATAAAATCAAATAAAATATGTTTTAACTATAAATAATCCATTAGATTTGATATCCATTTTATTTTATCATTTTATTTTTCCCTGTGTTAAACTTTGTAGTTATCTGCAGTCTACTTCCTTGGAAGATTTTGATGTTTAGATTTCTGTTTCTCAAGTTTTGAAGTGTATTCTGCTGTGTTATATTGTTTTACCATTTTTTATGACTTGTTTTTTTTTTTTTTTAATCATAAAAAAAGTTAAACATTAGCTACGTGTGTTCACACTCACTTTTGAGATGCCCAAGATATCTCACAGTTTTTGGTCACTGTACAATGTTTGTAGAGACAGTAAACTCAACTAGATTAGAAAATTATGAAAAATGTTTAATAACGTTGTGGGCAAATTATGCTACTTTTGTTGCAGTTTTACCCTGAGATATGGCAATTTTATTTTATTTTATTTTATTTTATTTTATTTTATTTTATTTTATTTTTTTTGTTGTCTCAAGTTTTGAAGTGTGTTCTGGTGTGTTATAGTGTTGAGTTGTTGTTGTTGTTGTTAATATTTTTTTATTAATAATGATAATAACAACAACAATAATAATATAATTATTTAATTTCATTTATTTATTTTAAAAAGTTAAACATTTGTTAGCCACATGTCTTCTGAGATGCCCAAGATATCTCACACTTTTTGGTCATTGTACGGTGTCTGTAGAGACTGTAAACTCAACTAGATAAATGTATTATAGAAATTTTTTCAACATGCTACTATGATTATGAAACATGATACTATTGTGCTACTTTTGTTGCAGTTTTACCTTAAGATCTGGTAATTGATCTGGTAAATAATCAATATTTTATTTTATTTAATTTTTTTATTATTATTATTTTTTAAGCTAGCTATATGCAGTCTGCTTCCTTGGTAGATTTTGATGCGTTTATATTTCTGCTTCTTGAGTTTTGAGTTCAGCGTTGATTTTTTTTTTTTTTTTTTTTTTTTTTTTTTTTTTATTATTATTATTATTATTATTATTATTATTATTATTATTTTATTTATTTATTTATTTTAAATAATAATACCAATGACAATATAATTATTTAATTTCCTTTATTTATTTAAAAAAGTTATCTATTTGTTATCTACATGTTCACACACTCACTTTTTAGAGGCCCAAGAAATTTGACAGTTTTTGGTCACTAGTAGTAAACTCGACTAGATAAACACATATTAGAAAATTATGAAACGTGTTTAATAATATGTGGGTAAATTATGCTGCTTTTGTTGCAATTTTACCTTGAGATCTGGTAATTGTTGGCCCTCGGGCCTGTACACAAGTGATGTGCCACAAAACCATCTCATTTTTGTGAGAATAATGTCAGACCTGAGACTTGCACACAGTAATTCTTTCACAGCTCAACTTTTAAGAACTTGCTGCATGCAATATATTTATCTTTTCTGGATCCGTTTTTACTCCAGTTTTACAGGTTTATATTTGTTACATCAGACACAGCAAGATTTAAAGTTGGATGCATCTCCCTGATTTATGGCCCAAACGAGAGACTGTTATACTAAGAACTGTTCAGCCCTTCACTTTAGCTGGCCTAGACTGCAGCCATTCTTGGGTTGTAGCATTTCCAGAAAGTCTAAATATTGTTTTTCCCCTTTTCAAGCTTTTTCTGAGAATCCCCCAGACGTGACGCTTCACATCTGAGTGGGATATTTTATTTGTGTGATATTGTTTAAGGCTAACAACAGAAATAATCTGAAGTCCCTGATGGTCCGGTAGGGTGCTGTCACAGCAAAGATTGAGATCTGCTCAGATGGCCTTGTTGCCCTCAGGGCCCAACTAGACAGGGTTTGATTCCTCCAGCACATGTCCAGTGCACTTTTGCAGGTGGCTGCAGACATCAACATTTTTAAGACCTCAAATACAGGAGTTATTTAGATATATATCATCTAAACAGACACATGGAATTTTCTGATGATCTCCAGATGATGCACAGCATCCAAATCTACAGATGCATTAGGCTGCAGAGGCTTTCACACGCAGTGCATCTATCACCATGAAATACAGACCTCGGTGTGTGATGAGGTAAGACTGTGGATAATCATTTGGGAATCTGCCAGAGCAAGCAAATGTGATTTCATTACTTTAGTGTCTGACTCCTTGCGTTGTCGGGCACATTCGTTATGACCCGCGTACAGCCCGAACGGACTCGGAGAAATGATTCCTCATTTAAGTCTTTCTTTTTCTGCTGCGTTCCAACATTTATTTTGCTTAACAGGATTTGCTGTAAACGTCCTTGCGAGGATGTCTGCGCTATCTTCCAGCTCTTCACCTGCCGTCGCAGATAACAGAGTCAGGGCGGTTAAAGTTGTGCCCATTTGAAGCGGCGGTAGTTACGAAGGCTCCCAGTGATATGTGGGTTGTTAAGCAGCGGTTTGATCAGACAGCTCTTCAAAGCCGGTTCGCGTAAGAAGGGAAGCTTGATGCGGAACCAGGCCTCTGAGATTAACACATGGCAGCACCTGGAACGCCAGGAGCAACGCAACCTGTGTGTCGGTGTCGCGGAAAACGAGAGCTTTCAAACGCAATGACATGGGCTGCCTTGTGCGTGCACATCAAAGCGCCCATGTGGAGATGAGGTGCTCCAATCGGAGGCTGCTCTCAGCCTCGGGCGCTGCTTGGCAGACGTGGGAGGGAGCATGTTCCGCTCCCAATACCTGACCAAGATAGGTAGACCATTTACACAAGAACAACCAGTCATTGGAGAGGCAGAGCTATCTTGCTCACTCTGCATCACCTTTTCTCTCCTTTCCCCTGCTCTTCCTGAGACCATGAAATCAAACCGATCACCATTTTTTTGCCTTCTCTTTTCACATCCTTCTATTTGTATGCTCCAGAGAAACACACACAGCAAAAACACATTCCCCAAAGAGTCTTTCTTAAAAGTTCAGTCAATCACAGTTCACTCATAAATGAAAATTCTGTCATCGTTTACTCACCTTCATGTATGGCTGACTTTCTTCTGTGGAACACAAAAGTTGGAATAATGGAGCTGTGAAGCTTCAAAATGATAAAAATATGTGAGTTGTGCACTGTATTCAAAGTCTTTTGAAGCCATTTGATATCTTTGTGTAAGAAATAGTCTAAAATTGTCAATGACAAAAAGTCGTTGTTTACCGAAAATCTTGAAATTCGGCCTAGATTTCCTTCATAACAGTTGAGACAAGTAGAGATATGGTGGTGCGAGGACCCTATTGGAATTGCTGATTCTTTTTCTTCAAAATGAATCTCATTTTTGAGGGCTGCACACACTTTGCATACATGCCCAATGTGGTAAAAAATTTACATCCGATATGGGTTTCAGAAGTGGGTGTGGCAAAATGGCTTGATATTGCCACCTATAAAATTTCTATGAAATGCCCCTCAAGCTACGTTTCGCATACATGTACGAAATTCGGTAGACGCATGTAACACACCAATAACTACAAAAAAGTCCCCCAGTACAAAGTCCGAAACCCAACAGGAAGTCAATTTCTTGAAAAGTTTTGTGCTGTTTTTGCCATTTTCAGGCGTTGTATTTAAAGGAACTTCTCCTAGAGATTTAAACAGACCAACACCAAATCTGGTCAGTGTAATCCAAAGCCCTTTGTGATGTTAAATTATGAAGATCTTGAGTTTTCGTTAAAGGGCGTGTCCGTGGCGGCCTGACAAGCTTCGATGTTTTGCCATGAAAAAGGAAGTTGTCATAATTCAGGCATATAACGTCCGATCTGCACCAGACTTCACGTTTGATAAGAGTCCTGTCCTAAACACATGCCCATGACCATATTCACTTATAGCCATAGTGCCACCTGCTGGCAACAGGAAGTGTCATGTTTTACACTCTAACAAACTCCTCCTAGAGATTTAATGACATCAATGGCCGCAAAGGGTGCGTTCGCGAGCACCCTTCTAAACGCTAAAATGACAAATGGGGCACCCTATGGTCTCGTGGACTTAAAGGACACACGCACGTGGCGGCCATTGTAAGTCCGTAAGCCCTCAAGTGCACATGAAGTGTTCCATTTGGGACAGGGCCATAGATGTTTAACCATAGGAATAGGTGTTCACGAGTTTGAAAAGAGTCTTGGTCTGAACACATCTAAAGGCCAATATTCCGTTAAAATTATAGTGCCACCTGCTGGCAACTGGAAATGACTTGCAATGATCAATCTGCACCAGACTTCATATGTTTGGTAAGAGTCATGGACTGAATACATCTACATGCCAATATCCAGTTATAGTCATAGCACCACCACCTGGTAGCAGGAAGTTTGGCACATATAAATGAATTTGACATTTCTTCTATATTTACCACTTTAAAAGCATGTTGCCCACCGTTCGCCGTTTTCCTAAAGCCACCAGGTTGCGGTGAGCCAAGGTGCGTGGGCCCTTTCAACTGTAATTAATTAATTAATTAATTTCAATCTGTAATTAATTACTTACCCTCATGTTGAGAAGTAATTATTGAATAAAGTCAATTTTTGTTTTCTGTTTTCTTTCTGCACGAAAAGTATTCTCACAGCAGGGTTGCCAGGTTTTCACAACAAAGCCCACCCAACTGCTACTCGTGTAAAATTCGCATTTCCAGGAACTAAATATCACGTTATTGGGGTCGCTTCAACATGAAAAACAAATTGCGGCAAAAGTGTTAAAGTAGCCCAATTCCGTGGGAAAACCGCAGACTTGGCAACACTGTCTCATAGCTTCATAAAATTACAGTTGATCCACTGATGTCACATGGACTATTTTAACAATGTCAGTGACTACATTTCTGGGCTTTGAACATGGTAGTTGCATTGCTGTCTATGCAGGGTCAGAAAGCTCTTGGATGAACAAAGGTCTTACGGGTTTGGAACGACATGAGGGTGAGTAATTCATCCCTTTAAAAGCTCTAATCCCCATTCACCATAATTGTCTGGGAAAAGAGCGACACGCATATTGTTCAGAATTTCTCTTTTTGTGTTGCACAGAAGAAAGTCAGTCCTATGGGTTTGGAACAGCATGAAGCTGAATAAGTGATGACAGAATATTTATTTTGTCTGGACTACCCCTTTAAAACATTTCATTCCGTTACCGCATACATTCCTCATTCTTGTATAAAGCCTGGGACGTCAATATAAATCTATTAATGGTTCAGCTCTAAGCCTCCCCGGATGGTTCTTTTGATGTGTCTGAATTGGTAAATTTGTGCAGGAGACATATAGTCTTAGTCTGACAGGCACCACTCTGCCCCACAGGATTTTCAGATGAAGACTCTCACCTGCAGAAAGTAACGATCTCCCATTCTCTTTATATAGCACTGCAAAGAGAACGCACCAGCACTGCTCTACAGCCCCAGACATCAAAGCCAGGGCAGAGAATCACACTCTCCTCCACTGTATATACAATGTTCCCCAAGCATTCTTCTGCACTGTGATCCAAGACTCGGCTCCATTACATGTGCACCCCTGGTGCGGCCCCTTGAGCAACGGAGAGTTTGAGAGGGGAAGAGGCTGACACTTACCAACAGAGAGAGCAGTTGTTAGGTGCTGCCTCCATTGGGAGGTTAAATTACTCCTCTAGAGCTCGATAGGCCTACAGCTTTGAACAGTTGCCACTTTTGAGCACATGCATATTGTTGCAGAAAGAGTCTTAATAGGGCTGATTGAAGTGGACATTTCTGAAAGCAACTTCTAACAATGTTAATAGTCAGCAAAACTGTTTGGTTACCAACATTCTTAAAAATGTCTTACTTTGTGTTCCAAAAGCCCGTACAGATCTGGAACGACACGAGGGAGAATAAATCATGACAAAATGTTCATTTTGGGTGAACAAAAGCAAGCAAGCAAAAGGATATCTTTGCTTCTGCAACCTTTCTTTCCTCAACTTCTTCTGTTCTCCTTTTTTTCCATTTGTCGCTGGCCCATGGTGCCTTCACAGATTCTTTTTCAAAGTGGTGAGGGGGCCCAACCTTGGACTCAAACCGGACTCTTTTATTGGAAACACATGTGCACTCTGTAGTTGGAACTCCTCTGTGAAGAAAATCACTTAGCTCTCTTCAGCACACAAAGGCCTTTCCCAGTTCATATTTTTTGCATGGAAACTTAAATTGGGGAAAAGTTGGTGCCTAGAACCAGACATCAGACTAGAAGACGAAACGTTCCATGACCTCATGTTTGACTTGACTTACTTACTTTGCTTTCCTTTGAAAAAAGTCTCTTGTGTCCATCTGACCTTTCTCGATAAAGAGTTAATATATTTTTTTGTCTTTCATGGAAGAGCTAGTCTCAGTGGAAAGGGGAGGAAAATGGCAAATGTTACATGTGTATCAAACTTGGCAGTGGGAAACGTTTGGACGAAAGGAAATTTCAGTGCAAAAGAAAGGAAAGTTTGAAAGCTCTGAAGGCTCATGAGATTAACAAGACACATACCAGGGAACACTAAACTCTCCACGGTGAATGGTCGCAACATCTGCGTCCGATATTCGCAGCGGAGAGAATGGAAATGGAAAAACGTCTCAATACCTCACTGTGTGCGATTGAGGATTTAGATACGTGCAAGTGTGAAATCCTCCTCGTTGTTCTGGATTTCTGCGGAGGGAGTGTTTAATGTACATCGAGCGCAGGGAGGTTGTCTGATTAATGATTGCTAAATACCTGCAGGTTTTGGAGATGATGTGCAGTGCGGTGAGAAGCCGAAAACAGCCCCATCATTAAGCATGCTCCTCTGTTTCTCGACAGAAGGTTAATTGAATGTTAACATTCGAAAGCGCCAGCTTCTCGGACAACTGCGCTGCCAAGAACAGTTTATTTCCTTCCTGAGTTGATGAAGGGTCACAGACAATTAAGCGCCCTGAAAAAGAAAAGCGTAACAGACTCACCTTTTGCATTCCTGGGGAGCAGCAGACTGGCATCCATTTCCGCCTTGCGCAGGAAGTGGTGCATTTCTAGTGAGGCCCGAGCAGTTAGAGGTTACACCCAAACGCTGACGGTGAGCTTTTTCTTGTGAAATCACACCTTTCCTCTTCCTTTCACCCAAAAGTTGTTTACTGGAAGTGTGAAGGGGCGGATACTCTAGATTGTACCGTTTGTTGACTGCCCTGTCTGTGGCTGGAGCACATGTGCTTTGTCTCAGCTAATATTTCACCATTTTTGCCTCATAGGGAGTCGGAGAGCAGAGTAGATCATAACAGCTCTAATCTTGGGTTTGATCAGTCCACCGGCCTCCCAGCAGGGGCTCCCAATTCTCTTCGAGCGCTCTCGTTTATCAGAGTGCTCTTGTCTTATCTCAAGACCTCATAATCTAAAAGGGTAGGTGATACACCGTTTCCCACACTGTTCTCAGTCATGGGCTTTATTTGTGTGACCTATAAATCCATTCAGCATGGTTTCACTTCCAGAAAAAAAAAAATTTCACCTCATCTCACACTCGCTATAGGCAACACGTACTCGTACGAAAAAATCTGGGGTCAGGTAGGTTGACTAATCATTGAGTGACGTCTGCTAGTTTTAGTTCTTCTTCAGTCTCACTTTATTTAAAGGTTCAGTTCTCACTATTAACAAACTATTAGCTAGGACTTATGACTTATTAACTATGAAAAGTGTCCTGGCTCTTCCAAGCTTTATAATGGCATTGAATGGCTGGTGAGATTTTGAAGTCCAATAAAGCACTTCCATCTATCATAAAAAGTGCTTCACACAGCTCTGGGGGGTTAATAAAGGCCTTCTGAAGTGAATTGATGTGCTTATGTAAGAGAAAATATCCATATTTGTGACCCTGGACCACAAAACCAGTCTTAAGTGGCATGGGTATATTTGTAGCAGTAGCCATAAATCAATGGAAAGCTTATTTATTCAGCTTTCATATGGTGTTTAAATCTCAATTTTAACAAATCAGCCCTTGTGGCTGGTTTTGTGGTCCACGGTCACATTTATAACTTTATAAATCTATAATATAATTTATATCTTCCGCTGTCATATGTGTGTTCATGAGAGAGTGGTGTTCCAGCGGATGACGTAGGCGTAGTGTAAGATCCAAGTTTTGTTTACAGCAAAGGAAAACCAGTCTCCTCTTGTCTTATTTTGAAATCCTCCAGCATTTTGTATTTCTAATTCGTGACTGGTGTTTTGTTTTGCTCTCTCCTCTGCACTTCCGCGTTCATCACCATGTTCGCCTAGATAATATGTAATCGCTGGAACGCCACTCTCTCATGAAAGCGTGTATGACAGTTAGCGGAGGCTAGAAATGACAGTTTTTTTACACAAATGCATCAGTTTGCTACAGAAGGCTTTTATTAACCCCTGTAGACATGTTGAGAACTTTTTATGATGGATGGATGCACTTTATTGGACATAAAAATCTCAACACCCATTCACTGCCATTATAAAGCTTGAAAGAGCCAGGGCATTTTTTTTTTTAAATATAACTCTGATTGTATTTAAATAGAAGAAAAAAAGTCTCACACCTGGGATGGCTTGATTTAATTTTTGGGTGAACTATCCCTTTAAGGGATCTGAAATATGGTCAGAACAAGGCATTAATATGTGCTTATAAGCAGTAATATGCCAATATGCTATTAATATGCATGCTAGTTAATAGTGAGAATTGGCTCTTTAAATAAAGTGTTACCATATAACCTAGTCACAAACAGGCTAGATAACATACTGTAATTTATTGGCAGGTCTTTTGGTGACTTCAGGAAAAGATACTGTGTATTTATAATTTTATTTATTTATTTATTTTAATGAAATGATACTATTAATCACAGATACAAATTAGCAAAAGTGACAGTACAGTCAGTTTTGACCAATTTTTAAAAAGATTCTATTTCAAATAAACAGTTCTTTTGCACTTTGTTTCTCAAAGAATATTACAAATATATATCAAAATATTTACACTAATATATTGGTATCTATTGTATGATATTATATTTAAATATTAATATTATACCCATATTAATGGGAAAAAGATATTGAGTACCAAACCAAAATAATAAAATGATTTCTCATTTGAAGTAATGATGCTGAAAATTCAGCTTTGCCATCACAGGAATAAATTGCATTTTAAAATATATTAAAATAGAAAACAGTTATTTAAAATTGTAATATTTTTAATGTCTTTTGAAAAGGTGTAATTTTGTACATCCCAAAGACAGCGTAATAATGTAAAACAAAACCGAGGCACTTAATTAATTTCTCAAATATTTTTTTTTAGTGGTTTGCATGCCAAAGGTGACACATGTGCCCAAGGTTACTGACTCTGATTTAGAGGTTCAGGGCGACAGTTGTCATGCCCTTGGAGTCAGACCCTGGATAGCATTGTGACAGCATGCCATTTACTGCATCTGGTTCCGGATTCTCTGCACTGTGTAATTGTGTGACATTTATGTTACACGATATAGCATGGTGTTGTTACAAAGGCAGCAGAGATGAGTCAAGCCTGGGGACATTGTGGAAAGGTCAAAGTGAGTGGCACATGCATAGACGCCACGTGTATTTATAGATGCAGGCGTTCAGATGTGACAAATGGTGATGAACACAGAACTCTCAGATCCTTCCAGCACTTAGTGTTACGTGACATAGTGAAGGTGACGCTTCCCCCGCATTATGAATAATGATTAACTGCAGGCAACCGCCAAGAAGGGCTTGGTGGGGAGAGATATAAATAGACTCTGTCTTTTGTTCATTCGCTTGCTATCACACTAAAGAAGGGCTCAGACTGTAGGAGGAAGCAATGAGGCATGTGGGATATGGCAGAAAAGGACCTTTTCTCACTGTTACTAACAAAGCCATACTGTGCGTGAGCATTTGCATATACACACACTCCCACCCACCCACCTACCAAAACACGTTCAGAATACAGTTGACCTTTCGCAAGCACGTGGTCTTTGTATCACTGAAAAACATACGTTCGGTTTATGTGTGAGAAACGACATTGAGCAACTGCTAATGCATTGCAGGGTGATGGAGATTGTTAATCAATGTTTATAATGTAAAGTTATTATATGGAGATCTCACTTTGCACTAAATGGACTATAAAGGATGCAGCTGAGGCTTGTGGTTTATGGTTTACTGCAGCGTCCTGCCATGTTGGCAAAAATGTCTAAATGAAGCTTGAAAATGCTGGTGGAGTTATGTGACAGACCACTTTTTTCCAGTAATGCTCAAGTAGAACCTCAAACCAAAAGTGTTTTTCTTTTTAGTTGCCATTATACTGGGTATCATTTAGCTTCATATTATTTAGCAATCAAATCATTGGTTGTCATTAGCGATAACAACAAAAAAGAAACTATGGTTGGAAAACACATCAAGTGATATGAATCATGTTATTTTAGCTGTACTTAACTTTAAGTTTTTTGTGGAAGCCTGTTTTTACCACTGAATAAAAATAAACAAAAAAGGTAATTGCGACTTTTTATCTCACAACTTTTCTGTGGAAGCCTGTTTCCACCACTGAATAAAAAATGTAAAAAAGGTAATTGCGACTTTTTATCTCACAATCCTGACTTTTTTCCTCTTAGAATTGCATGATAAAAAAATCACACTTCTGACTTTTTCTCAGAATTACAAAAGATAAACTCGCAGTTGCAAGTTACGAAGTCAGTTTTGCATGAAATCTCAAGTTTTTTTTTTCTCTCAATTGCTAGTTTTTCGCTCAATACTGACTTTATAACTCACAACTGTGAGTTGCATTTTTAAAAAATAAAGTCATAATTGCAGGAGAAACTAAAAATTCTGACTTTTTTTCTCAGAATTCTGATTTTATGACACGCAATTGTGAGTTAAGTCAGAATTGTGAGATATAAACTTGAAATTCTGAGAAAATAATTTTTTCCCCCTCATAACTGGACTTTATAACTCGCAAATTGTGAGAGAATTGCAAGATGTAAACTAGCAATTCTAAGAAAAAAGTCAGAACTGCAAGTTTTTGTCTTGCAAGTCTAACTTTGTACCTCGCAATTGCGAGTTTATATCAAACTATTCTGACTAAAAAAGTCAGAATTGCAAGATGTAAACCGCAATTGCAAGAAAAAGTCAGATTTGTGAGAACTCTCAATTGCTCGCGATTCACAATTTTTTTATTTTTTTGTTAGTGGCAGAAAACTGCATCCATAGTTTTCCCTGTTTGTTCATTAAAAGTCTTTTCTGGATACATCAATCTTGAAATATGGCTTTTAAATTGCAGTTTGTTTGTTATTTGGCCTATGATAAATTTCAAAGAAATGGTAAATATGATAATAAAGTGTAGTTATAAAAAAAAAAGTTTGTGTTCATGTAAAATATATAAATAAATATAATTTATTTGCAAACTAATGTCAGTATATTCACAACCTCACAGTTTCCTGTTCAACTCTTTAAAACGCAAAAGAAAAAAGAAAGCTACCCAAAAAGAAAGCTTTGCTTGAAGAACAGACAACTTTCACTTTAACTCATCACTTTAAGTCATTGAAGTCATCATTCACTATAAATTTTCATTCGCACAGGGAGGCAGTGCTAAAAAAAAAAAGTTTAGGGGGAAAGTAATTGGCGGTAAAAAAAAATAAAAAATAATAAAACCACGTGAAAAGGTCTTGTTGCGTTCAGAGGTGGCAGCAGCAGCGAAATACAGGCACGAATGGGTGAAACTGTTGGAAATGGACTGCTATTAACATCCCAATGAATAGGTAAACAACTCACTCACTCTGACATCTTCACTTTCAGTCATGTTTGAATCTAAATGGAGTTGAAATTTCATGAAATGATGAGTAATCTGAATGATTCAAGTTGACACCTGTGGTGTTTGACTAATGCAGGGTTCCTACGGTTGTGGAAAACTTGGAAATATCAGGGAATTTTAATATTATGATTTCCAGACCTGGGAAAGGAAAGTGAATGAAATATTAAATTATGGATATTTCTTTGTTGAGTAAAAGGTGTTCTGGTTAAGCTCAGCTCAAAATTTTTGCTGGTGAGAAACTCCACTCTCGTGAACGCGTATTGATCACTGACACAGAAGAGAAGAAATTGTTGAATAAATTAGTTGTTTTTGTTTTCTTTGTGCATAAAATGTATTCTCATAGCTTCATAACCTTAAGGTGAACTGTTGATGTCACATTAACTGTTTTAACAATGTCCTTACTACCTTTCTGTGCCTTTAACGTGTCAGTTGCGTTGCTGTCTGTTCAGGGTCAGAAAGAGCTCAGATTTCATCAAAAATATCTTAATTTATGTTCTGAAGTTGAACAAAGCTCTTACGGTTTGGAACAACATGAGGGTGAGTAATTAATGACAGAACTTTCATTTTTGGTGAATTATCACTTTAGGTTTAGGTACGGGAGCGATCTAAAATATAGTCATGCAGAAAAAGGCATTAATATGTTTTTTTTTTTTATGATTTTAAATGCTGATAAACAGCCAATATGCTAGTAATATGCATGCTAATAAGCAACTAGTTAATAGTGAGAATTGGTCCCAAAACTGAAGAGTTATATTTTTAAAAGAAAATTGTTTGAAAGTTTTATTCAGGAAGTATTTCAAGTGGTACTGTGTTTCAAGATTTCAATTTCAAATGCTTTTTTTTTTTTTTTTTTTTTTTTTCCTATTCGTCAAAATATCCAGTCCATGAAAGTTTCCACAAAAATATTAAATGACACAAGTGTATTTATTTTAAGTTCACATGCAATGAAGTAGCTGACTATGAACAATTAGTAAAGACAAATAAGCCACACAAAATGCACTTGTTAATGTATTTTCTATTTTAAAGCAGCACAAACATGTTTATAAACGTGTCGTGGCAATCTGACAATTAATATAGAAAGCAAGAGATTTTGAAATTGAAGAAGTCTTTTTTTTTTCCCCCTCAGAACTGGACTTTCTAATAAATACTATATATATAAATACACACACACACACACACACATGTATATGTATATGTGTATATATACATATATACATATATACATATATACATACATATATATATATATATATATATATATATATATATATATATATATATATATATATATATATATATATATATATATATATATATATATATATATATATATATATATATATACATATACACAATATTGTCAAATATTTGTTAATATATGACAGATACAAAAGTGAAATTATTTGCTAATTAATTCCAGTATATTCACAACCTCACAGTTTCCTGTTCATTTCAAACTCTTTAAAACCCAGAAGAAAAAAGAAAGCTACTCAAACACAATACTCAGACACTTTCACTTTAACTCATCACTTTAAGTCACTGAAGTCATCATTCACTATAGATTTTGATGTTCGTCACAGTTCTATTTGTCAGAATTGATCATAGAAGTAGTGATGCGTTTTGTGAGCGACTCATTCGAGCTGAATAAATTCAGTGAATCAGAGTTGGTGTGAATGATTCATTCATTCATGAATTGATCTCAGTGATCTTGTTGCCGCGGTTAGCAGCTCACTGGAGAGAACTTCAATTTTGGTTTGTACCTCACATAAAGCTGTCATATAAACTTGTATGATTTGGGATATAATATCAGAGATATGTTTTATTTGTTTGTCGTAAATCACCAGCCACTTTAATTGTATGTAAAATAATAGCATGTAATTTCTGGTTTTGTGTTCCGCATATTATCATACTGTTTTGGACCAACATGAAGGTGAGCAGCCAATGTCAAAATGTTTGTTTTTGGGTGAACTATCCCTTTAAGAACACCCCTACATACGGTAAATATAAATAATGGCTTGTTAGAGTTGACGTGCCTGCAGTTTAAAAAAGACCTTTGTAGTGTTTAAATGACAGATTTATTAACAAAATCCAGTAGGCTTTGATTTAAAACCAGATCCTGTTTTTCCTCAACATGAGCTTCTGAGAAATCAGTCAGTGGATTTAGTCAATGGCTTTACTGCTGGTGTGGTTGTAATTCTCACCGCTCCCTGAATTAAATTGACTGCAGCTTTCTCAGGTCTTAATTAAAGCACTCATTCATTCAGTACTAAAACCGTGCGGTTCACTGTGTGGTTACACAATCAGCTCCATATCATGTGCCTACATATAAAATCAATGTCTTGACTAAACCACCGATAATGTGCGGGGTACAGTTCACAAGCTGTGGGCTGTATGGATTTCCATATTGCTTAATTTACTCTCACAGAGCCGTCATTAGCCGGCGGGGGTTTAACGGTGTGGATAGCGCCTCGTAAGTAAGCTTGTTGATTAATGTTATGTACTCCAGGGAGGCTTCAGACTTTCATTTGAGACACAAACCTCTGAACAATTTCGATCGAATGAGACACACAGACATAAACTGTGTGTTTAGGGGCCGGGGGGTGAAATCCGAAACTCTTTTCTCATTCTCGCACACACAAACAAACGCATTTGAACTCCGTGTACTTTGCGCCCTCTTTTATTTTTGGCAGAATTAGTCATTTGCAAGCTAAATTGCTACAGATCTCTGTGAGGACAAAGCTTATAGAGAGCACAGCCTGGTCTTGTCTGTCCTTTAACACCGGCCTATTCTGGAGGATAAGGCGCTTTGTAGCCCGTCCGTTCAGTATTCATGACACGCCACCTTGCTGAACACTGGGCCCCCAGTCCGTCTCATAACTGGAGCACTAACAAAGCTGTTCATTTGGCATCAGCACCAGCTCCTGATATAGAACAGGCAGAGCTCTCGCTTAGTGTTTCTCTCTCAGCAAATCCTATTATCAGTGTTGTGTTTTTCCCTTCTTCCTAACTTAGGACTTGGTCCAGGAAATTAGTCACTTCCTTCCAGTTTATTTGTCTATAATGGAGCACAACATCAGTGTCCTCTTTCTTTTTGATGAACATCTGAAAAATAAAGTAGTGTTATGTTTTTAGACTCTGATTTACACACCCATTGGTCCAGTAACTGTGTCTTGGATCTATGCAACTGTACTTGTAAGAAAAGTTAGCACGTCAGGCTTCCCAGATCCATCCAAAATCCCCTTAAGTCATGTGAAAGATCTCGGGCAGTAGCGCAAAGGCTAGCTGGACTACATGAAAAGACGCTTTGGCCTTTTAAGCTTCGGTGCGTTCCCCCGCCAGCCCCGGATTCGCTCTCCTGTTTATATTTGCTCTGCAGGAGTCTTAATGTAGTCCTGAGGAAGCCTCCAGATAAAAATCAATGACAGATGTGACCAGGAGAAAGCACAGCAATTACATGGAAACTCATCTTTTAGGGTCGTCATCATCTTTTCCCAAGGCGTCCTCTGTCTTACTGTCTTTTACCTGCTTGCTCATTTTCATGTATCATAGTCTGGAGCAGAGAGTTTTCTTCAGGGAGGCAAGAGAGGAAGCGCTAAAAAAAAGTTTAGGGGGAAAATAATCGGCGGTACAAAAATAAAACAACATGAAAAGTGTCTTGAGGTCTTGTTGTCTTCTGAGGTGGCAGCAGCAGTGAAATACAGGCACAAATGGGTGAAACTGTTGGAAATGGACTGCTATTAACATCCCAATGGATTGGTAAACAACTCACTTTCAGTCATGTTTGAATCTAAGTGGAGTTGAAATTTCATGAAATGATGAGTAATCTGAGTGATTCAGGTTGACACCTGTGGCGTCTATGACTAACGCAGGATTCCTACAGTCGTGGAAAACCTGGAAATATCAGGGAATATTAATATTATTGTTTCCAGGCCTGGGAAAGGAAAGTGAATATAATCTTAAGTTATGGATATTTCTTTGTTGAATATAAATTGTTCTAGTTATGCTCAGCTCCAAAATATTTTGGTGGTGAGAAACTGCGCTTTGTGAGTGTGCATTTACACATGATTTTTAAAAATCCTTATCCACTTACCACAAACAACTAAATTAATTTGCTTTGACATTAAATGGATAGTTAAGCCAAAAATGAAAATTCTGTCATGAATTACTCACCCTCATGTCGTTCCAATCCCGTAAAACATTAGTTTATCTTTGACTTCGTGAACACACACTGAAGACTGACTCGAAAGAGAAGAAATTGTTGAATAAATCTGTTGTTTTTGTTTTCTTGCATTGATATAGATGGATCACTGAGATCAGAAAGAACATGAAGATTGTAATGACAGCAGTATACATGAGCGGGAGGTTTAGGAGGATAGTTTGAGGAATTTGTTTGCTCCTTCTAGATACTGAATATTTTGGGATGAAAGCATGATTTAAATTGGTGCAACATTTATTTACACAAGCAGTTGCTGTCTCAATAATGGATTCAATCAAAAAATTACAGCGCTGCTTCATCTCTATCCGATTTTGAATGAGCAGAAATCTGTAGGAAATGCAGCTATCCGTAAATAAAATAACTGACAAAAATTAACTATTACTTTCATCCTTTACCGACAAAATTTGCACTGAAAAAAGCAGATACTTTTTAATGCTGACAACCACGTAATAAGCTTGATAGGAATGTGGTAGGAAAATAGTTTGCACACTAGGGGTTCAATAAACCTCAAAACTTCTCTCCTAATATTTTATTTTGTTTTATTTTATTGTAATATATGTATGTATGATAAGGCATCTCTGCTTTTTAAATGCTAATAAACAGCCAATATGCTAGTAATATGCATGCTAATAAGCAACTAGGTAAATAGTGAAAATTGGTTTGTAAACTAAAACGTTTGTTATAAAGTTTTATTCAGCAAGTATTACAAGTGGTGGTATTATAATGTTTAAAGGTATGCTATTGTTTTGAACTATGGGTCACTCCACAAAATTGGTGCCTTTTGTGTCCCTAAGAAATAATCAAACATAATTAATAAAAAAAAAATGTAATTTAAAAACATAAAAATACCATGTATGCTTTCATCAATATTACATAAAGTCAATTAAATATTATTTTAAATAAGTTAAATAGCATTTATGCTGGTGTGGGTAAGGATTTTGGCCTGTCCCTCACCATGATTTTTCCTTTTCAGCAGGACTTTTAATTAGCAAAATGAAGGCAAAATGATATAAAAATCACATTTGCGTGTTTTTGGTGCAAGTATGCATTTTGTCTATAAATATTACATTTATTGGTGTCCACTGATGTCATGTCAGCCCTGTTACCCTCTTCAAAAAACCCTTGAAAATAGTACACATTCAAGTGACATCACTTCTAGGAGGTTACATAATCTCTCAACCAGGATTTCAACACTTAAAACACAACCATGTTTCTCTTACTCCTCTGTAATGTTCTATTTTTGATGATTTATGAGTCTTGACTGAGGAAGGCCATTGTGCAGTGTCAATCCTGTTACCATTTTTAAAATGTAAATTTAAACAATTATTTCTTACATTTAGTATAATCAGTATCTACAAGTAAAATCCTGTACAAGTAAAAGTGTACAATATCTGCCTTTGCGAACCTGACAATTAGCAAATTTGATTGAAATCATCAAACCTGTTAATGTCAACCTGTTTTTAGAGTAACAGGTTTTGACATGTGGGTAACAGGGATGACATTGATTAGGTTTGACCCTGTTTTTTTTAAAGATATGTGTGTAAAATTCCAACATTTTAAAGGTCACCCTCGGTATATTATTGAGCTAATACCTATATCATTCAGTGGCATATGACTTCTAATTAAACTATAATATCTAGTAACGCTTGTGGCGGGAACAGGGTTGACACATACCAAAACATGAGGTAGAAAATTAGTCTTAAGATAATAAATTACATAGCCTGAGATGGCACAATGCAGTTTCTTGGAATTTTAAGTTGTCTTCATTTCATGGATATTTAAAAAAAAAATTGATTAAACTTAGTTTATTTTTCACTTTTTCCAAGATTTCGTGAAATGATCCCTATCTGTTCTTTAAAATAATCCACAAAAGTTTCTACAATTTCCACAAAAATGTTAAACGGCACAAATACCTGACTATGAGCAATTAATAAAAGCCACAAGAAATGTACTTGTTAATGTATTTTGCATTTTAAAGCAGCGCAAACATGTTTACAAACGTGTCATGTGGCGATATGACAATTAATCTAGAAAGTGAGAGATTTTGAAATGGAAGAGCTCACAAACAGCAGCACATTCTGACAACAGCTGGAGCAGAGCAGAAGAAAAAAACAGGTTATATAAATTTTAGATGACGAACACATCCTTGTATCTGGTAGTGTCAGTACCAGTCTTTTCGTGTTCTGTTTCACTTCCCAAAATGACAGTATTGGAGGAGTATATAGAGGAGATGGAGAGTCTAAGTGTTGAGTGACTGTGAAAAATGAATGGGGGGGAAATGACAGGAGCCTGGTGACACACAGCAGGTGACAGACAAGATACTAACAGTCTGCTTCTTACCATTGCATGCTTGCTCAAGCTCCCTGCGGAGATGCAGCCTGCCTTACTGCGCTGGGCTTTTGGATGGTAGAGCTCATAGGATGCCACTAAACCAGAAAAGTCTGCCAAATGGCGTGGAATCGAAATCTTTCCGCTCTCCTTCCAGCCAGAACATTTTGTTTTTCTGTTCTGAAGTCGTGATCTGAAAAATGTCCTTTCTGTTCTTTCACACTGAGTGATATCAGGAATATTTGGGTCATTAAGAAGTGCTGGAATTTGAACATCTTTCATATCCTAAATCAAGTTTGTAATGTAGTTTTTGAAGGTTTTGTAGTTCACAGATCACTTCCCCCCAATGCAAGGTCATGGTTGAAATGTCAGATAAGTACTTGTCACGTTCAAAGAGAATGGAGAAAAACATCTCAGCCTGTGGTGATTAATGTACTGATTCATGTCTTTTCTATCCCTTATTGTGCATAAATTTTTGTGTTGTCTGGAGGTGTGCCGTTGTGCTTCGTTCTACTGGGTATTTAAGCGCAGTGATGGATGAGGTTAGGTAAAGCTTATGTTATGTGCTGTCGCACACGATATTCTTACCAACTGAACAATAGAAACCCAATCCTTTAGCTTGTTTCCAAATATGATTATGAAGCAAGTGCTCTTTGGTTGTTTATTTAAACATTGGACAGTTGAGTAGCAGATGAAGTAAAGCCTTTGCTCAGAAGTTCATCAAAGAGGCCCCTGTTTTCCCAAGATGACAGGAGAATGTACCTCCCCACCAAAAAGACAGAATGAATTTGGCCTGTCCAGAAATGAGCTGTTCTTACTGCGAAATTAGAAGCAGGCAGGTTCCAAGAGCAAAGCTGGCAAGAGTCATGATGTCTCCATGTTATTGAGAGGACCACCAGGGATGGATTTTTCAGTCTGTTTTTAATCGCCATAATATTCTCTGTAAAAGAACTGGCTGGAGGCTGCAATTTACTGCTGCATTGTTACAGATCAGTTTCTGCTTGTCATTAAGTGTGCCCAAACAAATCGCAAATCTGTAGAGTTTTTCCTCCTCTTGCTTTTTTTTTCTCGGTAAGTTTGCGTCATTAGTGACATTACTCAGTCTGCTCTTTTTATATACAAATGTCTGTGACCTTGCTTGAGATGGCTCAAAGGAATGTTTAGGTTGTGAGTCACAGTGTCTGCCTGTCTAGATTAGATAGATAGATAGATAGATAGATAGATAGATAGATAGATAGATAGATAGATAGATAGATAGATAGATAGATAGATAGATAGATAGATAGATAGATAGATAGATAGATAGATAGATAGATAGATTACAGTTGTCTAATTAGGTTTTTATTAAAGATCCTGATGAAAAAGTTACAGTTACAGTTCAGATAAGTACCACAGTTTCCACAAAAATATTTAGCAGCACAATCACGCTTGCAATTTTATTATTCCGTTGGACATTGTACACGGCTTACACTCCAAACTTTGCATTATTTATACAGCTTTAATACTTAAATCTGTATTTTATAATAGTTTTATGTTTTATTTTAAACATACAGTATAGTCTTCTGTCAATGCCAATGGCCTTGTGGTTAGCGCCTCGACATATAGCTCCATTGTGCTGTGGGCAACCCGAGTTCGAATCCTGGCTTGTGGACCTTTCCCGATCCCACCCCCCTTCTCTCTCTCCCACTTCGCTTCCTGTCCATCTATACTGTCCTATCCAAATAAAGGCATAAAAATGCCAAAAATGAATCTTAAAAAAAAAAACCATACAGTATTTAAACTGCATTTTGGAAGTTCATAATTGGGGCACCATACCAGTCCATTATATGGAGAAAAATCCTGAAATATTTCCCTCAAAAAACATAATTTCTTTGAGACTGAAGAAAGACATGAACATCTTGGATGACAAGGGGGTGAGTACATTATCTGTACATTTTTGTTATGGAAGTGGACTTGTCCTTTAAATTGTCCTTTAAATATTAATGGCAATTTAATGTCTTTTAATCAAATTAAAATTAAACCGTTTATTTTTTGGCAAACAAAGTTACTATTAAAATTAAAGCATGGAAGAAATATTGTGTGATTTATTCCTTAATAAAATAAAGTTTTAACAATTTTAGTAATAATAGTAAAAATAGTATTACGTACGTTCTGCTAAACAATAGTTATATATGTCATCAAGTTAAACCGAACTTTTATTCTGACAGGTTGCCATAAATACCTTTACATTTCTGTGTGTATATGATATGATGATAGTTTCTCTCAAAAGAAATGGTAAAATGCTCATGAAACTTCAGAGCAGTTCTGGAAATGTTGTTCATGTATTTATGTCCTCATATGGCAGAACATGAATAATTCATATTTAAATAGTCTTTTTGCTTAATATTTAGACATACTAGTCCATATTGCATTTTTGATATGTGTAAAAATACTTTTGATTAATTCATCCAAACTTTGACAAATTCCGTGATCGTTTTTATGAATGGATTTCTGCAATTCTGTCCGCGTTTTCTACATCGCGGAAATCATGGGGCCCTACAATTACAACTGAACCTTGACTTAGCTCTTCATAGTGGCTAGGGCTCTATCTAGTGGCACCAATGCATGAAGAACTCGACTATCCATCCTTGCTTTGAAAAATGATCTCGAAGCCACAGGAATGTTTCCGAAATCTCCATCTCCACCAGAATCCCTGAAGTGAAGCACTTCCTGGCCAGTGTTTTCGGCATGAGTTGAGAGTGACCGCTTCACAGCATGCTGTGTAATGGCTTTGGGATCCAGCCGTGGCTGTAATTCTTCAGATGAGCGTCCAATGTCGGTTCTGCTGTCACCGTCCGCCTGTCTACTGTCACATGCCTCACATCTCCAAGAATTACTGCACACACCTGTGCACAGCGATTTACAGCTTTGGCAGTGTGCGCTTCCTCCAGGGAACCCATCGTTGGTGTCGGACTCTGATATTGTTACGCTTTTTATGCAAGATCACTTACTTTCAACATTTGCAAAGAGCTCATTTTTAATTGCCTAAAATCAGTCTTCTGTTCTGTGCTAAGTTGCCACATCTATTTATGTCACTTCCAATCTTAAATGAATACTGTAGTTCCCTGCAAAGTGAAAATTGACTTCATTTACTCAACCTAAAATCATTCCAGCCTATAGCTGTTAATGACTTTTTTTTTCCTCTGGCGCACAAAAGATATTTAGAATCTCTTTCTGTTTTTTTGTTTTCTCTCCCTATATACTAAAAGCCAGTGGGTTCCAAACAAATTTAAGACTTGTTAAAAAAATATAAGTGTAACAGATTTGAAACGACATGAGGGTGAGTAAATGATAAGAGAATTTTCAGTGAGCTATCCCTTTAAGACTGGTTAAAGAATTATATATTGCAGATTATGAGCCACATTTCATCCTAGAAATAATATTATTTCCATATGACATTGAAAAATTTATTTTTCCAACCTGACTGCTTGCAGCAGCAAACAAGATGGCTGCCAGAGTCTTCAGGCTCCTTCAGAGCATAAACTGTCAAGGTAATTGCAAGTTTTATAGAAATGTTGCTCCTGCATGCCATTAACCTGTGAAGTGATCCGTGCTGCCATTGTTTTGATTGGTATCATCCCAGGCAATAAAGGCTAAGTTTCCACTGCCAATTAGATGTTTAAAATCCAACTGTTGGCTTTTTTTATTTTTTTGATATATAATCACCCAGCTTGTCTGTCTAGGCTGGTTTATAGTATAGCGGTGCTGTTAAATTCATGCCTTGTTAGCTTGCACTAATAAACACGGCTAACGTCATGCTGATTTACCTGTCGGCTCGTACGTCTTGCTCACGTCGCTGACTCATCATTAACATGCCAGTTGGATTACCAGTAATTTGACTTGTGATTGATTGTTTAGTGTTTTCCTCATCTCTAATTACTGTTAAATGCTATCAAATAAAGGCTTGTGCATGATTTATTAATTAATTACTTGGGTCAGGGTTCAAATAGCCTTCAGATTACTGATCTGCGAAGACGCGTTTAGTTGCAGACATGCTTCAGTTGGTGTCGCTCGTTGCAACCTATACCAAACTTTCCAAAATATGCTTGAATGCGCCGCTTTTTGAGAAAATGTTTGTGAACACTCGGACAAATTAATTGCTCTCCCCTTAGCCATTTACTCGATTTGTAGATGTTGGCAGCCCAGCGTAGAGTGCAGCGTGGCCGTTCGTGCCCAGGGATATTACAGTACAGAGCAGGAGTTGTCTTACATGCTGCTTCTAGGCTTCCCATAGAGACGGCCCTCCACACTCAAACCTAATTAAAGTGAAGGCAGTATGCTTTACAGCGCTCTCCATAATTCATAAAAATCGGCACGCCGCTCGGGGAGAGCCTGCCATGCTTTCTGGGATGTTTGACGACCTCTGTTTGTCTAAGTGACAGGAGGAGGGAGAGAAAGGGGGTGAGAAATTAGACAGGAATTAGCATAGCAATAGCTGAAGTTGCGCGCAAACACAGGAGCGTCTCCGGCGTGCTCTTGAAAAGAAAAGGAAGGTCGTGTTTTGATTGGCGGCTGAGATTGGTGAGGTGCAGCTGTGCTGAGATCAGTGCCAGAGCATCTCTGGAGACCTACTGGAGGTCTGCTGAGGAAGCAGGTCACCCTGTGACAAGCTGCAATTGCAACTATATTTGTCTTTAAAAAGAGAGTGTGCGAGAAAGAGAAATGGTAGCGTGCACCCTGAACAGGTGTTACTGTGTTGTCTCGTTGTTTTGATGTATTGCCTTTGCTGTACAGAGCTACTTCTGTACCTGCTTTGCCTCCCACAAGAGCTTCTGTTTAGTTGCTTGTAAGGGTCTGGGGGTCTTAGTCCAGGCTTGTAGCCTGATTGCCTTTTTTAGCACGTTTTGTGCAATGTTCGAAGTGCGGGAAAAATAGGTTTGTGTATGTTTTAGGGCAGCCAAGATAACTTTATTAAATTAATATAATAAACAAGTGTTAAATACAAGTACTTGAAGTAAACAAGTGAGCAGGATTGTATCCATCAAGTATTGCTTGGATAATAAAAAGTCTTCAGAGGAAGAACAATTTATGAATCAAGTTATAAGTTATAAGGAGAGTTCACCCAAATGAATTTCTGTCATTAATTACTCACCCTCATGTCATTCCAAACCCATAAGACCTTCATTCATCTTCAGAACACACATTAAATTATTTTTGATGAACACCAAGAGTTTTCTGACCTTGCATAGACAGCAACACAACTAACATGTTCAAGGACCAAAAAAGGTAGTAAGGCCATCATTAAAATAGTCCATGTGACATCAGTGGTTCATCCGGAATGTTATGAAGCTACAAGAACTTTTTGTGCACAAAGGAAACACTTTATTCACGCAAAGAAAAACCTTTATTCAGCATTTTCTTCTCTACCACGTCAGGGTCAACGCATGCAGGGTCAGAAAGATTTCGGATTATCAAAAATATCTTAATTTTTGTTTTCGAAGATGAACAAAGGTCTTCTGGCTTTGAGGGTGAGCAATTAGTGACAGAGTTTTCATTTTTGGGTGAACTGTCCCTTTAATAATTGCAAAGTCAAACATGTATATCTTTCACAATTACTACTAAAATGCAAAAAAAAATTAATGGGGTCAAAGCAATTTTGATGATGTGTTGACTTTAATAATAAAATATATTTTGATTGGTTAATAACTCATTTATCCAATTTAAACTGTTAATTTCTAAATAAAATCCTCTATTAGTTTTAATGCGAACAGTGTCACGTTTTATTTTTAAAAGAGCAATTAAATGCAATTAAACTTAATGAAATTTGGGAGGCACATTTCAGCAAAATTCAAGGTTTAATCAAAATTTAGGTTAATCTTAATTATTTAAATGTGCAGTTCTTATGTGTGGTCTTTATTCATATTAATTATACACTGAGACTAACTACAGTATATTGTATATATTTAAAGGGGTCATGAACTGCCTTTTGTTTGTTTTTTGTTTGTTTTTTTTAGTTCTGTTCTCTGAGGTCAACTTATAATGATATCAAGATTTTTATATCAGAAATATCTCATTTATAAGTTATGGGCTATTTTCTGTCCTGTTTTTAGCCCACCTCAGCCGAACACTGTTTAAATAGACATGGCGGATTGTAGATTCAGAAGTAAACGCCCACTGCTGTGATTGGCTAACAGCATACGTTAATTTCTCATAAATGGACACCACTGTGATTTAGATTTAGGAACACATAACTCGGTACATATCAAACGATCTGTAAGAAGAGACAAAGCAATAGTGACCACGTAATGAAAAGTTACTCACACTTTTGTTGCGACGTCACTGTCTGATCCAATATAGTCGGCACAGCATTGTTTAGATTAAAAATTTTAAAAGTGTCAATGTAACCTCGGTTCCCTGAGATAAGGGAACGCAGTTTGGTCGCTGACACTATGGGTAATTGTAAACGAATCGGCGGTAAAATGAAGTAAACAAAGGACCAAGTTCTTACTAACGTGATCTTCGTTAAAAATAGATCATCCACTCTTTCCAAAAGTTGGGATCAGAAGGAAGGCTGTTGTTTTCAGAGCCATCTTTATCGTTTGGTCTCTGCGTAGACCTGCGTTCGCTTCTCTGGTAATCGTATGCGTGAATTGGTAGGCGGGGCTACACAGGCAGTGACGTCAGTCTTCTTTTGCAGAGGCGGAGCTTAATTTACCTATTACATCATACATAGGAACATTCCAAAAGCTGTCGTTTTGGCAGACTGCCTTCAACATAAGCGGTTTTAAGACTAACAACAAAGCGTTGAGTTCTGAAACTTACAGGATGTTTTTATAGTGCAGTGACCTCTTACATGTCAAAAGATCAAGGCAGTTTTGGTTTCTCAGTTCATCACCGCTTCAAATATGAATATATTTATGAAGTGGTTTGTTTAGGTACAGGGAATGTTGCAGTGTTTATTATATGTGATTTATTCATGCACATTATCATTTAAAAAAAAAAAAACTAATAATAATCAAAAACATTAAGAAGCAATTGAGACTAAATCCTATTAGATATAAACATAACACTGCGTACTGATAAGTACAGCCTTGCTGTGCAGATAAGAAGTTTTAGCATCTGCTTTGCGCTCAAGCCTCTAGTATATTAACCCCTGCTGTAAATTAACTGAGTATAAACTAGACTAAAATAACCTTTACATTGGCCCATGATTCTGTTATTCTTTATAGCTTACTAAAACTCTCTTCAACCGCCAAATGTTTTACTTGCACCGTTCCAAGTGATTCTGACACGCACGCTCTTCACGAATACTACTAGACCGATAGTAGGATAAAGTATGAATGAATAATTTAATACATACTCACATCTTTGCCTAATATGAGCTCTTTTAATTTGTAAGAGCAATCAAGTAATCGTTTGTGATCTCAGCAGTCTTTGTGACGGCTAATCTGCACTTTATTCAGCAGGTAGCGTGCGTGTTTTTTAGAGGTGGGTGTAGTTTCTTCATGCCAATCATGAGTGCCGGTGGAGCAGCCGTGGATTCCTGCGGTGGGCAGCTGTTTGTTATTCTTCTGTACTGCTCTTTAAGGAGCGGCGGGAGGTAGAGATGTGGGCTCTAATCATTAGCACATTAGCCTAACACAAATACTCTGGTGTGGGTGTGTATGAGAGCACGAGGGAGATTAAATCATTAGAGATTTGCTCGCTGCCTTTCTTAAGCAGTATTAATGAATGAGACCCCTTGATTATCGCTTAAATTAGCGCTGCAGCGCAGAGTAGTAAACTCGGGCAGAAGCAGCGTTGTAGGGCAGTGCCCCAAGGCTGCCGCCATGCTGAGAAGGAGCAGGATTTGCCACCGATAAACACAGCACATCACGCTTTTGACTGAGAAATAAAAGTGACTGGATTTGGCTCCATAATTAATCCTGACCTTGATTCGCGTCGAATGCGCAGTGTGCTAAAAGAGGACAAAAGGAAAAGAACATCCATTGAAGAAAAGCAACAGTGAAATCATTTTAATTGACTAGGATAGTCGCCCAGCAGGGGGATTCAAGACGCTTGGTAATTTTCTTTGTTTGTTTGTGAAATCGTATCCCCTTTTGAATCCGTATTGTTCATTACTGGTCCGAATTGTGCTGTGGAGCGGGAAGCTCCTCAGATGAATATTTCATGATGAGCTGTGAAAACTTGCAGAAGTAAAATTTGGTCTGACAAGAAATGATGGCACACAAGGTCATCGTTGAAATAATATTAAACAAGTAGTTGTTGTGCCACAGCTGTGCTGTGCTTCGTTTTATTTGAATCTCAGACAGATCTGAGCGGGAGAATTTGTTTGTGTGTGTTGTCTTTTTTTTGTTGTTGTTTTTTTTTTTTTTTAAGAGATAGTCTTCGATTTTGTTTTTCAGACTAGGCCACGTAAATTATATTCAACATAGTACAATGAAATACACTGAATACAAAGAATTTCCACGGGCAATTGAAAGTACGACCTTCATAAATGCAGCTATCAGTGAAGCGTGTAGCATAACTATTACTTTGAAAATATCAAACTTCTGCTTTTTATTCACTTCCTTTGTTATGCCGTGCTGTCATTGTTTGAATGTTTTATCAGACTGACTATTTAAAACTAATAGATTTTTTTTTGTGCGCCTAGTGAATGCTCATGAGAATCATATATTGATTTCTGCGTGCGAGCGCCAGACTCGAAGAATTACAGCTACCCAAAAATTTTAAAGGCTCTGCCAGTCAGCTCAAGTAGTTAAAGTTGGACGACGAGTGGCTTCGTCATTCCCAGGTGTGCTGGATAATTTCTCCGGCTCCCAAAAGTGTTGAAAAGAGAAAAGAAGCGCGGCGCGGGGGCGGCACAGCCCCGCCGGTGTTTGCGTAGCGCTACCGCTGAGTTTCACTCGACTTGCCAAAGCTAACACGGGCTGGATGTGGAGAGGCAAATTTGCCAGCGTTAACTCGGATAAACGAGCTTTTCATTCAAAGACGACCTTCTCGCTGTAATCTCAGGCAGGGCTGTCAGGGCCTGGCCCCTCTCTTCCTGGATCTTGGTGGGGGAAGTCAAATCAAATGAGAGAGTTTGGAGACCTGGAATGATCTGCATCTCGGGTGCCACGGCTCGATAAATCAGTACGGGGCCCCAAGGACGACGGGATAATTGAATTGTTTTGGTACGGTTGTCCTGAAGTGAAATGTGCGTTAAATGTCTCTCTGTCTGTCTGTCTTTCTCTCGACTTTTTTTCTTTCTTCTTCTTCTTTTTTTTCCCTTTTTCTGGGTGGGGTGGAAGGGCTGAAATCCGATCCAGCAGTTGGCTTCGGGGAAGCTTCTTTTGGCCTGTAACGCCGGGACCTGCGGGAGCCATTATAAAGCAGAATTCACATTTTTGCATTTTCAAATGGATTTAACTGTAGGGGCTCAGTCCCCAGCGCTGACCCTGTTAACATTCTGCCTTGTCTGGGAACGCGTAGAGCGGGCCAACCTTTACAGGCTCCGTCGCTGCTCTGGAGCGAGAGGTGTTGCGTTTGGCAAGCGAAGAGGGCTTTTGAGAGACGGCTTTATAGGCGCAGAAATACATCTGCCACGGTCCTTAGTGTGTCTATTATTCTATAGTGCATTAATGGTCTGGAGAGGAATCATTTCCTGAGTGTAGTTAACTACATGCTTAGAGAAACCCTACCCAAAGCTGGGGTTTGAGAGGACCTAATGGCCTAGTTCCCAGCCCTGGCTGCTCTCCTCAGGTTCTGTTACAATACAGTTACAGTCTGCCCAGTCAGAATGGCTTTGATTTATCACCTTGATTAGATTTATGGCACACAGCGCGGGGTAAAACAACCTACTTGCCCTCCGCTCCGAAGCTAGCGTGTGAGACCCTTCCGTGATTTGAACCCTTGCTTAACCCCGTTCTGGCTACGATGTCTTCAAGGGAGCCACAAACCTTAATTACAGGGTTGGCTACGCTTTTGAGGTTTGCATATCTATCAGTACAAATTAGCAGAGATAAAATCATGTTTTTATAGGATTTTGTAGCGCATAACTGGGTTTGTCTAAGAAGGTCACAAATCACGGCTCCTCCTCAGTCGAGATCTTTCTATTGCTGAGAATCTATTGTTAGAAAAGAAATAAGGGAGCACTGATTGCTTCAGTTATCAATGCGTAGAACGGTACATCGCTGAATATATACATATATGAATACATTCAGCCTTGAGATCCTAGTTTGTTTAATTAAATGCACGGTTTAATAAAGAATGACCGAGCTTTCCTGTACTGAATGCTGTGTAATTATGGTTTTATTTATTCCAGCGAGCGTTGAACTGACAGCGCGTGGTTGAAGGTGGTAAATAGGTATGTTTTCAAAGTGAGTGAGCTATTCAGCTGTTTTATAAATCCAACACCAAGCGCAAAACTTACTGTATAGTCTACTTTCCAAACTGTCGCAGATGGGTTTAGAGTCTAGACAGCTTTTTTTAATTAAAATGCAACAAATTTTGCGGCATCCTGCCGTGCTTGTCTGGTGTTAACAAGTTGTTTAATTGAGAATGGTTTAAATTTGATTTTAGCTTCTGTATTTAGTAGCACAGTGGATGCAGAATTGCAATTTAGAGCGCAATTTCAATGCAGGGAAGTAGAATTGAAATGTAAATAATTTCATGACGTTTTTACTACACACACCGAGATTGTCCAAAAGGATGCATGGATTCTCACCCATAGGCTTACTTATTTGTTGAAGAAAAAGGTGGATAGACATTTTTATCTAGTTTATAAATTTCATCAAAAATAGATGAACGGACGCTTCATTTACCCAAATTTAATGAGAATGTGAACTCGTACACATGGTTTATTTGACCTCATCTAGTGTACCGATTTATTATTGGCTATTTAATATAGAAATGAATATCAAAGACTTAGATATGCACTCTGTCTCTACATTATGAAAACTGGTAAAAACAATCAAAAATACAGCTGCAAGCAGCGATAACAGGAGTTCAAGCGCTTTAAGACATTTAAGTACATATGAAAAAAGACATTACGTATTATGTAGCAAGCCTGTAACCATGTAAATCAGTGATTAAAAAATAATTTTTTCAAATCCATGTAATGTATCCTAGAAATATGATGTTTTTTATTAACATTTAGGACTATTATAGTGCCAGCTGTGGCCCGATCTTCCTAAAACTTTGTGAAGCCTTGAGTTTTCATTTAGTCTTTAAAGACTTCTGGGTATATTTGGACAGGCCCCTTTTCTAAACAACACTGTTATAGCTTCTCAAAGGTACATTTCAACAATTTGTTTGATAATTATTGACCTAGAAAGTCCAGAAAATTGCACTGTAGTGTTTTTTTTTTTTTTTTCCCAGACTAAGCGAAAAACCTACTTGTTTGCAAAACAACTTGACGACATCTCAATCATTTAACAAACGATTTGATGGACAGCAGTGATTCTAGCGGCAAAGCTGTTCAGAATGAGGAAGTGTGATGCGAACATTGTGTGTATGTGGGTAAAAAACTGCGCAATATAAAATCGTTTACACCCTTGAAAAATGAGATTCTCACAGACCTTTAATGTCATGAGTCAAACAGGCCCTAAAGTTTCATTCAGAATTTAATTCTGATCGTTAACCTTGTGTAATACATGCTCAAACTTCATCAGCCAATGGCAGCCGTGTTTTTTGAGATACACAAATGTCCTTATAGACACTTGTAGCACTTTGGGCCAAGACTGTACATATATATTTTCAGTGTAATGGGACAAACGGTTGCATAGTTACAGCCGTTTTTACGTTTTTTTTTAATTTTTTTTATTCTTATAGCACCACCGAGCTCTGCCACTTTTTTCATGTGACCTCAGATTCAGCTCTTACATACGAGTTCTGAGTTTGGCAAAGATATTTCATTCTGTTCAAAAGTTTTAGGCATTTTAATAAGCTGCCCTGGCATCCCTTTGTGATCGAGTCGAACATTCAACTTGATATTATTGATATTTACACTTCGGAGAATCTTCCTCCACTGGTTTGGTTCCGATTAGGCGAAGAATACTAGTTTGCAAAAGTAGCCCTTTCAAAAAATCCAAAATAACCTGAAAATTTTTCCAGGGTGACGATCGAATCAGAGGCATGCATTTTGTCCGCTGTTAGCCAAGGACTCCAATGACATAAAACACTTGAGCCTGTGATCAACTGTTTAGGAGTTATGAGCGATTTCATACTTTTGATCATTGTAGTGTCCCCATCAGGCCAATTGGGGCATGCCTTGGTGACGTTGTAGAACGTATGAGTACTACCATCCCACCAAGTTTCAGGTTTCTACAACTTACGGTTTGGTCTGCCTGATCAATTTTATGTGGAGATTGCTGATCCTTGGCCATTCTAATGATTACAGTAGGGTTTCAGCATTGAACCCCTACAAATATTGTGACAATAGGGAATTTATCACCGCTATCTCTTTACACACTGTTTCAAGGGAAAGGGGTAGGTGAAAGGGTATAAAATAGAATTGGTATTGGCCCTAAATATTATGTTAAATATATGAGCATGTGCAAAAAAAATGTGCAAGTTCTTTAATTCTCAATTTTGAAAGAAAACTGAAGAATTTTACCTGTTGATGCTCCACAAAAAAGAGTCCCTTTGTTTCACATAATAGCCGGTATTAAAAAGCTTATAAAATGTCCAGCAGAAATAATATGATGACATATACTATTATTATGGCGCTTGGAGACTGTCCCGTTAAACACCATAACCATACTCCAGAGCATCAGGGCCTGCGGTTTGCAAGCTCTGCCCATACTGTCACACTTAAAGGGGGCAATCAAGACAGCTAGCTTTATGGTTTGGTAATGGCACCCTTATTTTTCACCAGAGTGGGGCTGTTTTATTTATCAGGCCAGTATTTATGGAGATTAATGAAGAAGAGTTGGGCCGGCTCTGCTGTTGTGGAGTGAGGAATCTGGAGTGCTATCGGTCTCGTAAATCAGACACTCCACGCTCGCTCATGTCTCAAACAGTCATCTCAGCCGCCAGATATGAGTCTTACTGCTCTCCATTAAACTCCCACAGATGTTTCCAGGCCTGGCAGGGGGGGTCGAGGAGGGGGTGAGATTATGTTGCTCACAGCAGAGACATGTAATCACATACACACAGCTGCTAGTCGTTCCTTAATGTTGTAGCTGCTCAACACTTTATTGTTCCGCACTCACAGGCTTTCCTCTAAGGATTCCTTGCATTTATTATTCTTAAGTATACTACAATATAAAAAAGTGTTGTAACCTTCTGTGTGTCGTCCATTTTGAAGTTGACTAAATTTGCATATGCATCAGTTTTATTTATTTATTTACATTTATTTATTTATTATATATTTTTAGCTGTTTAGTCATTCTTTTTTTTTTTTAAACCCCTGCTTGTCCCTCATCTTTGTTATTGAGAATTTAATATATTTCTCCTTTTATAGCTCTACCTGTAGAGCACAAAGAAATCCAAGGTCCTCTTTTCTCAATTCATCATTCAGTTAGGCGAGTATCAATGGTGAAGAAAATAAAAACAGGACTTGTATTCATCTTTGCATAAAAGATTGTAATGCGTGCATTTAAAAAGTGCATTCATTAACTCGGTAGTCCAATTTTCTCCTGGCTTGTTTTCATTCTTTGGATAAATTGATAATTTCCTGTCATGTTCTTGTCAGGCTGTGAGGGGTGTAAAACTGGCTTTTGTTGCTTTGCAAACCCTTGCGGCACTGTGGGGTCAAAGGTCACTCGGCAATGCCTCTGATCCCGTCGCTGGGTTTGAATGGAGCGCTGCCTGCAGCTTTTGAAAGGCTGTTTCTTTCTCAGAGGAGGGCGAGGGGGGGTCAATTTGTGCCGATAAAAGAACACAAAGCAGCAGAGCAATGAACAGCCCTGTCAGACAGGGGAGTTTATTAACACGCCATGAATTGCGTTAGAGTGGCTCCCGGTCTTCTGTTTCAGAATCAAGCTGCAGGGCTTGGGAAAGACAAACACGAGCTCAATGAATCTGTTTGGTGTTCAAGCCCCGAGCCACTAATACCATCATACACAAACAGTTTTTGAAACCTTTTATGGGAGTTCATTTGCCGTCAGTTAACATCCAGTTTGATGCAGACACACACACACAAACACACCACCCAGTAAGAGAGTGGCCTCAGTCATGTTACAGCATTAATAAACATGACACATTCATGAATACATATTGAATTATGGGGATCAGTGGTAATGTTTTTAATACTATGTATTTAAGACTATGTATCAAGAATAAACAAAAACAAAAATGTCTAATCAGTATCTTTTTATTTTTTATTTAACATTAAGTTATGCAATGTTACGTTATTTACTCAGACCAGACAGTTACAAATCAACCTTTTTGGTGTAAGAAATTTTTCATATGTACAAGTGTAATTGCGTTATTAATAGATTTTTGGTGTGAGAGAATAAATCATAATTGAATTTAATACTAAAAATCAGTGAAGTCAGTGTTGCCCCCATTATGGAAGTAGTTAATAGTGGTAATATTATATGTTTATATCATTTAAACATTAATCTTATAAAAATTTTTAGCAAATGGTTTAAAACAGTGATTGTTTTTCCCTCCCCCACATCAGAATAACCATCTTTTTAACAGTCAAGCTTATTCTAAATGTGTAATATAAATAAATATTGCTAAAATGTTTCAAAATAATCAGAGCTTTTTCCTCAGTTTTTCACAAATTATTATATAATTGTTATAAAATATGTATTTAATATTATTATTTTTTTATTACGTAATGTAATCATAATACACACATACATACATTTTTATAGATAATTAGTATTATTATCAGATGATGATAATAATAATTAATAATAATAATAATAATAATAATTATTATTATTATTATTATTATTATTATATTATATAAAAATAATAGAACTGTATTAATGTATACTAAATTAATACATTACATTTGTGTAGATTGAATAATCATAATATTAATGTTTTTTTAATAATATTTTGTACAGTAATAATAATAGTGTATATAGTAAGTTCATAAATTATACAAATGCATTTTATAAGTATTTAATAATAATAATAATTATAATTAATATTATTATTGTTGTTGTTGTTGTTGTTGTTGTTGTTGTTGTTGTTGTTGTTGTTGTTGTTGTTGTTATTATTATTTTATTATATGAAATAACAATAATAATAATAATAATAATAATAATGTATAAGGTAATATATTATTTAAATACATTTGTATAGATGTTTAATAATAATATAATTCTAATAATTATTGGATTATATAATCATAATATTATACATTAATAATAATATTAATAATAAAAATAATTGTATATAAGTTAATACAATAATAACTATATATACTATACAAGTTCATACATTATATAAATACACTTATAAATATTTATTAATAATAGTTATTGTTATTTTTATTATATGAAATAATAAGTGTTGATGTATAAGGTAATACATTATATAAATAATTTGTATAGATATTTAATAATAATACTTGTATATAAATACAATAATAACTGTGTATATTGTAGATTCATACATTATGCAAATACATTTTTATAAAAATGTAATAATAATAATAATAATAATAGTAATCATAATTATTTTTGTATAATAATAATAATAATAATAATAATGCATGTTAATATATAAATACATTTGTATAGATTAATAATAATAATAATAATAATAATATTGATGTATAAGGTAATGTTATGTAAATACCTATGTATAGATATGTAATAATAATACAAATAATAATAATGTTATTAATATTGCTGTTAAGTGATATAATAATAATAATAATAACAACAACAACAAATTGATACGTAATAAATTGTATATGTAGACACATTTCCACAAAGATGACAGACAAATTAAAATTAGTTTTGGATCAGTTCTTTGGCACACTTTAAACTGGTGGTTGAATTTAAGTTACTGACTGCTAATGAACATTTCAGTACATCGCGTAGTCCTTACGCACATTAGCACACTAGAATGAGGTGAAGGTGAGTAAACAATTACGCAATTTTCTTTTTGTTTTGTGAACTATCCCTTTAAGACACACACACATTCTCATTCACCTCTCCGTCTACCCCTCCCTTGTTTCTCACATCCTCTCTTTCTCACACTCCCCTCCACCCCCCACGTCTCTGTTACTAGCACCATGTCCCAGTACGCCACTGATCTTTTCCCTATGGGCGTCTGGCATGTGCTGGAGATCAAAGCAGAGTGTCAACCCAAGGTTCAGGGGCAAAACCAATTCACCTGCAGCTCCGTCTGGGCAGGGGGAAGTTTCTGTCGCTCTCTCACACTCTCTCCCCTTTCTTCCCCCTCGCCCCGCAGACAGGATTAGCCTCCCGTGCGTCACGGTCCTGGACCGAGAAGCGCAAAGCACCATTTTACGACCAGATAAACTCCAGCCATAAATTGACCGGTGGGTTTCACAACCTCTCGCTCTCATATTAACGAGGGATCGAGAGAGACGAGTCTCCCACGAACGCCACCCAGACTATGCCCCCGTCGAGAGCGCCAACTCGCAGGACGCCCAATAGAAAGAGTCCATTGTAACGGATCATTGTGCGTCAGTCCCGGCAGCACGGGCTTGTTTGTCTTATGAATAATTCAGCAGGCCTCTCCAGCACTAAACACAGAGGCCTGTACTGTATGTTTAACCAGTTGGGTAGGGAAAACCAGTATGTTTGTCAGATAAACTCTGCATGGCCTTGATGCGCAAGCGTTCTGTTCGGCCGCGTCTGAAAGGTTACTCTGGGAAATGGGCCTCCGTTGGTGCCTCTGATCTGATCTCTCAGCTGATAGCACCGGGTGGTTCCCTACAAGTATGTGTGTATGTGTGAGTTGCATAGAAAAGGAGAGAGTAAGACCGGATGGTGTCATTTACACTGTGCTACCGCAGTGTTCAAAGACACTGGTAAACTAACTCCATTCTTTCTCCCGAGCCCTTGTCCGAAACACGACACCGTACAGTCACACTGGAGGCCGCCGCCCTGGCCAAGAGGGGAAGTGGCGTTCACAGGCTCTCACAGAGACCTGCTCTCTCCTCTCTGAGGACGCTTTCACACTGGGGCTTTTGGTGAAGGCCTCACTTTGGTTTGTTTGGTTGGTTTAAAAGCCGCTCTCTTGCTTCACCAGTCAACCGCACTCGAGTCCACTTGAAATTGGTGATTTGGGAAACTGTTGGTGTGGGCTACAGCGCTGTATTCAATTAGTATGAACACAATCCAGCTAGAGTAAGCTGCTATTGATTACATATGATTAGCCTATTAGCCTATAATGCATTTTCTGTTGCTGCTTCTTTCCACAGAAACTGGCTGTAGTGGGCAGATTGTTTTCTTCGTTTCTATTGCATTACATTTGCAAATCTGCTTAATGGTAAAATGTAAATGTTGAATTTAATGCTAAAAATCGGTGAGTAGTTAATGGTAGTAATATTATACATTTGTAAATATTTATTTAATTTTTGATACAAGATTCCCCAACTATTAGGTCAAACAAGAGTACACAAAATGAAAAAATGTTGTGTTAATACATTTGAATATTACGGTATAGTTTTCACTTTTATATTATGCTAATTATTTTAGCTGTATAGTGGGACCAATAATTTACTATAATTACTATATTGGTACTGAACTGATAATTTTAAGAACAGACTTTAAATGGATCCTTTAAATCACTTAAAATTTATATAATAATATATATTAGATGGATATATGTACCCGTATCGCATGCGATTGTCAGGCGCGTTTAGTCAGTAAGGTTGGTACTTTGATTACTAGTAAATCTCCATCGTGTGCGTTCAGCTGGAGCGGCAATTAATACACAGAGCCGTAAATCACTGACAAGCTACGTAAAATGATGCTCATAATCGAATGCAATTCATCTGCATTTATGAGCGCAATTTTGCGTAGGTTGTCAGTGATTTAGGGCTCTGTGTATTAATTGCAGCTCCAGCTGAACGCATGTGATGGAGATTTACTACTAAAATTAGAAACACTGTGTATTTACATTTTTCTTGTAAATAAATTCTGGTAAATATTCCTTTTTTTAAAAAAACAAACAAACAATGTTTTAATAACAATTGTATTAGTAGTAGTAGTAGTACAATCATTACATTATGTAATATATTTCTGTCACAGTTTCTTCAAGTTAAACCAAACTTTTATTTTGACGGGTTACTGTCAAGACCTTTAAGTTGCTGTCTGTATGTGATATGATGATAATTTTTCTCAAAAGGAACAGTAAAAAGCTCTCAGAGCATCTCTCAGAGCATTTCTAGAGATTGTTTGTGTTCATCTACTCGTATATTGAGGCGGCAGAGGCTGAAAACACTGAGAAGCACATACGTTCCAGTATGTGTGTAGTAAACTAAACTGCGTGTCTGCACCATTCATTCATACAGAGACACGCAGCACATGCAGGATTCATATTTAAATGGTATTTTTTGTAGCTTTATATTCACAGACATATCCATATCGCATTTGATTTGAACTGTACTGACCTACTTTTGATTTATTCATCCCAAATTTGGCAAATTCCGTGACATTCTGCATTATACAGTAAATTCCATTTTTATGACTGAATTCTGCAATTTCGTCCACACTCACTACAACGCGGAAATAATAGGGCCAATATACTCATACTTCATTAATGCTACAATTGCCCTGGCCTCACAGCTGGTAAAATTTGCTACCAATAAGTGTTTGCCGTTTTGCCTCTGTTCATATTAAAACAATACTGTACTACTATTTGTTACTGTAAATTCAAAGAAAGCTAAATTTAAAAAAATAAAATAAAAGTAATAAAAAAGCAATTACATGTAAAATTGTTATTGTTGCTGAAAATTTCTCACAAAGAGAACAAAATCTTTTTTTTTTTCCCCCTTAAAGAGCTTTACATAGCATGTGCTGAATATGTTTCAGACATTTATTGTGTTACAGTTGCCTGCAGTATTCATTGCTTATTTGGATGTCATGATGACACAATCATAATTCAGTTCAGAGCCAAATATTAACCGAGACCTGCAGGGCTAGAGGATGGTGAAACTCTGGTTCTGAACAAGCAGTCAAACCTAGAATGAAAACAGCCTGCGTTCCCGCACATTACCCAGCAGCTCTGTGCATGTGTGTGTGTCCCTTGATTGTTACGTTAGATTGCTCTAAAACTGCCACTTATTGGGATGGTGTGGGCACTGCAGTCGCACAAGCAGCTTATGTAATGAGACATTTTTTTTTTTCCCTCTCACTTTCCCCCTCCATCTCTGTCTGCCTACACTCTGAGAAAATTAGATGGTGCCGAAATGCCTGGGATTACAGGGAAGCGTGGCTGCATGTTTATGTTGCTCCCCAGGCTGTGGATGGGAAAAGATGAGATCTGTATGTTCGAATTGTCGTCAGATCTGTTTTGTTTGTCTGGAGTAGAGAGGGATGTGCAAAATTACATATTTTCAAAATCAGTCGGTGGGTTGCAGAATAGAAATCTCCGATAGAGTCTGTCTGTCTGTCTGTCATTCTGTTTATCGTTCTATTTATCTATGTGTCTATCGTTCTATCTATCGGTCGTTCTATCGGTCGTTCTATCTATCTGTCTGTCTTGTCTATCATTCTATTTATCGTTCTATCATTCTATCTGTCGTTCTATTTAGAATTCTATCTATCTATCTATCATCTATCTAACATTCTATCATCGTTCTATCGTTCTATCTGTCATTCTATTTATCATTCTATGTCTCTGTCTATTGTTCTATCATTCTATCTATCGTTCTATCATCGTTCTATCGTTGTATCTATCGTTCTATGCCTCATCCTCTTTATCTGTCATTCTGTCTGTTTTGGTGATGTTGTATCACTCTGTCTATTGTTCTATTGTTGGAAACTCCAATTAATTCTAATGAGACAGTTCATTCTAAACTTTGTATGTCTCATTTGAAACATTTCAATGTTTGATTCATTCTACAGAAATAGTTCAATTTTTTATTAAAAATGGTTTGTTAAATTTGAGCTGTTTTTATTCCAGAAAAGTATGGCCCAATTAAATTATATATAATATAAAAATGTTATATAAAAATGTGGAAAGTTTGAGTCATTCTAGTGAACTGCTTCTTTCAAAATGGCCCTTTTTTATAAGTATTACTGGAGAGAATGAATTCTAATGAGTTTATTCTAAACTTTTCTCTCATATGAAATGTTAGACGTTCAGTTTATTCTAGTGAAACAGTTTTTCACTAAGTTTTGTTCAGTAACTTAAAGAAAGTCATTTTGATTTTATTTATTGTAAATTAATCAATTTAAGCTAATTGTTTTGTTTTGTTTTTTTCAGAAAAGTTGGCGCTAATTAAATTAGACATTTTAATTGGATAATTATGTGTTTTAAAAGATATTAAATTCTGTTAGCTTTAGCGTAGTTAGATACCTTTTGTTTGTAGCTTGACTATTATAGTTAAAGCACTTTTTAAAGCTATTTCTTGCTGAGCTACAAGCTAATCACAATTTAAAGGATTAGTTCACTTCCAGAAAAAAAAATTACTGCAAATTTACTCACCCATATGTCATCCAAGATGTTCATGCATTTCTTTCTTCAGTCGAAAAGAAAATAGGGTTTTTGAGGAAAACATTTCAGGATTTTTCTCCATATATTGGACTTCAATGGGAGCCAACAGGTTGAAGGTGCAAACTGCAGTTTTAGTGTAGCTTCAAAGGGCTCTACACAATCCCAGCCGAGGAATAAAAGTCTTATCTAGTGAAATGATCGGTTATTCTCTAAAGAAAATGTGAATTTACATACCTGTTCACAACAAATGTTTGTTTTGCATTAGCTTGACCTCACGCATTATGTAGTCACTTTAAAAAGGTCTTGTGTGATGTAGGCGGAAGTACCAACCCAATGTTTACAAAGTGAACGTGCAAAGAAAGTCAAACTCCCTTCACGGAAAACGTTAAACCAACAGTGTCAGACGATTGTGAAGTTGGAGGAGAAAATGAGATGCCATTTTTTCGTCCTACCCTACCTTTTTGAACCGAAGTACACAGATGAAGAACTAACCGCAACCTTTCCAACGTGATTACGTAATGCGTGAAGTCGGGCTAGTGCAAGAAGAGCATTTGTGGTTAAAGAATATACACATTTTTATTTATTATTTTTTTTTTTTTTTTAAAAAGACTGATCGTTTTGCTAGATAAGACCCTTATTTCTCGGCTGGGATTGTGTAGAGCCCTTTGAAGCTGCACTGAAACTGCAATTTGGACCTTCAACCCCTTGGCCACCATTGACGTCCACTATATGGAGAAAAATCCTGAAATGCTTTCCTCAAAATAATAATTTCTTTTCATCTGAAGAAAGAGAGAAATGAACGTAATTTTGATTTTGGAAGTGAACTAATCCTTTAAAGATGTTTCCCCAAAACAGATTTATACCAGCTGTGTTGCCTTCTTTCTTTCAGCTAGACAGTAAAAAAGAGAAAGGTCTAGATAAACTAGTCAATCTCACTAATCGACTAGTCGGTTCTTGAATGACTCAACCAGCGTGACCTATTCCGAGTCTGGACAGAGCGCTGAAGACTCCTGACAGGCCCGCGCATATGATCATCCCTCGCCGAGTCACCGGCTGTCTTCCTCCTCCGGCCTTGTCGCTATGGTGAGGATGTCACATGGAAACAGCCCAGCGGTGGGAGGTGTGAAAGAGAATGTCACAGACAGCAGTCCAAATATGACACCATTGGCAGGGGGCACGCAGGGGAAATGGCACACAACACCTCACTAAGCCACCTGAGCGTGAAATAAAGCAGATAAGAGAAACTGACCAGATGTTTCGCTCCGCGGGGGGACGCGAGAGTAAACGGCTGATAGAAGCGGCGAAGTCCTGAGCTTGTTAGCCTATTGAGAGAGCCGAGACTTGAGTCCTATAGCGATGATTGATTTAATAGAAGCAGACAGCGCTCATCATTGTCAATCACAGTGATGGGCCGCTCTCCTGTCTCGTTCGGTCTCTCGCCCTTTCTTATTTTTTTTAATTCGTTTGCTCCTCTCTCCCTCTCTCCCTCCTGAGCTTTGGTGCCAGGCTGGGCAGGCTCTGATGGGCAGACGGCGAGTTGTCTTCATTATAATGCCTTTATTTATTCATGTGTCTGCGGCCAGTGACAGCCGTGCCTGTGCACAGCTCTCCTCTCTGTCTGCGTCCTTAGAGATATGACTCATTTTCCTTTCTCTCTCTCTTTCTGCTCACATCATTCTCCCTTCTCTGTCAAGTGCTGCTTTCAGTTAGCTTCAAAACTGACACGAGAACGCACAACACGCATCAGTCACATCCAGCGGCCCACGTCAGCGCACAGAGGGTGCGCGTCAACATCCGACGGAAGAATCGCTCGCGTGGGCCAGATTGCCTCATGACCACTTTTGGGAGGCCAGCACTGGCTGTCTATTTCGGTCAGGTCTATAAATAGCCGTGCTGCGGTTTTTGTCAGTTTGATAAGCTTGTAATTGGAGTTGCATCCATCAGGTTACAGAGGGCTTTTAATCCTGAGACGTGTTGGCTGGGTTCTGGAGCTGGTTCTGGCTGGGTTTCAGGTTAAAGAGCATTCACCGCCATTGTTTAAGCTTGGGTTCACTGAGCTAAACGCTATTAGATTATTACAGTGTGTCAAAAGCAAATTAATCTAATTTTGCCTTTCCGTAGCTCTGCCAAACAGTCAACCCTAATCAGGCATTGTGTTCAAACCTCCTTTTTAAGCCCCTGGCATGAGGTACGTCGGGTTTTTCTAAGGATTACAGTTCAAAATTAGGTTATGTGTCTCTTTCACCTGAATTAGTGCAGTTTGGTGGGATTTTTACAGCTCTGCTGGAGTTGGTAGTCGGCCTCTTTGTGGTATAGATCAAAAGACGAGACGTGATTATAAAACGGATCACTTCACTCTAGGCTCTTAAGGGTTTTTTTTCCATATGCTTTGATACGTCAGAACCCGGTGGGCTTCTGTTATGGAGCCCGGTGTTCGGCAGCTCTGCGCTAGGGGCCGTCAGCGGACGCTCTGATTGTCCTCTGGCAAACGAGCGAGAACTGCAGCAAGCATGTGACAGAGAGGAGAGGCAGCTGGTGGATGCTGGGATACGTGCTGGGTCACCTCCCTGAGCAAAAGCCTTCACATCTGTAACAATTAATGCTTCAGACATTTCAAGGAATATCATAGTATTGGTCATAATGGAAATTCTAAATTTGATTTGATTTGATTTGACTTTAATTTAATTTTTTATTTTCCAATAAATTACTAATTGCTCTTAACTATACATTGAAGAACAGTACTAAAGAAACACATAAATGTGGTCATATCAAATGTGATTTAAAAGTTTTTTTTTTTAAATCATTTTGAATTTATTTTGAAAGAAATAGTTTATGTTCACAAAGGCTTTGTTTGTAGTGCCCTATGATTTTCGCAGTGTGGAAAATGCAGAAGAAATTGCAGAATCCAGTAATAAAAACGAAATTTACGGTTTAATGTGGAATGTCATGGAATCTGTCAAAAACGGAATTTACAGTTTAATGTGGAATGTCAAGGAATTTGTCAAAGTTTGATGGATTATTTAAAAGTGGGTCAATAAAATCACAAAATGGACTAGTATTTGTAAATATTAAGCCGCAAAAAGGCTATTTAAATATGAATCCTGCATATTCTGTGTGTAAAAATAGTGTCATAAAGGTAAATAAAAGTTCGGTTTAACTCAAAGATATTGTGACAGAAATAGCCTACGTTGCTGTTGTTCAGCAGAATGTACGTAATATTACTACTGAAATTATTAAAACCTTATTTTTTAAGAAATAATCATATAATATTTTTTAAACATTTTAATTGTAATAATAAATCTGCTTTATTTACCAAAAAATAAAATGTATTTAATTTTCAGTAATGAAAAGATAATTTGAATGGTTTATGCCTTCATTTGATAAGTAGACAAAAAAATCATAGGGCTATTGTAAGAATAAATTAAACTTGTTTTTATTCATTCAAATAATTAGACATGCTAAAACAGAATTTGGTAAAACATAAGGTGGGAAAAAATAAAACATTTCATAGGGCCCTAAACATGTCATTTTTGTTTAACTTTTAATAAATTGATATTAAATTGTTTAAGTTTCATGATTTTAATTAATTAGACATGCTTTTTGATTAATACGATTTAATTTAACCATTAAAAAGAGTCCACAAAAATTCAAATGGAAAAACAGAATTTGGAAAAAAATAAAACTGAATTTGGGAAAAAAACAATGGATTTCATAGGACCCTGTTTGATCACAAATACAGTAAAACCATAATATTGTGAAATATATTTTTCTTTTTTAGTGTATTTTAAAATAAAAATTCATTTTAAAATTCATTTCTATGATGGTAAAGCTGAATTTTCAGCAGCCATTGCTCCAGTCTTCAGTGTCACATGATCCTTACGAAATCATTGTAATATGCTGATTTAGAGCTATAATTTATAATTATAATTATTCATGTTGACAACAGATGTGCTCCTTGATGTATGACGTATGAATAAAAGTAAAAATATGAATTTCCAAAAAAAAAAAAAAAACTGTCCCCAAACCTTTGAACGGTAGAGTGTATTTAATTTAATTTATTGTTATAACATACTGCTGACTAAACTTGTAAAGTGTGTCATTGTATTTGTTTGATTCACTAAAACGAATGACTCAGAAGAGGCATTGGTTTGGGTGTCATACCTCACCTCAGTGATTCTTTTTAGTGAATCATAAATCAGATTGCATGGCTTGTTTTGATGTGAAACAAAAACTGGCCTCACTTCCCGTTCATTGATTCTTTTTTTTTATTTTTATTTTTTTATATAAATTATCCTAGTTAAAAGAACCAAATCTCAATATTTTGGGGAAGGTTACTTTTAAAAGTAATGCATTACAATATTGTATCACTCCATAAAAAGGTAACTAATTTTTATATTAGTTACCTCATCTGAGCTGGGCTTGCTTGTTTGTTCATAATTCTATTTAATTTTTTCTGTTTGTATTCAAATTCCATTTATTTTGGCAAAAGTAAAAGCCCTTTCACACAAAAATATTGTTGCATTGGATCATTGAAGGTCTGCGGCAAAGACATAAATGAATGTAAATACACAAAGGATATTTGTTATTTGACATTTAACTATTGCAGATTTGTCATATTTTGAGTATACATTTCACAGTTTTTGTAAGTAAGAAGAGTGCTTGCATGTTCACATTTAATCTAAAACAGTGACCGTTTGTACCAGAGGTCGACAGATATTGGATTTTACAGATACTGATAACTAGGTTGGACCACACTGGCTGATATAGATTAAGCAAGCGATAGTTTTTAAAATGGATACTGAATGGAAAATAATTAGTGCTCTACTATTTTTAAAAAAGTAGCCATACTTTGTAAATGAATAAAAATATTAATATTAATTGTATATTAATCATTACAGTTAGTTCATTGTTCATTAATGTTAACAAAAGCAACTAAAATTTTTTAAATATATCAGTAAATGCTAAAATAAACACACTCTAGCAAGGAACAATACTTCTATTCGACAGGTTTTATCAATCTTAATGTTACAAATGGACTCATATTGTAAAATGTTACCATTACATCAACAATCAAGCTATAGATGGCCATCTTTAAATATCTACACAAAGGCCACAGTATTGGAATTACATACATATGGATATTGTGTACTTTTACAATTTAACTGCTTTTATTGTAGAACATTTGTGGTTATCTAATCAAAATATTAAAATATGTTAGTCACACAATGGGCAAAAGTGCAGCGCAGCGTCTAGAAGAACTCGCAGCTATCCTGTATCACACACACTGGACACGTCGCGTTCAGTTCAAGCGGTCTACAAGTCTACAAGACTTTATTTGATCACCAAACAAGCACAAGTATACTGCTGTGCTTTCTCCACTAATGCAGAATCTAGTCAACAAATTCATTGCTTAGTAATGACATGAAAACATGCACTACAGTATGCTGTACACACTGTTTCATTGTCGAGGTTTAAAATCTGCTTTTGTCCCGCTCTGTGCAGCGCGCAGTGTCGCGTGTCTAAACAATCGGCACGTGCTGTCAGTACTAGAGGGTGCTCTTGTGCTGTATAACAAAGACTATATGGACTTTGCTGTATAATGATGAACTTCTCAGGCGCTCCAGCAACGGACCCAACCCGGAAAAAACTATCAGCATGGATTTTTGCCGATAACCGATAGTTCCGCCAGTCAACTATTGGTGCCGATTAATCGGCAAAAACCGATACATCAGTCAACCTCTAGTTTGTAGAACACCTTTGCACTTACTCCCATTTTCTCAGCATGGGGACAGGAGAGCTCAGTCTGTAAATTGGAAAACTTGTGAAAAAGCAACTCTGGTATTTTTTTGTGAATTAAAATATAATGCATTACTTTACTAGTTACTTGAAAAAAGTAATCTGGTTACATAACTTACATTACTTGTAATGCATTACCCCCAACACTATGAGATATTCAAGACTACAGAATTGTCCACCGAGCTGCATGGCAGTTTAGAAAATGGGATCATTTTTATTTACTATGGCATGTGTGCATGTACTGATTCTGTTTTATTCCTGTAATGACCTAATCTGGCTCTACCTGCTGTGCTGTAGTCTTAATGTAAAAAAAAAAAAAGCGCATTTTCCATGCGATCAGCAAATTTTGAGAGAACATCAGCATTTTACATAATTTATGTTTTTGTTTGCATGTTTCTCTTCGCTTCCCCAAACAAGCCTAATGTATGCATGCGTACAGTACAGCATGAGTGCGTGAGAGTCTGCGCTTACGTGATCATGCGCAGCCACATTATGTCAGAGCTGGGCTGTGCGCTCTAGGCCGGGGGGCTCAACGCAGCGGGAGACACTGCTGTTTAATTTCAGCACTTCATCCCCCTCCGTAATGAAGCTTCCCTCACGCACGTTTGCTCACACCCTGCCAGTGCTGCTAGCGGGTAATTGGGATGTGACTGAGCATGAATATCCCTTACGCCTGCCGCAGACCGACCTCCCCACGACCCTGCAGATAGCTCTTTGTCTTAATGGACATATCATCTTTTATTTAGATCTCCATTTGAAAGTAATTGTCAGCAGGAGGGGGTTATTGCAGTAGATGGAGACGAATAGACTGGTGTTTCACAGCAGACCTCTTTGATTGGCTGCAGTTTTTGGCTGCCTTTGATTATGAGAGTCGGAACAAAGGTGTGTGCTGTGCCAAGCTGTTTTTGGAGGCTTATTAGAAGCACCGCCCCGACCCCATCCTTCCTAATCAGCTGCCATTGGAGCTCTGCTGTCTCTAAAATGATCAAAGATGCACGCATGTATCTTTTGAATTACAATGCTGACATGTATATGTTAAGATTTTTTTAATTAATTTTTATTTTATTAATTTTTTTACACAAGGTTTGCCGTCAAATAACTGCAAGTAAAGCACACCAGGTGCAGTTAAAATGCAAAGCAGCGTGTCATATGGAGTGTTGTTGTCTGTAAGTGTTGGGTCTGCACACAGCAGCAGCAGGAATCATAGGAGATGACCTCAGGAAATCTTATAATCAGCAGGGATGATCACAGAGAGTTGAGCATTTGCTCATAGAGTTACAATTAATGTATTTCCACCATCAGAGGTGGATGATTTTTGATTTTAATGTGACTTTACTTTCTGAATGCACATTCCCGGTCTTTTTGAGCTCGTCTTTAAAAAGTATTCACCACACTTGGACTTCCATTTTTGTTGTCATGTTGTGGTATTTTATGTAACTAGTAGCATCAATGGGAATTTACACACAATCCAAAGTAAAAGCCCACTGACACCAAGAACGATTTTGTGTGTTTACACCACAATTATGACTGTGACGTCACAAAAGGAGTGATATCATTGGAATGTCTTTCAGAACATTTCGTTCAGGTGATGAATGGTAAAAACATTGAGAGCCAATCAGAATCCACCTGACTTTAAAGAGATAGTTCACCCAAAAATGAAAATTCTGTCATTAATTACTCACACTCATGTTGTTCCAAATCTGTAAAACCTTCGTTCATCTTCGGAACACAAATTAAGATATTTTTGATGAAATCCAAGAGCTTTCTGACCCTCCATAGACAGCAACACAACTGACATGTTCAAGGCCTAGAGAAGTAGTAAGAACATCATTACAATAGTCCATGTGACATCAGTGGTTCAACCGTAATTTTATAAAGCAGAATCCGAAAGCTCTCGGGTTTCATCAAAAATAATCTTAATTTGTGTTGCAAAGATGAACAAAGAAATTACGGGTTTGGAACAACATGAGGGTGAGTAATTAATGACAGGATTTTCATTTTTGGGTGAACTATCCCTTTAAAGAGTGAGTTCATATCAAAATAAAACATGAAAAAAACCTCATGTATTTAATCATATATCATTTATAGAACCAAAAGTCACACTCATTAGACCTTTGTTTCTGTTCAGTCCGTTTGATTTATACAGATATGTTTACAAAGTCTTTTTTCAACTTTTGAAAAGTCCAATGGTGTGGGTATATGTACTCAGTGGAGGTACAAAATACAATATCTGATGACAATTTTCATTTTTGTCCAAATTTTGTCTAAATCTTTTATTTGGCTTTGATCCAAAATCATTACAAGTACACTACCCGTCAAAAGTTTTTGAACAGTAAGATTTTTAATGTGTTTTGTTTTTAAAGAAGTCTCTTTTGCTCACCAAAGCCTGCATTTATTTGATTCAAAATACAGCAAAAGCAGTAATATTGTGAAATATTTTACTATTTAAAATAAATGTTTTTTTATTTGAATATATATTTTAAAATCCTGTGATTTAAAGCTAAATTTTCAGCATCATTACTCCAGTCTTCAGTGTCACATGATCCTTCAGAAATCATTCTAATATGCTGATTTTCTGTTCAAGAATTTTTTTTTTTTAGCAATATTTAAGACAGTTGGGTATTTTTTTCAGGATTCTTTGAACAGAAAGATCCAAAGATCAGCATTTATCTGAAATAAAAACGTTTGTATCATTATACACTATACCATTCAAAGACGTTGAGTCAGTATATTTTTATTTTTTCGGGAAAAGAATTGATAGAAATTAATACTTTTATTTAGCAAGGATGCTTTAAGTAATCAAAAGTGATGATTAAGACATTTATAATGTTGCTAAAAATTAAGCTTTGAAATCACAGGGCTAAATTACATTTTAAAATATATTTAAATAGAAAGCAGTTGTTTTAAATAGTAAAAATATTCAAAAATGTTACTGTTTTGCTGTACTTTGGATCAAATAAATGCAAGCCTGGTGAGCAGAAGAGACATCTTTAAAAAACATTAAAAATCGTACCTTTCAAAAACATGACTAGTAGGGTATGGATCCAAAATAACAGATTTTTGCAGTATTCAACCATTTTAAACTATTACTAGTGTGACCAGTTGGTTTTAGAAGACACATCAATAGTTAAATTGAGATAACTTGTGTGCAGTCAAAGGCTTTCAATTGATTTTAGTATAAATGCACCATCTGGAAGGTTCAATTTGGCAAGTCAATATTGTGGCAGAACTTAAACCATGAACATGAAAGCTCCAAACAACTCCACAAAAGAAGTAATTAAAAGGCACAAAGCAGAAGATAGATACAAGAAGATTTCCAAGTCATTGAATATCCCTTGGACTTCATTTAAATCTTTAATTAAGAAATGGGGAAGAGTATAGCACAGCTGAGAGAACTTTTGATTGACGGGAAATAGTAAGTAAATAGTGAAATAAGGTGGGCTGTGAAAGCGGTTTCACATTAGCTTTAAAGAACCTGGAGTGCCCTCTGCATCATTAGCCTCATCAGCAGCTTTAGGGTGTTTATGTCTTTTTAGTCCAACATTGAACAGACCGTACAGAACTACTTCCACACTGTAAACAGAGGTGTATTGCTTCACAGACAGACGCGATTCTTTGGTTGAAGTGATTAATTTCTCATGTATACAGGTCATCTCTCAGGCAGAGCATCTCATTCACAAGGGGCCCCATCAACAGACATTGCAAGGTTGCAATAAAAGCAGCAAACGTAGCACCGTGTACTCCAATAAATCTTTGGAGGTTAAACCCCACAGCACTAAAAACCTAGAAAGACCATTTCATCATCCCCATAAAAGTGGCAATGTCACAGTGTTTGTGGTAAGCCACCGTCCAGGGTGCTGGAATTAGTGCACCCCTGTAATCTAGTTTAACACAGCCTACAGACAGACATCCTGTATCTCTTTTTATTGTCCCATCAGTTTTTGTTAAAGTTTCACTCCGTCAGAGCAGATCACTTTATATTTAGAAGCTTTTATAAGCGCAGAGCTCAATGCAATATCAGTAGCGCTAACCATCTCAGTGCCAAAAAATATGACAAGGTCTACAAAGATGTGGGAATGGGGATGCTATATTGGCAGCCATTGTGGTATTGGTTGATAAATGTGGCTTTCTATTGTTTTCTGTATCTGTAAAATTGCCTATATAGATATTTAGGCTGATAAATTATAGTCAGATTTGAAATTAATAAATGAAATAATTGAAAGTCAGGCCTCACAGACACAATTTTTTTATGTATTTAGAAAATTAATTTATTTATTCCAAAGGTTCATAGTAGTATTTGTCAAATAATTGTGTGATTAAAAATGACATTTTTCTAACCAGTCCAAAAGTAAGTCAATATGTAATATCAATTATAATATAGGTTATCTCCTTCAAAATATGTGATTTTATTATCTTAATTATGTGTCAGTGTGCATACTGAAGTTTTAGAAGTTATATCCCATCTCTACATTTTTTTTTTTTTTAGCGTCTTGCATCATGAGCACCACATTTTTAGACATTTTCAGGTTAAAATTTAAAAACTGTTAAAAGTAATACTAAAAAAAAAAAAAGAAAAGAAAAGAAAAATATTGGAATTGGGAATTGTAAGGAGTCATTGTCATTGGTTGTGGTTCCTTAATAATTTCATTAATGATTCTCTTAGCACTCTGTATAAAAAAAATGTACGTGTGTGTGTGTGTATGTATGTATGTATATATATATATATATATATATATATATATATATATATATATATATATATATATATATATATATATATATATATATATATATATATATGTATATATATGTATATATATATATATATATATATATATATATATATATATATATATATATATATATATATGTATATATATGTATATGTATATGTATATGTATATGTGTGTGTATGTATGTATGTGTGCATGTGTTTTTATGCCATGAACACCAAAATATTATACATATTTTAAGGTTGAAAAAGTCGTTCAAGTCACGCAATTGAGTTTTCGTCATTGCTGTAACTTTCCTAACAAAGACTATATTGAAATGCTTAAAGAATGACTCTCTTATTGTTCCTTGACTTAAGCATTTTTAACCCTGAATCTGAGAAAATGTATTTGTTTCTTTTCCTTATCAGTTTGCTATTACTTACTGTTTTCACTAGTTATTCTCTCTCAGAGTTGCACGCACAGGGCCTCTACCACGGTCCGTTTTGCCTTTCCAGGAATTGTCAATATATAGACAACTTCCTAGATCCTGGATATGTGATTTCCGGGCTTTTTTTTTTTAAACTGTCAGATATGGACGCTGTGTTTCCGTGTTTGAATAATCGCTTTTCCTCTGCTCTCTTTCCTTTGGCTCCCCCCACATGCTCGATCTGTCCTTCCTCTCAGTGGATGATCCAGGAGCCGCACAAAGTGGCCACCTTCTTCGGCTGCATCGGGAAGGATAAGTTTGGGAAGATCCTTAAGGAGAAGGCAGAGGAGGCCCACGTGGACGCCCACTACTACGAGCAGAACGAAGAGCCCACAGGGACCTGCGCTGCCTGCATCACTGGCGACAACAGGTCAGCCACCCCTTTCCTCTAGGGAGGGCCCTTATCGCTTCCTCAGGATAGCACCCCCCTCCTGCGCACACACAGCACACATTCACACACCCCACCTCACTATGCATTGGGACTCGCTGTTCCCTTGCCGGCTGTTCTGCTCTTTTCCGCCAGAGCTCTTGATTTATTTATTTGCCGGGGTTAGATCAGCACAGAGGTATTTTGATACACCGCATGACTTGGCCCTGAAGGGTGCTAGATTCCATGACTGAGCAGATATGTGAAACTGCTTGGGCCGAATTACGTGCTACCTACACATTTGAACTGAGCAGATTGATGTGTTTATTTAAGTGTCACTTACTATTTCTCTGCTTGAGAAGAAAATACGATAGTAAGCATGGAAGCCTATTGACTAATCTGTAATCGTATCAACTCTGAGGATTTGTTCAAATGAACAGCAGATTTAAACTCCTGATGGACTGCTGACACGTTTTTGGAGCTTACCCAGATAATCTTAAAGGAAAAGTTATATCAGACAAAATCCAGCACCAGGATTGGGAATTATAAGGAGGTTTATGATTCTGAATTTCTGTCAATGTTTGCGGTTTCTTAACAATTTCATTCTTTTAGCACTTTGTAAAAATATTTAGTAAAAACGATTACTTAGATTTTAACTGAACAGATGTAACAAATCAGAAATAATCTTTTTTTTTTTTTTTTAAATTCACTTCAGAAGCACTTTTTTTTTTTAGTCATATAAATATACAATATAATAAATTGTTTAATTAATGTTTGTGGTTCTTTACTAATATCATTAATGGTTCTTTTAACAATTTGCAAATATATTTAGTAAAAAATAAACTAAAAAGATTACTCAGATTTTAATCCGTTTCTGCCACTGAATAAAAAATGAAAAGGTAATTGCGATTATTTTTTTTTTTTTTTTCCCTCGCAATTTCAAGATTACATCTCGCAATCCTGACCCTTTTTTTTCTCAGAATTGTGTGATACAAACTCGCAATTCTGACAAATAAAGTCAGAATTGAGTGATCTAAACTTGCAATTGTGAGTTATACAGTCAGAATTACAAGATATCTTGCAGTTGTGACTTCTAATTCTTAAAATTGTGAGATATAAACTCGCAATTCTGAGAAGAGGTTTTTTTTTTTGTTTTTTTCCTTTCCCCTCAGAATTAGACTTTATAATTTATATTATAAAGTTTATATCCCAATTCTGAGAAAAAAAGTCAGAATTGGAAGATATAAACTCGCAACACGAGAAAAAAGTCAGAATTGCGAGATATAAACTCACAAGTTTATATCTCACAATTCTGACTTTATAACTCGTAATTGTGAGTTTAGATCTCACAATGCTGAGGAAAAAAGTCAGAATTGCAAGTTATAAACTTGCGATTGCAAGAAAAAATTTAGAATTAAAAGATATAAACTTGTGATTGCAAGAAAAAGTCACAGTTGCAAGATACAAACTCGCATTTGTGAGAAAAATGTCTGAATTGCAAGTTCATATCTCACAATTCTGACTTTATAACTCATATTTGCAAGTTTATATCTGAGAAAAAAAGTCAGAATTGTGAGAATTACTTTTTACATTTTTATATAATTTTATTACCTTACATTTTATATTGTTATACAATTCGTAATATGTACTTTTATTCATTATTTATTTTTTATTAATTATTTTTTTATTTTATTTTGGGTTTATTTGACAGGGACAATGCACATCAGTAATAAATGCACACATACACACATTATTTATATATATATATCTTTTCGTTTGTCAGACTGTGTGTTTTGTGCTATAGATTCACAAATGTGCTGCTTAGTAGTAGTGCAAGAAAAAAAAATGTGCTTAGGGGTTCACTGAAAAACATACACACTTTAATTATAACATAATTTTAATTTCTGGCAGGACTATTTCTTTAATGAAAAAAAATTGCATGCATCTGCAGGGGCACCGGTGTCAGTGACATCAGTTGAATAATAGATGCTCCTCCGAGGCAGTCGTGATCGCTCAGGTGGTGATCTGCATTTGTTTTGCATGTTGTCAGCCATGCTATTGCCTTTTAATCAGAGCTGCTAACAAAACTATTGTAAGTGTGTGTGTGTACATGAACAACCGCTCACAGGTGTGTCCTTTCTGAGACAAGCTGACAAATGAAAGGCACTGCAGATCATCCTGGTTGCTTTATTATGCATTTGCTGTAACAGAATTGATGTTGAGAGCGCGTTTATGAAAGCAGATACTAACGGATAGCATTCTCCAGGTATTATAAACCACCTTGGAGTACACATACGGTACTTACAGTCAGGTAATATACGTTTAAAAGGTCCCATGTAACCAGTGAAGATATGAAAGCGGAGAAGGAGATTTATGAGGGCTGGTCTCTTTGTTTAGACTGTCATAGAGTTAGTGTGAGCCGGCTATGCATTGGAGACAGTTTGAAAGAGCAGCGGCTTGTAGAGCTGTCAGCCTTGGCCTTATGAGACTCTTCTCATTAGCACCTCACCTGTCAAAGCAGACCCTTTCATTACAGGAGACTCGCAGACCTGCAGCTCAAGGCCTGAAAGCGGTTTGATCAATATCTTCCTCGATACTTTCTCCCTCCAGCTACGCGGCGCACCTGTACGCAGCCGCCGGTGAGACAGGCCAGACGAGAAACGGTGTTAAAATGCCACTGATTTCTGAGCGGTTTGAGGGGGGGAGGGAGAGGTCACGGGTCTACAGCCTGCAGCGAGAGGTCTGCCCTTCCTCTCTGCGCCGCCTCTCACTGTGAGCCGTAATGATAGCGTGGAAAAGAGTCCGACACAATCTGCCCAGTCAGATCAGCGTGACTCTGCCGCTCGAAATCCTTATTATGCCCTAATGGATTTGATTTTGATTAACATGGTGACATCAAGCCGGAGGGTGTCAGATCGCCATCTTGCATGTTCTTCTGTGAAAATTACAATCAGATGCTTTTTTTTTCTCAAAGAGGCTTGCTGTTTTATTAGATGTATAGACATAGAGATGCACAGTATGTCAGGACCACATTGGTTATCGGATAATGATTTCTTTTTTTGGTAATAATTATGATTATTATAAATACATTATTCCTGAAGAGGTACTTGACAAGTGCTTGAATTATTGCAAGACAATGTATCTATGAAATAAGTGTTTTTAAGTAATTTTGTCATAGTACATATCTTTTCACGCAAAATTCACGCAGTTCAAAAAACATACTTTTTTGTTTATTTCAGTTCATGTCAGAAAACAATCGAGTTAAGCAAATGGTAGTACTGCGAAAAGAGGAACAGGAAACTTGTGACTTCGATCATTAATTTCAAGTGATTCAATAGCAAAAACTAAGATAGTCGTTAATTTTCAGATTTCAACATAATGATTTTTTAAAGCTCTCCAATCGGATCGCGTATCGCAAATCATTTGTTTTAGATCGGGACTTCAAATCATGTATTGTGAATCATTTGATTTGGATTAGAACTTCGCATATAGCAAATCATTTGATTCAGGTTGGGACTTCGAACCTTGTATCGCAAATCATTTGATTTAGATCAGAACAGGTTTGTGAATCATTTAGCGAATTGAATATTCAATTCAAATGATTTGCGATACGCCATTTGAAGTCCTGATCTAAATCAGACTGGGACTTCAGAGCGTTTATCACAAATCATTTTATTTAGATAAGAACTTCGGAGTGGGTTCGTGAATCTTTTGCTGTTTAGATCGAAACTTCGGAGCACGGATCGTGAATCATTTGATTCAGATCAAAACTTCAGAGCACGAATCTTGAATAGTTTGATTTGGATCGAAACTACAGAGCAGATTCGAAAATCTTTAGTTCGGAACTTTGGAGAGCAAATCATTTAATTCAGATTGGGACTTCAGTGACATTTTATTTACATAAAACATTTTATTTTATTTTTATTTATTTTTTTTTAAAATATAAACATTTAAATGGTGGCTGTCACAAAAATGTGAAAGACTTATTCAAACATAAACACTGAAGAACATTAAAAATGATAACGAATATGTTATATGGTGCATATATTACCAAAATGCTCCTCTCTAGAGTTTTTTTTTTTAGCTGACTAACGAGCAAATTGTCACTGAATTTTTTTTTTTTTTTTTTTTTTTTTCTGAGGTAAATGTGATGTTTTCAGATATTCCTATGTTTACAATCTATTGACGTCTTTCGTGGTTTAAATACTTACTGAGTTATTACTTGAGACAGATATGAGATATTTTCTTTTAATATACCTTTGGATATTTATGTTGATTTCGTGCTGTAACTGAAAGAGATGATCAATTCACGTTGCTTGTCTTGAACTGCGTCACTTCACATTAAACAATGCCAAAATGCTATTTATTGTCTGAATACTGTAATAAAATAGATACAATTTGAAATTTAAGACGTTGTTTCCTCTCAAAAGTAATAAAGCACAAAGCTTATTACGATTATTGGAATGGAGGTGTGTACAAAGTTACCTTCATTAACAGGCTAGACTAATCTATTCTTGGGTTTAAGAATTGATATTGTTTTGTAAAAAAGAGAATCGATTAAAACTGAGAAATCAATATATATATATATTTTTTTTCCCAACTCTATAAAACATAGATTTTCTAAGGGAGATAGAAAGGATATGTGATGTGGACCTGTTGCAGGCACAACACAGCTCCAACAGCAAATCAAATTTGTAAGGCAGAAATAATACACATGTACATATTTCTGATTAGATGATTTTCATTTATATTCTTTTGAACCCTTTTTAACAAGCATGCACCTGTTAATGAATTCTGTGTCTGCTTTTTCTATCAAACCTCTTCACTTTTCTTCCAAAAGCCATAACCGCAGGTCTATTGATTCTCATTTGTGGCCTGACTGTGCATAGCAGTGTTTCTTCTCTAAGGCTAATGCTGCTTCATTGTAGCGGCTGGCCTGTTGGGACCGCATCCTCTCAGTAACAAGTGAATAATGAGAGTGGTTGTTTTTCAAAGTGGAATTAGTTGTTTTTGTTGATACGAGGACCACCGGGAGGTTAATGGAGAAACAGCAGTCCCGGTGGACGTTCGCAGTTCTCCTGCATTATTGATTTGTTTGTTCATTTATTTATGGGAAAGGTCTTGTAAGGCATTTGCACTTAAATAAAAAAAGAAGAGAAATAAAGAAAAAAGTGTGTTGATATTTAATTCTGCCAGAGCTGACACTAAGCAGCTGTTTAGAGAACCGTAGTCCATATGTTAGCCGTATTCCGCCTACAGCAATTTGCAGAAGGTACAGCGGCGGCACGTTTTACTCGGTGAAGGAGCTACATAATTTACACAATCACCCTGAAGATAAAGTCGCTTTCTCAACTGCATTATGTGGTTTGTTTCATATAAAGCCATTTAACAGAAGGAAATGGGCATTGGTGTTATGAGAAATAGACAGTGCCTTTGGGTCGTGTAATGATGATAATTTAAAGATACAATTTTTCTCCAAAACCTTGTGGAGAAAAATGTATTTGCAGAACATTTTATTTTATGTATTCAAATGTGGACCATATGTCTTGCTGTATTTTTTTTCTTCTTTTTTTTTTTTTTTTTTTTTTTTTTTTTTAAAAGATGCCCATCGACATTTTCACTGAACCCATTTTATTAATTAACTTAATTATTAATCTATTTATTACACACTATTACTCTTAAAATGTATAAAATATTCATTGTATAATGTATAAAATAAAACATGAAATATTTTTATTTACATTAATGCTGACAAATCGATTAATTGTGATTAATCGCATCCAAAATGACTTTATGAATTATAATTTATGAATTTGATGTTCTGAATTATGAAATTAAGAAATTAATTTTATGAAATATTAATTTGAATATGAATTTAATACATTAATGAATTACACACTATAAGTCTTAAAAATGTTGACTGTCTAATGTATAAACTAAAATATTTTTTTGTTTAAATTAATGCTGTCAAATCGATTAATCGCATCCAAAAGACAAACTTGTTCACACTTTAACGTAATGTGTGTGTACTGTGTATATTTATATTTAAATACATATATTTAATACGTTTTTACATGCGTGTGTATGTGTGTTTATTTATAATTTGTATTATGCATATACATATTACATGTATTTTTTTAATATACAGTATACATGTGTGTATTTATATACATATAAATATACACAGTACACACACATTATGTAAACACAATTTTATTTGGGATGCGATGAATCACCATTAATCGATTTTACAGCACTAATTTAAATGTTCTTATTTATTGCAAGTTACATTTACCTATGCAAGTTACATTATACACATATATATATATATATATATATATATATGTGTGTATATATATATGTATATGTGTGTGTGTGTGTGTATATATATATATATATATATATATATATATATATATATATATATATATATATATATATATATATATATATATATATATATATATATATATATATATATATATATATATATATATATATATATATATATATACATATATATATATATATATATATATATATATATATATACATATATATATATACACACACACACATGGTACACAGATATATTACGTAAACACAATTTTATTTGGGATGCAGTTAATCGATTTGACAGCACTAATTTAAGTGTTTTCATTTATTGCAGTTGTGAAATCTGAACGTTACATTTCCCTAACATAACTCCATTATGTAATATTCATGCACACATTTTTGCTGGAAAATATAATAACGTTGGCCAGCTTATAATTTGTTAGTGACTGTAGTTTTGTGTTTTTTGTTGTCTGTTAGGTCTCTCGTTGCGAATCTTGCAGCCGCTAATTGCTACAAGAAAGAGAAACACCTCGATCTGGAAGAGAACTGGAAACTTGTTGAGAAAGCCCAAGTTTACTACATCGCTGTAAGTAGAAATGCCTCTCTTGACACTTTTGCCTTTTTTGCAGTTTGCCACCGTGTGATGCGAAGTGTTAAAATTCAGTTTTTCAACTTGTTGGCAGTTTGCTTACTCTTCTCTGAGCCAAACTCAGAAAAATCAGATTGCAGAGGGTGCAACTTTTTCCCTTGATGAAGGAAGAGAGAGATGCGAGTTTTCGATTGTGATCTAATGGTAGAAACAACATCTCGAGAATGTAACTTCTGTTCAAAACCTTGCACTGCCACGATGCATGAAGCCCCTAAGGGCCGCAAGGCGGGGGAAAGAGTCTGAAGGGCAATCGGTGCTCTTTGACCTGTGAGAGTCCAGAGGTTTGATCAACAGGTCACGAGGGGGTGGGATGATTCACTCTGAAGGTCACAGACCAACCTGACACTTTCATTGCATGGTGCATTTACCTTAAGCCCTTAAAAAATAGGTTTGTCTAAGCACCGCTAGTCAATGGTGCTGGTTAATTCTGAGTACACACCACGAGAAGAGATGCAAAAAGCCGCTGCTCGTAATTACCGGTAATCAAGGTTGGTGTGAAACGAGCGACCCCATTACACTCCGACCTTATTGTTAATGAGCCATTGCAAATGTGATTGGGATGGCTCTCCATGTGGGTCTGTACCTGCTGTAAGCTCCATTCATCGAGGGAAAGTCTGGCATCCGCACGGACTCGGACGTCATTTGTTGAATACCTGTATTGTAGGACTGTGATTAACCTCAAAGCAGGAGTCAGTCTTTGAAGCTCAATTTGGCAGCCATTGTAACGTGACACTCTAATCAAATCATTTTTGTCCCTGATTAAACGTTTTTCATCACACTGTCGTTTGGTGAATGGGAAGCTCGAGGCTATACATGAATATTGAGGAGCCGTTGCGTGTTGACGGCCTTTGTGTTTTCAAACTTGGCTGAATACGCCGCCGTTCATGGGAAAGTGCCGCTTCGTCAGCTTGTTGTCGCCGTCGCTGCTTTTCAGCACGCTTGTTGCATAAGCGTGCAGTCGCGCAAGGCGCTCCGAGATCCACATCAAGCCATGCCCTTGGATGAATGGCTGTCCTCGACGGCAGAGAAAGAAAGCGAGCGAGCGAGCAAGCACATTCCAGTGTTTATTGAAAGTCTTGTCCCCGTTTTGTCAGCCCAGGCTTTTCAGTAGTGCTTGTTTGACAGCGATCCTGAGGGAGAGGTGATAGTTTCTGTTGTGGATGCCCTGCTCGGTTTGTTCGAGGCTCAAATTTCAGCTGAGATTGGAGTGCTGAGCGTCCCAGCGGGCAGGCTTGTTTTTCCTCCACAGGTCCAAACCGGGCCGTGAAGGCAGCTTCTTCAGGTGCGCTGCAGGTCTCTGCTTCGCAGACATGTTTAATGCATTTGGCCAGATACTCCAGCCCCACATTTTTCTTGTTCTCGCTCTCTCACTTTCTGGCCAGAGGCGTCCCGGTGATGGTTGAGGAGTGTGAGAATTGATTATCCGGCCAGAGAAAGTTCATTACTGGAGTAGATCTTCTCCCACCTTAATGGTGGAGAGAACGTTCCTGAGCGAATTCTGCCTCTGGTCTAGGTAGAGATGGACACGGTCCCTAAGGGAGTCGACTGGACTGGTGGTTGAAGTCTCTACTGACTTCCTTTTGTTTTACACGCACTTGTTTCTGAAAAGGGACTTCGGTGCTTGTTTTGGCTGGGCGTCAAATCTTGATTGTTTGAACTGAGAAACAGGCCGGTTGATCAAATAAACTAAGCGCTCTTGGTCGTAGTCCTGCTGGTTATCTAGGAGTCTCTGTATTCTACTGACGCAGGATTATGTAAGTGATTTCCTCTTCCATATAACCATCACAGGCTGTGGCACCAGCCAGTCTGTCCTTGTTATGCATCAAGCCACATCTGTCTCTTTCTCTCTCTCTGTCTGTCTCGCTCTCTATCTGCTGACCTTAAGTGTTTTTTTTGAGTATCTTTTTCTTTGCTTGCACAAGGAGGCTCATGTCTTACCTTGTTATCTAATGAATAGATTCTAGACTAATTCTTTAGGGCAGGGTGAAAATATAGATTATTCATGATCATCATTTAAGGAATTCAGTTGATTTACCAGTTAAAAGTAGATATTGAGTAGGGCCCTAGGAAATCTCTTATTTTTCCTGAACTCCATTTTATTTTTTTTCTATTTTTTCAGTTTAAATTTGTCTAGATTCTGTTTTTTCCCCATTTAAATTTTTCTACACTGTAAAAAAAAATCCGTAAAATGTACAGAAAAACTGGCAGCTGTAGTTGCCAGAATTTTACCGTAAAAAATATGGTAGCAACATTTTAGGTTTTACATATTTAAATTTACATTTTAAATCCATTAATTTTATTAATTGATTTAATGTTAATATTCTTTTTCACTTCCAAAAAAACAGTATAGTACCGTAAATTTAAATGTGTTGTCCAAAACAGTTTTTCACGGTATATAGTTGGGGAACTTACTGTTAACCAATGAATAGGTTTTTACTGGAGCATTTTTACAATATTTTACCATTAAAATCATGATAATTTTTTTTTTTTTTTTTTTTTTTTTTTTTTTACAGTGTGAACTCTAAACTGATTAAATGAAATTAAATTTTATTAATCAAAAATCATTTCTAATTAATTGAAATCATGAGTCCTGCAGTGTTTAACAGCAATTTTAATAAATGTTTAACAAATGAAGTTTTAAGGCCTGTGGATGTTTTTTCCCCCCTCAGTCAATTTTTTTTTTATTACCAAAATTCTGTTTTCTATTAATTGGATTCCATTTAATGGTTTATTAAATTTTAATAATCAAAAGGATCTCTAATTAATTTATTTTATATTATAAAATGTATAAGCCAGAAAAAAATATATATATATATATATATATATTTATATTTAATTATTTCTCTTTTATTTCAGAAATACTGTGCTGTATATTTACATTATTTCTGCAAAATAAATTCTGGTAAATATTCCTTTATAAAATAATGTTTTAATAATAATTTTATTAGTAGTAGTAGTCCTGTCATCACATTAATTAATATATCTCTGTCACAATTTATTCAAGTTAAGTAATATATTTCTGTCACAATTTATTCAAGTTAAACAGAACTTTTATTTTGACAGGTTGTTGTGAGGACCTTTAAGCTTTTGTTTGTATATCACATGACAATAGTTCTACTCAAAAGAAACTCATGAAGTGACTCAAGACTCGTCACTTGCGCTTGAATATATGTGTAGTAAACTAAACTGCGCGTCTGCGCCATTCATTCACACAGAGATGCAGAACATATTTAAGTCGTTTTGCAACTTACTATTCACAGACACTAGTCCATATCGTGTTTTGATGTAGCTGTACTGACCTTCTTTTGATTTATCCATCCAAAATTTGGCAAATTATGACTGGATTCCACGTTTCCATAATATTAAGTCATAAAATTCCAAGGCTGAGCTTTTATGTAATGATAGTGTGTGTGTGTATATATATATATATATATATATATATGTATATGTATATGTATATGTATATATGTGTATATATATATGTATATATATATATGTATGTGTATATGTATATATGTATATGTATGTGTATATATATATATATATGTATGTATATATATATATATATATATATATGTATGTATGTATATATATATATATATATATATGTATATATGTGTGTGTATATATATATATATATATATATATATATTTATATATATATACACACATTACTAGTGTAGTCTGATTAATAAACAAAAGACTCTTATGAATCTCTTATAAATGATTCTATAGTGTATCAAAAACATACTAGATCCATGTATCTGTCTGCTTGTTGTTTTATCTTTCTACCATCTATCTATCATTGTCTATTGTCATGTTAAACTATTCATTTACTTATCGTAATCATAATGATGTTAATTGAGTAACTTGATGTTAATGTAGCTCTGATTGAATCAAATGGAGAATTGGTGAATTAGAATGGAAACAGGAAATGTATATTGATAACCGGCACTGTAATTCACCCACATTTTGGATCTTCAGCATAAAAGTGATGAATTAAATCCCAATTCATTTAAAATGCAAATATGTTGGCTGGGTTTGTAGTGAGTTAGGCTGGATTTATCATTGGTGGCTGTGCAAATATGTAATTGCCATGTAATTGGCAAGCATGCAAGCCCATCTGTGAGATCACAATACAGTGGTGGTCAATCCTCAGCTCACCCCCTTAGAGAGCTCTTACACTAGGCCACTTCAGATCTGGTCCGATTCTCTCATAGCTCCCTTGACATTATGGGATAGCACATTGTGACGGCACCCCGGTCCACTGCCAGAATTCTTATCTGCTATTTACGGAGTCACGGCCTTAGAATTGTACCGTATCATGGCATCAATCAGAACCGCTCCATTTTCCACCGAAGCACCTCTCTGTAACCAGCTAGATTTACTCGTTTAGTGGTAAACAAGGACATATTGTGAATCGTAAGTGCAAAGGTCTGCTCGATAGTCCTCTGCGGTGCATTTTGCCGAGATTGTTTTTTAAAGAGGGCTGAGTGGAGACCATCCAGCGCCATTTCCACTTAATGCACTGTGGCATGCTTCAGTGCAGTGATAAGGGAGGCCTCCTTGAGCGGTAATCTCCATTGACCTTGTGTTCAGAGTGGAAGACATCCCTGTGTGAACATGAAACCATGCAACTTGCTCACTTTAACCTCGGGGATTGATTTTAATTTACCCTGATGGTGTTCTATTGAGAGGCTAGATATGCATTTCCTGAAGGAAATACCAGTGCTTGCCGTTTATAAGAATTATAGTGGTGAGAGTTTTGGTAAAATGAGGTCTTGCGCTGTGGTTCTGAATTACTGGCAGGTTCTTGTTTTATTGACATTCAGCACACAACTTTTATTAGTCAGCTGCTACTTAATCAACGTCAGCGCAAAGTGTAAAGGCAATTAAAAATAATTATAAATATCTACAAGGATAACACAACCAATCACATAATGATTCTGAATGCAAATACATTCACATTCATAGCGTGTGTGTGTATATGTATGTATATAAACAAAGGCCTGGGTGGTATGGGCAAAAAAATTATCACAATAATTTTAAAGTTTAAAGTCAAATTTTTGCTCCAAAGTGAAAGTTGTAGAAACCAGACCATTAATTTTCCTTAACAAAATAAATATCTAAATAGATAAAATTAATTTCTGCATGTTCTAATGAGTTATATTGTTTCAAATCAAGAAACATGTTTGGGTTGTCTGATAATATTGATAATAATAATAATATAACTTTTTTTTTTGTCTCTTAGAAATGCACATTTGATAGTAGCTTGAGGATGCAGAGCTAAATTTTTGTTAATTATCAATCAGTAACATCTGTAAAAATTGTAGCAACCTCAGTTTTATATGGTTACATGTATTCTGACGCATTTTTTTTTTTTTTTTTTTTTAATTAAGCATTGGTCTCCCATAGTAGCATGCATGCATTTTAAATCATTATAAACACAGTTAAAACCACACATAATGTTACCTCAGTACCATGGTAAAAATATAGCTACGTGGTTTTATAGGTAGCCTGTTTGTATGAAAAACGGTAGTCTAAAAACATTCAGTATAAATGCACACATGCTATAGCTTCATCACAAATGCATACATACTATAATTATATACCATTACTCCTGTAATTAAATTCAATGTGAATATCCCACATTGCTGCCACAATACCATAGTGCAGTGAGTGTTACTACAGTAAATCCATGGTAAATGATGGCGATGTGTAGATTGAAAAGCCTTCTGACTGTCTCGTTGCACACAGCTTTAAACTAGTTTGAATCATAGAGTCATTTGTGTTCATCGCTGAATTCAAGTGTTTCACACTGGATCTCACAATGCTGTGTTCGCGTGACGGAGCCGTTTACATATCACGTCTTTTGCATGCTCAAGTTCGTTATTTCAAATGTAGGCACGCGACAGCTGCACTCGACGCGACGCGCATGCGGTGCGCCGCATCGAGATAATAAATGCATATTTTCTAGTGAGCTTGCGGCAGTTTGAATTTTGGTCCAAGCGGATAAACAGTTCATGTGGCGCGATTCAAATGAGTCATGCGGTTTCTTTCCGCTTTTGGCACATAAAAATTATATTAAATGTTTATCAAACTCTTCATATAGTTTTATTGAGTAAAATTATATTGCGATAATTATCGTTATCAAATTATCGTTATATCGATATCAAATTTTTTTTGTTTGTTTGTTTGTTTGTTTTTTTGCACCCTCAGATTCCAGATTTTCATATAGTTGTATCTCGACCAAATATTGTCCTATCCTAACCATACATCAATGGAAATGATTTATTCAGATGTACAGTATAAATATAAAAAATATATGATATATATGAAATTGAATATATGATATATATATATATATATATATATATATATATATATATATATATATATATATATATATATATATATATATATATATATATATATATATATATATATATATATATATATATGAAATTAAATATGATATATATTTTAGACACTATATTATATAGTATTATTTGAAATAATATATGTAATATAAAATAATATAATATGAAATAATATAATAACATATAAAATAATAAAATAATCTAAAAATTATATTACTTTATTTTCATACAAATCATAATTTATATATTCATATGTTTGTATTTCATAAATATATATAAATATACATTTAACATTATTTTGATATAAATAATTAAAACATCATAAATATAGTAATGTAGATTAAAAGTTAAAAAAAAAAAAAGTCTGACCATGTGAATGGGTCTTAAAGGGATAGTTCACCCAAAAATGAAAAGTATATCATTAATTACAGCAACGCAACTGACATATTCAAGGCCCAGAAAGGTAGTAAGGACATGGTTAAAATAGTCCATGTGACATCAGTGGTTCAACCTTAATATTAAGCTGAAATTACCTACAAAATACAGTTTGGATTCAGTCTGTAATGTGGTTTGGGCTATATTAATTCCAAAAGTTATATTTGTACACTAACTATAATAAAACCCAACTAAAGTGTTTGGGGAATATCAACACTCTGTCGCCTTGCAAGCTCTGTAAATATTAACAGCAATACTCTCGATTGTTGTTCCCCTTGTTTCTTCTGCTCCCCTCCCTTTTTCCTCAGTTTCATTCATCTGTAAATCAGATTAGCGTGAGGGAGTTTGTGCTGTAAAGCACTGATTAATGATGCCTGCTGCCGACTCCCAGCGCGCCCGCTACCGAAGGGTGCAATTTGACAAGAGGAGAGTTAATAGAGGCTCAGGCCGGGCCGGGCCGGGCAACGCGCCGCTCTGCCACCGTGGCACGGCAGAGGACAGCACACAGGCAGAACAGCCATTTTTCACTAGAGAAGAGAAAGAAGGGAGGGAAGGGAAGAGGAGGGAGGGAGGGGTGTTGAACTTGTGCCAAATGTTTGGTGGCAGGCTGTTGCTAGGAAATCAGAATCCTGAGGCAGAGTGTTCTTCAGTGAGCAGTAATGAGAGACAGGAACAGAGCTGCAAAAAACACACACCAAAAATGGAGATGGATTTCAGAGACGGTGCGCTTGCAGGGCCAGTTGCGCAGTGGATTGCGTTTTTGTCATGATTTTTGAGGAAAGTCAAATTATTAACCAAATGTATTTTAAAGGGGTGGTCCACACACACACACACACACACACACACAGAAAATTTAATTGTCACATACTCCCCTTTAGCGCAATGTACAAGCTGTTTATTTTTTTTTTTTCAAAACTACGTCTAGTCCCCATGCACTTTCATTGTAGGATATAAAGAGCAGCATGCACATTTTACAAAATATCTCCTTTTTGTTTTCCATGCAAAAATGTGTCTCAGTTTTGGGACATCGGTTTAAATATTCCTTTTCATCAAAAATCATAATCTCAAGAACGTATTGCATCTGAACATTAACCTCAGCAGGGGAAATCAGGCAGTCATCTTAGTTAAATTTTATAATTAAAATATTAACAAATAAAATGTAAGCATTTATAATTACAAGCATTGCATTATATTATATTATATTATATTATATTATATTATATTATATAATATTATATATATTATATTATATTATATGGAGCCTTGATGGAGAAGTATTCTATTCTATTCTTAAAATATTAGCAAATAAAATTGAAGCATTTACATGGAGTCTTGATGGAGAAATATTTCTCATTATATTACATTATATCACATTATTATATAACATTATATTATATTATTATAATTTTATAATTAAAATATTAACAAATAAAGTTGGAGCATTTATATGGAGCCTTGATGGAGAAGTATTCTATTCTATTCTTAAAATATTAACAAATAAAATTTAAGTGTTTATTTAGAGCTTTAATGGATAAGTATTTTTCATTATATTATATAATTTTATATAATTTTATATTATATTATTTTATTTTATTTTATTTTATTTTATTTTGTATTATGTTATATTATATAATTTTATATTATATTATATTATACTAAAATATTAATTAATACAATTGAAGCATTATTTATATTCATATTATTCTATTCTATTCTATATGACATTATATTGTATTATAATTTATTATATTATATTATTATTATATTTAATTTAATTTTTTATCATTAAAATATTAACAAATAAAACGGAGGCATTTATATGGAGCCATGAAGTATTTTTATTTTATATTATATTATATTATATTATATTATATTATATTATATTATAATATATTATATTATATTATATTATATTTTCTCCTTTTTTGAAAAAATAAAACATTTTAAAAAACATTTTCATTAATTGAAATTAAAATAAAGCTGAAATGAAATAAAATGAAAGTAATACATGGAAAACTGAGTATATGATGTTTTTTTTTTTTACTGTCCCTTCAAAAAGCATCCTACACGTTATAAACGTAAAGCGCAAATGTATTGTGTATTGCACCTAAGCATTAACCTCAGCGTGTCAGTCTTCTCTGCTCTGAGTGAACACGTAGTCTCTGAAGGCACTGACATACAACTGTTCTCTTAAAGAGACAGGAGCGTTTAAAGGTGTGCACGTAGTCACGTTCTGGGGGAGGGAGAAATTCGAAACAGTGGGTGTGGTGAAGTGTGAGAGAGATGAAGATAATTAAAAGCGGGGCCCGATGGGCCTCTGAGGCCCCAGCTGCAGATGGTTCTAGAGCAGCCCAGGGACATAAAAGAGGAGCTCTTGACACTTGCAGGCGTGTGCCAGTTCCACTGAGTGGATGCTTCGTCCAGGGAGGATGTGGCTGTGCCGCGGAGGTAGCTGTGAAAGGAAGTGTCACCTGTGAGAAAAAAAAAAAAGAACGAAAAAAACACTCATTCTCTCCCTCTCTCTCTCTCTGTCTGTTTTTCCTCTCTAACACTATCTATAGCTCACTTTTCACATTGTGCATTTGCCTAGCACGAGCTTTCAGACCTGTAAGTGCTATGGTGCACACAAAGCAGGTTGAGCTACGTCTAAAATACTGTCAGCAGAGCAGGAGAGAGAGACCATTAACTGATACAGCAAGCAGTATGGCAGCCTACACCCTGAAGTGGCATTATTCTCTCTCTCTTTTTCTCCATCACCCTCTCTCTGTTTTTTTTTTTCCTCGTCCTTTTTTCACCAATCAGACATCAGAGTTCCCTGGCAACAAAATTGGGCACCGGGTTGGGGGTTGGTTGTATTTCATACTCATAATGACACCTCGTTCACAAGGGCTCTGCCGATGATTTCAGCGAGGTGACTCGCAATGCCATCCCTCCCACGTAGGTATCGCTGCTTTCGTTCAGACGCGCGCGCACACACACTCGCTCGCACTCAGGCAGCCCTCCTGCTGACCTTGAGCTGAATCTGGCGTCAGCTGCCCGCCAAACTGTATCCCCCCACCCCACCCTGCTCCACTCCACCCAGAAAGATCACACAATGCAAATCCAGCTAGTGAGGGAAGGAAAATGACTGGCAGCCGCCCCATCACTGCAGGCTGGTCACTATGCTGGATTGCTCCGATGAAATTTAATTAGTGCTGCTTACTAGGGTTGTCACAGTACCAGTATTTTAGTAGTCGATATTAGGACCAGTGAAAATTCACTCTTCTGTTTGTTACCACAACAAGAAATGAATGTGCACAACAAAAAAATATATATATTATATTATGTGTTACGTTTTTCTATATAATCTATATTATATTATTTCTATTTTTTTACTTTATTTATTTGATAAATAATAGAATTTCCAACAAGAAAGAGAGAAAACAACTTAATGAAAATAAAAAAGTTTGTTTACTTTTATTAATAACAATTAATAATAATTTTTAAATAATAAAATATAATTTTTAGTTATTATATAATATTATATGTAATATTATATGTAAACAATAAATAATAATAATAATTATTATTATATAATATAATATAATATGATATGATATAATATAATATAATTTTTATTTTTTTTTTTTTTATATTTCTTCCAATTAATTATTCAAGTAAGCAATCAGTAATAAATAAATAAAAAAAAAACATTGCAGGTAAATTTTGATTAGATGATGTTATTGTTGTTGTTGTTTATTGTTGAAAAATCTATTATTTATTCATCAAACAAATAAATAGTTAATCAGATTAATATGAAAGAACTATTATTTTGATTTGTTCTGATACGTTGATCTTTTTTGTTTGCATTGAATATTACATAATAATTATTATAATTAGATTACTTTTAAATAATTATTATTAATTATTAATTATTAATAAAAAGTAAACATAAACAATCAGTAAAGAGTTGAAGTTTTCGCTCTTGTTGGAAATTCTATTATTCATCAAATAAATAAATGTAAAAAAACAAAATACAAATAAAATAATATAATATAATATAATATAATATAATATAATATAATATAATATAATATATACATTTTTATTGTTATATTTCTTCCAAGTAATTATTCAAGTAAGCGTTCAGTAATAAAAACATTGTTGGTAAATATTCATTGGATAATTTATTTTTCTTTTTTAGTTTTCTTTTCCAGAAAATCTATTATTTATTCAAACAAACATATAGTCAAATTTATAATATGACAGAACCAATATTTTGATTGAATCTGATATGTTGTTCTTTTTTTTGTTTACATTTAATAATATATTATATAATAATTATTATTCTAATGATATATTTTTATTGTTAAATAATTGTATTATGAATTGTTATTAATGAAGTAAATGTAAACAATCAGAAAAAAAATGCATCATTAATGGTTATTAATAAAAAAAGTAAATGTTAACCATCAGAAATTAACAAAAAAAATCTGATAAATTTGATTTATTTATTTATTTATTTTAAGTTGTTTGATTTCTTGTTGGAAAGTCTATTATTCATCAAATAAATAAATAAATGTAAAAATATATAAAATATAATAATAAACATAATATAATAATATATTTTTTAAAAATCTTTCTCAAGTGAATATACAAAACATTGGATCCAATCAAAATATTAATGCATTTTGACTAGCAAAGCTTGCATTTTCTTGCATTTATAAAATGATGTTTTGCATTTACAAGGTTACATTCATTCTTCGCAAACCTTGCTAAGGAGATTTGTGAATGCACTTCATGTTGATTTGAATTAGTGTTTGATTGGAGGTGGTTGCCACGCCTCTGTCTGCATGTTGCTGGACGTGGACACGCTTAAAGAGATCTGCCTTACTGTATGTGTGAGTCATGCTGTCAGTGAAATGGCTTGTTTAGTTTTTTGGTCTGGAATCTCATGCCTGTGGGAGCGTGATACGTTTCTGATACACTAACAATGAAATCAAGCCACCTTTATTTATATAACGCTTCATACAATACAGACTGTTTCAAAGCAGCCCCACAGTAATAAACAGGAAAATAACCAAATCAATGATGCAAACTTCATCAAATATGAGACAGAACAAAGAGGAAGCGTTTTGTGGCCCAGACTGCTGTACCGTGGGAGAGACCAAATTAATCATGAACCCTTGCTAAATGAATCTATCAATTTCACCTAGTAATAATATTGCACTTATAATCTGTTTACCATTTTATTATTTTTCTCTAATAGCAGTCAGTAATGGTGAGGTCCTACATGATGATAAGAGCCTAATTGTACAATTATATGCACGTTGCATCTTAACCATTAGCCTCGCTCCCCCTTTTACCAATTCATTTATGCATGCATAGTGCAAACACAACAGCAGCCAGTTAGGTATTATTTGCCATGTGTCTAATTTGCTGCGAATCAGGAAGGCATTTGTGCTGGTTGGGGATAGGAGGCTGTTTACTCGGCGGAGACATGTTTGCAGTATAATTGAAGCATCATTAGCTGACGTGAGTGTACATGGGGTTGTGTATTGTAACGTGACGTTATGGCATCTCCTTTGACGACTTGTGATTGGATTTCAGTCTCATTTCTTGACTGCATACATCTATATCGGTGTGTCTCTGTACACTGCCATTTAAAAATTGGGTTCTTTTTTTTAATTAATACTTTTATTTAAATTTGTTTGTTGACCAAATCAGCATTTTAGAATGATTTCTGAAGGATCTTGTGACACTGAAGAGTGAAGCTGCTGAAAATTCAAATTCAAATTCAAATAAATACATTTTTAAATTATAATATAATTGTACAGTACCACTCTGAAGTTTTTAAAGTCTCCTCTGCTCACCAAGCCTGCATTTATTTGATCTAAAGTACAGCAACAATTTTGAAATATTTTGACTGTTTAAAATAACTGTTTTCTATTTGAATGTATTTAAAAAATGTAATTTATTCCTGTGATCAAAGCTAAATTTTCTGCATCATTTCTCCAGTCCAGTACATGATCCTTCAGAAATCATTCTAATATGCTGATTTGCTGTTTAATAAACACATTTTATTATTATTATTATTATTATTATTATTATTATTATTATTATTATTATTATTATTATCATTATTATTATTATTATTATTATTGTTATTATTATTCAAAACAGAACATTATTTCAGAATTTTTTTGATGAATAGAAAGATCCAAAGATCAGCATTTATATAATATATTTATATATAATATATTATTATTATTATTATTTATTTATTTATTTATTTATTTATTATTTTTTGGTGGAAGGATTATAGAAATTAATGCTTTTATTTAGCAAGGATGCTTCAAATGAATTAAATATTTGTATTTATCAAAGAAACCTAAAAAAAATCTACTCAGTTGTTTTCAACATAATAATAAATTGTTTTTAAACATCAAAACAGAACATTAGAATGATTTCTGAAGGATCATGTGAATAATGATGATAAATATTCAGCTTTGAAATCACAGAAATAAATTACATTTTAAAATATATTCAAATAGAAAACAGTTATTTTAAATTGTAAAATATTTCAAAATTCTACTGTTTTCGCTGTACTGAATCAAATAAATGCAGGCTTGGTTAGCAGAAGAGACTCTTAAAAAAATTAATTAACTAATTACTAATTAACACTTAATTAAAATTGATCATATTTCACAGTTTTACTGTGAGATTTGTATTTTTGATCAAATAAATGCAGTCTCATTGAGCATGAGAGAATTATTTCAAAAACATTAAAGGGATAGTTCACCCAAAAATTGTATAATTTATTACTCACATTTATGTTGTTCCAAACCCGTAAGATTTACGTTTATGACTTGCAATTTTTTGCCCAGCCTTAGTTATTTGAACCACAATATACAGATGATGAACTAAGAGAGATATGTCATAGCGCTCTCTTATGAACATGCAGCGGAGACTGACACAGAAGAGCAGAAATTGTTGAATTAAGTCGTTATTTTTGTTTCCTTCGCACACAAAAAGTGTTCTCGTAGCTTTATAAAATTATGGTTGAACCACTGATGTCACATGAACTATTTTAATGATGTCCTTACTACCTTTCTGGGCCTTGAACGTGTCAGTTGCATTGTCTATGCAAGGCCAGAAAGCTCATGGATTTCTTCCAAAATATCTTATTTGTGTTCTGAAGATGAACGAAGGTCTTAAGGGTCAAAATGTCGCTGTCAATCAATTAAGCCAATTGTGACACCGTTTTTTTAACTTTTAGGTTAGCACATTAATTGAGTATTTTTCTCCAGGTGAGTCCACCAGGTTTCAGTACGAGGGCATTTTTTCAGAAAAGCAAGTGCTCTCCAAAAGTTCCAGTAAATGCACACACTCAGAGAAACGACACTCGAGCACAGTCGATGCCTCTAAAGTGTACACACGCTCTCACGCTCATTGCCGTAAACCTCCTTCAAACACAATCCTTTCCTGTCGCTGAATAGGACTCGAAACGATCAAAGCCTCGCGGAGTCGCGTGTTAGACGAACGTTTGATCCGACGGAGTGCTCTCCACGGCCAATGGAAACCCCTCTTCCTGCCTGCCCCCGGGGAGGAAGCGACCGGCTGAGAGGTCAGGCTAATATTTAGAGATGATAAGTGGATACCGCTGGAGGTCTCCAGGCCTCTTGTTAAGGGTTAGTTACCAGGCTCTGAGAAACCCCTCCTTCGTGCCACCTCAGACGCAGGATCGCTGCTCTACCAGACACTCCAGCTGAAACATTCATGCGCCGCGGCCGTGAAATTGCCACAAGTAGATGAAGTGCGGAGACACCCGAGTTGCAGCTGATTGTTTTTTAATGCGTCGAGCTTTGAGACTCGCGCATTACTACACAGATCCGAGTACGAGAGGGGGATGAGTTCTCCGATATGACAGGATCAATAAAATATCACAGAGTGTTAAATACTGTATCAACTACATGCTGAGATCTAGCTGAATGAGGCAGGCGTTTCGAAACATGGTGAATGATTCAAACGCTAAATGACATTGAATATATCTCGTTCTATTGATCTCATTCTCAAGTTTGTTTAGAGTCTTTCCCGTGGGTCGATCGCCAAAAGTAGGGCTACCTGAGCACTCCCTGAACTTCTTTTCACCCGTGTTTGCACGGCTAAAGGCGCAGTCTGTGGTATGCTTAATACTGTCTTTTCCTAAGATTTATGAGCACTTTTGGGGCCCCAAAGAGAAGAGATGAAGTTTCCTTCAAAGCCACAATTCACCTCGTCATTTATTAGCGGCGGCGGTTGGGTTGGCGGATTCAAGCTATGTGTGTGAGAAGAGAGAAGAGTTAGAGTAACACTGTGCAGATGTTTGGGTATGCAGCAGATGCCAAGAACGGGGGTCAGGGGAAGGAGGGATTCGCACTTCTCTCAGAGCGATTGCTCGTTTAACATCACCTGCAATTGTTGATGGGTAATCATGTGCGCGTGTACGCAAATCCCTTCTTCCGTGTGCGTATCCAGCCCCAATGTAGACCTGCTTGAGCTGAGATTTTTCCAAAAAGCAAAAGAGGTTGTAGGTTATTTTTCTCTCTTGTACACCAGAGCTCTTTTTTTCCCTCCTTTCTGAGAGTCAGCGCTGGTGTGAAGTGAACTGGTGTGGGTGAGCGTATGTTGAGCTTTTGGTTGGCACGTATACCGAACACCTGAATATCCTTTTACCTTTTGTTGTGTTCGGCTTTATAAATTCTTTCTCTCGTTTTTTTTCTTTCTTTCTAGTCCTATAAAAAAATTTTGTGAGACATGTTTGGAAGCATGCTCGGTGAAACATGAAATGTCTTAGCCCTGAGTGAAATTTTTTTTTGTTTGCTTTCCTCTGGACTATGATGTTAACAAGCGGTTTTTGATTTATTTGTATATTGTTTTCAATTCAAGCTGTTTTTTTGGCTGTAACCTGGCACACCTGGCTGAGGCCCATCATACAGCCTCCAGGGCACCGGCTGAAAGAGGCAGCAGCAATGCAGCTGTACTCCCACACACACCCTCCCTCCTATAAACAAGACATGCTTCATCCATAACAGCCGTCTTAAGCCTCCTGGCTGGATGCTGTGGTCATGTTTAGGACATGTAGGATATACCGGAGCAGAGCAGTGAGTATCAAATACATGTATAGGTCGTCTGACCTTCATTCCTCTCATCTTTTCTGTCGGTTGAACATTTAAAACAAAAACCTGAAGTAAGAGGATTAAATTTGGTTGTATTTGGGTGTTTCTTCAAGTTTGGGTGCTTTAATGTCCAAAGGTTTGTTTGAAAGATTCATTTTTCTTTTGTTATATGAAGGTCATGTTAAAAATCTATTGGAAATATTTTACCTTCATCGTTTATTTTTTTGTAATTTTTGAAATGGCCTGTGTGAAGAGATTTTAGGATTCGACCCTTCGACTAAACCCGGACTTTCAATCTTAAACCATGAAAATCCATCATACAAATGGGATTTATTGAATAGAAAATTGTGTGTTTCTTTTAAATATGGATGGCACAGTTGGAATTGACAGTCATTAAATGACAACATTTTAGGAATAAAATTTTATACCTAGCATTTTTGTACCCTCCATAAACACTGTTCTGTTATATTCACACTTATTTTTAATTTGTGACAATAAAAACAACACTGAACAATTGTCCAAAATGTCTATTTTTTAAAAAATTAGTATACAGTCTAAAAAATGCTGGTATGGACAAACCCAGCAATTTAACCCAACCTTCAGGGTATTTTCAACTCAACTGTTGCTTAAAATTACTATCCTTCCTGCTTAAAATGAACCCAAAATATGTTGGAAATTAGCGTTTATTAATGTGCAATAATGTGCAATAAATGAATGTTTATTAATAACTTTAATAAATAATAAAATAATAAACTTTTTTAGTTGCTTGTTAAATGTTTACCTTTTAATTTGTTGTTCCGATTGAAGTAACATAATACTAAGCTGAATAAATAATAATTAAGAAATAAACTTTTTTTTTTTTAATTACTTATTAATAAATGTTCACCTTTTGATTATTGCTGATGTTTTTAGTAATTATGTGTCTGATTTTTAATTTACAACCTATTTAAGGTTCATTTTAAACCAGCCATATAGTCATTTTAAACAATAGTTGAGTTAAATAATTAAAGTTGAATAAAAGGGGTGATAAAACACACTAGAAAAAGCTGGGTTAAATATCGACAGAGCTTCCGAGTAGTTTTAATTAACTCAACTATTGCTTTAAAATGATTATATTTCTTTCATAAAATGAACACAAAATAGGTTGGAAATTGACCTTTATTAATAAGTTCAGTGAAGTAACATTTAATAATAAGCTGAATAAATAATAATTACGATTCAAAAAATAAATAAATACACTTTTTTTTTAATTACTTATTAATAAATGTTCACCTTTTAATTACTGCTGATGCCTTTAGTAATTATGTGTCTGATTTTTAATTTGCAACCTATTTTAGTTTCATTTTAAGCCAGCCATATAGTCATTTTTAAACAATATGTAAGTTCAATAAAACTACCTAGAAGTTTGGGTTAAACATTTAAAAACAACCCAATCGCTGGGTTAAAAACAACCATTTCTGGGTTATTTGGCAACCTTTCACTGGGTTCATTCTGGACAGAACACATACTAGGTTATGCAAACCCAGCTTTTTGAGTTTTATACAATAACCCATTTGCTGTGTTTGTTTGTTTTGTTTTTTTTTTTGTTTTTTTTGGGGACATAGCGCTGGGTCAGTCAACCAATTTAAGGTTTTTCATTTTAAATAATAAAATCTGTTTTATATAGGACAAGAACCGTATAAAGTATAAAATATTTGTTATTCAATGTCAAGTCAGTCTTTTACAATCATAAAATATTTAAAAACATTCAGTAAACGTTGTAGGATGTGACAGGAGCAGCAAGAGTAGCCAGTGGGAATTTGTAGGAAGAAAACTGCTGTAAGTAGGTTGTTCCAGTTTATTAAATGACTCATATTCATGACTTATCTTATATTCATGTTTGAAAACTTGCATCAAAAACAGCTTTACTCTGATCGTGCCATCTTATCTGTCAGACATTTAAGTTTCAACCCGTCAGCCGGATAGCGCGACCACTTCGTTGTTAGCGCACCGAATCAATACCACTCCTATTGTTGTCAATGGAGTGCACAGAAACTTTGTTATGCGTGACAAACACAGTGTCGCGTCATGTTTCAGCCCTGGTTGCGCAGTCGTTTGGCTGGAGGTGAAACTTCCATGGTGGCGTCGGCACATTGTTCGCTTTAAGTGCTCAATATCTGATGAACGCTGCGTTTGTAGAAAGCTAGCGTTCCAAGCAAACGTTAGCTACAATGTACGTTTAAACAAATAAAGGAAATATGTGAGACTACGGACGTTTTCGTATTTATACAGTAATAATTTGACAGGATTACAATGTAATCCAAACCTTCATTTCGTTCAGGAAGTTTCCTGTCAGTCAGTTTTTTCTCAGGACAGAACACAAAATGACTTTTGACAGATGTAACCATTTTTTAGCGGTTTGGCACATTTTACCCAACATTGGGTTACACTGACCCAGCACTGTGTAGCTGTGTGAGGGGGTTCATCATTTGAATTGCCAGTGAAAATAACCCAGCAAATGAGTTACAGAAAAACTAGCCAGCACCTGGGTAAAAAATATTAAATAACCCAATAAAATGACCTAACAGACTCAAGCTCTTATTTTGTGAAAGTATGCAAAGAGTGTAAAAATATTATTTAACTGCATCTGTTTAGGGTACTCGAATTCTAGCTACAGTAGGAGATTATCCTTAAAAGGGGTCAGATTTTATTCCAAAAATGTTTCAAGTTTCTACTTCCACCACAAAATCCTATTGAACATGCAGTTGAAGTCAAAAGTATACATACACCTTGCAGAATCTGCAAAATGTTAATTTTACCAAAATAAGAGGGATCATACAAAATTCATGTTATTTTTTATTTATTTTTATTTAGTAATGACATGAATAAAATATTTCACATAAAAGACATTTACTTACACTTTTCTTCTGTGTTTTTTTTCAGCATTTTTGTGTTTTAAAACCCTTTCCAACAATGACTGTATGATTTTGAGATCCATCTTTTCACACTGAGAACTATTACAGAAGGTTCAAATTTTGAACGGAAATAGGATGCATACATTTTTCTCATTTTGCCTAAATATCATATTTATTTTATTTAGTACAACCCTTCAGAATGTACAGAAGATACTTACATGTTTCCCAGAAGACGAAATAAGTTAAATTTACACTGATCTTCAAATTCCAAAAGTTTTCACCCCCTCCCCGGCTCTTAATGCGTTGTTTCTCCTTCTGAAGCATCAGTGAGCATTTGAACCTCCTGTAATAGTTGAATATGAGTCCCTCAGTTGTCCTCAGTGTGAAAAGATGGATCTTATAATCATACAGTCATTGTTAGAAAGGATTCAAATACACAAAAATGCTGAAAAACAACAGAATTTGTGGACATGAAGGATTTTTCTAAAGAACAGCATGCAGTTTAACTCTTCAGGACAAAACAAGGGACTCATGAACAACTATCACTAAACAAAAACACACACACAGCTGTGGATCATTCAGGTAACAACACAGTATTAAGAATCAAGTGTATGTAAACTTTTGTACTGGGTCATTTTTATAAATTCAGCTATTATTTTCTCTTATGGACTATATGTAAATGTCTTTTATATGAAATATCTTATTTTATATGAAATATATATTGTATGATCCCTATTATTTTGGTAAAATAATTAACATTTCTTAGTTTGTGCAAGGTGTATGTAAACTTTTGACTTCAACTGTATATGAGATGTGGTAGGAAGTTTCAGGACAGTAGTGATAATCTTTGTTAGTAGACAAGTTAAACTAGTGAGAGAGTGAAAAGTGCGTTTAAGAAGTTGTTTTCTAAAGGTCAGAGTGTCCATAGTTGAAGAAACACCCATATATTCTAATAGCAGCCTCTACAGTACTCACCCTAGAACAGGACCTCTTAGCATCGTAGACCGTCTTGTGCCTATTTATGGAGCTACTGACAAGAAACTATTAAAAGAGCTATTAGCCAGTGACATAACAAGGTGACGTCGTGGAGTGCTCCATGATGGGCTCATCATCTGTGGTTTGCTGGAAGATGTGAGTCATCGAGTAGGAAGAGCAAAAATGTATGAGATGAGGAAGTGGGTGAATAAGTAAATCTGAAAGAACAAGATTCCCGCATCGGTCAGCGTCTTGACTCTATCAGTATCTCAGATGTCAGCCGTGTCCATTAAGGGATTCAACAGATCATCATTCATGAGAGCAGGGGCTGCTATTGAGTTAAATCACATCTTAGTAATAACGTTACATCAGATTAAAATGCTTTGTGTAGGCATTAAGCATATTGTTCCCCGGTGTATTCATAGGTGCGTTTAATTCCGTGACTATACACATTTATTGTATAGAAATTGAATTCTATTAATAAATTAGCACTTTTCACACAGAAGTACTAATGAGCGCTTAGAATTACCCATAACAATCGCGGAGGCGTGGTGCTTTTATTAGGCCTGTTAATGGTAAGTGCTGAATTCCCCACAGTTTTGGGTGCAGTGGCTGGCTCTGGAGTTTCCAGCGCTCCGCTGCATGAATATTCAAACAGCTCCATTAATGAGAACAGAGCTGGATCAAGGCTGCGGGCTGCGCGATACGCTTCAATATGAGTTTGAAGCAGCGCAGCTGGTGGGTATACGCACATCAGGATGTGATGCGGGGGCATTTCTGCCCTGGGATCTTTCTCAGAAAGAAGTCTTTTCTTCTTTTTCCTTCCCTTTTTTTGATTTTTTAATAACGCTGTACGTTTGAAATGGATCTGATTCAAGGCGAAAACCACAAATGTGTTGTCAATAAAAGGCTTTGAAATAGCGTAGAATTCTTAGATCAGCTTGAGTTAATTAGCAGGGCTTTAACAAGTCATTTTATAAGAAATTATGATGCAACAGATTCTGAAATGTCACAGAAATGGAATGGTGAAGTGCAGTGCACATAATAAACACAAATTTTGGGGTCAGAAAGATATCTTAAAGTGTTCCAGGGCTGCATTTATTTGATCAAAAATACAGTAACAGTAATAAAAATAGAGTAATATGGCTTTTTATTTTAATATATTTTACATGCAGTTTATTCCTGTGGTGGCAAAGCTGAATTTTCAGAAGCAATTACTCCATGTGATCCTTCAGAAATCAGTCTGATATGCTGATTTGCTGCTTAAGAAACATTTCTTCTGTTGAAAACAGTTGATGCATTTCATTTTTTTCTAGGAATATTTGATAAATGAAATATTCCAAAAAATCACCAGCAGTTATTTGAAATAGAAATCATTTGTAGCATTTTAAATGTCTTTACTGTCACTTTTGATCAATTTAATGCATTCTTGCTTAGTTTTTGTTCTTAAAATTGGATAGTAAGCATTTAAGTGTTGTATTATAAAATTCTAATGGAAAAACTTTATATATCATTTTTATTACATTTAGTAATGTTGGGCAAAAATTAATCGTGATTAATCGCATCCAAAATAAGTTTTAGTTTGTGTATATTTACACATACACACATAAAGTATATATTCAGAAAATATTTACATGTACATATTTTTATTAATGTAATTAATATTATATTTAAATATATTTAAAATATAAACATAACATATTTTTCTTAAATATATGCATGCATGTGTATTTATATATATAGATAAAATATATACACCGTACACACACACATATTATGTAAACAAAAACTTTTATTTTGGATGTGATTAATCGTGATTAATCTTATGCCCAGCATTAATATTTATTAAATATTATACACTCAAATACACTCATTTCTAAAAAAAAAAAAAAAAAAAAATAGGTATATCACTATACTTTTATTATTATTATGTAGTATATTATTTACTTTTTTAAAAAATGGTAATTTTTCAACATGTGAGGGAAATCACTATGAACTTTGACCTTGGAACTGCTTTTCTGTATTTTTAATGAGTTAATGAGTCGTTTTTTTGTTTGTTTGTTTAGTTTTTGCTGAATTAGTCTTAATTTTAACAAAGTCTTACTGACTGAACCTTTTCAACTGTACTGTATAATATAAATACCTTCTGCGTCACAGTAGATCATGAAGCATAGATATGATCTCTTGTAAAACGGTGACTTATTTGAATGATCAGTTAATTATTTACCTCTTTCAACGCTAGACTGTTAGAGACGCATGTACTGTTTTTATACTGTATATGCAAGTTGTGTTTTTTCTGCCATTTTTGCACTTGTGTTTTTGAAAGCCACCCAAATAAGTCAAGAAAGTAATAGTTTTTCACCCATAATCATTTCAGCCCCCCCCCCCCTCCTTTTTTCCAGCACTTGCGCGCAAGCACGCACACACACACACGAGTCCTGTCTTCTCTTCTGTGTGTGGGTCTTATCTTTTGGGCTCAGGAAGTAGTTTGAATTAACAGGCTGGCTTTGAAGCCATCAGGCAAGGTTAACCCCACAAGTATTTCCTGTTATGGCATCGCTCTTAATCCATGAAACCAGATTTCTCATCTGTAAAGTAGATAATGTGTCTGGAAAAGCAAAAACATTTACTGTGGGTTATCATGATTAAGCAGCTTAGCCGCGACACAGAGCGCTGGGGAATAGCGGCGGGAGACAGCTCCTTTCTCTCCCTCGGAAAATATCGCTAGTGGATTGATGCAGTGAGCTTCTCTCAAAAAACAATCAATTTCTGCCCCCGTAATAAATGGCCTGTTTGTTTGGATTCATGGCGGAGTGGAACGAGGGAGTTTTCTTTCCTCCCCATCATGTCATACTCGGTTAATGAGCCGACTGCGCGCCTGACATTATTGACTGATAAATAACGCAGGAAATTACTTTTGATTCCATTTGTATTCACATATCACAGCGTTCCAATTAATCAGCAGCAATTTCTGCTCCGGCATTACCTTTTATAAATGTATTCAATTTCATGGCAAATCACAGATGCTACAGCTTATTAAACCCCTCTTGATCTCGCACTAACCTTAATGTAACGTGCACGCGCTCTGCATTGCAGAGGCCTAATAATACCGTGGCAACTGCAGGCTTCTTTCTAACACATTATTTCACATGTTTCGAAACCACAAACCATGTTAGCACAGTAATAAACACCACCCAGCCCTCCGCTGTCCTGCTCGCAGCTAAACCTACACGACTTTGCACACTGTCAGCCAGGATGTGGTCAACTAACAGCTTACCATGTTTGCCTTCTGAAAATGATGCTCGTTCAAGTTACAAGAAGCTTGACTCACGCCACCGTAGGTTCGATGCATTTTAGATCGTACAAACCCCAGACGTTAGACCTTAAACGTATGGGTCGTTCTCAAAAAATGTTGGTTTTCCATCTTACAAAATTTGTTGCTTTGAATACAATTTAGTTTTTATGCTTAAAAATGGATAGTAAGCATTTAAGTGCAGTATTATAAAATTCTCATGGAAAATATATTCAAAAAATAATGTGTTACTATATGTTTTATATCATTTTTATTATATTTGTGAAATATTGCATCATCTCTAAACAACAACATGCATTCATCAGACTAAAAAAAGTTGTTTTTTTTGTTTGTTTTTTTACATTATTATTATTTTGTGGGTATATTATTACTGATAATTATTATTTTTCAACATAGCAGGGAAATCACTCATGAAGTTTCACCTTTGAAGTACTTTTCTGCATTTTTAATTAATGTTTATTATTATTAGTATTATTATTATTATTATTATTATTATTATTCTTCATGGTGATGAAATCCCTATGACCTTTGACCTCGAAAGAACTTTTCTGCATGTATTTATTTTATTTTGTTTATTTGATTACAATTATTTACTTTTCTGCATGTATTTATTTTATTTTATTTTATTACAATTATTGTCTAACATCAATAATATCAGTGTCAAGAAACAGTGAAAAGTGTTTTCTTTCTAACATAATACATATACATACAAAAACATAATACGTATTTAAAAAATGATTACTGTTATATCATTTTTATTATATTTGTTAAATATTATATCATCTCTAAACAACATACATTCATCAGACTTAAAATCAGAATTATTTATTAGGTATATTATTACTTTATTATTAAAAAACTATTATTTTATTTTTTAACATGGTGAGGAAATAACTATGACCTTTGACCTTTGACAAACTTTTCTGTATGTATTTATTTTTATTTTTTAAATTATTTTATTGTCAGTATCAGTATCAAGAAATAAAGTGAAAAGTATTTTCTTTCTAAAATGTTTTTTTTTTTTTGCATGAAATGAAATATAATATAATATAATATAATATAATATACCAGTATTAAATTCTCATGAAAAGCAAAAAAAATTACTATATATGTTATATAATTTTTATTATATTTGTTAAATATTATATCATCTCTAAACAACATACATTCATCAGACATAAAATCAGAATTATTTTACAGGTATATTACTTTTTTTTTTATTTAAAAAATAATACTTATTTTTCATCATGGTCAGGAAATCGCTTTGACCTTTGACCTAGAAAGAACTTTTCTTTTTGTTGTATTTATTTTTTATCATTATTTTATTGTATTTATTTGTTTGGTGTCTGACATCAATAATATCAGTATCAAGAAATAAAGCGTTTTCTTAAAGATATTTAATTTTTTTTTTTTTTTTTTTTTTTTTTTTTTTTTTTTTTGGTATGTACAGAAATATATAGTATAATATGACATAATATAATATAATTTTTCTGGTACTTTAAATAAAAAAGTGCAACAATATAGATTACATAGAGATTATTATATAAACTGATATAATTTAATACATGTTTTGGCTGTTGGATAATGCTATTTTAAATAGGAATAGTTTATTGTCTTTGATGTTTTTCTTGTGAGTGAAAAGTCATTGATTGTCAGCATATGTGGTAGTGACTCACCTGTTGCTTTGCTGTGAGTGTAAATGCCTGCTGTTTTTCAATTGAGTTAGGATCCACTCTCACAACCAGTGACGAGGATCCCCGCTCACGACTCGCTCTGGACAGATGTGTACAACTCCTGCGAGGGCAAGCTGGGGCCTTCATGTAAGAAAAGCAGGAAGTGTTTTTCATGTGCGTCTCATCCCCACCAATTTGGCCCTCTCCTGCCCTCCCCCTCTTTTTTCCCTGGTAAAAAGCATAGCCATCATGGGATTCAGGCTCCAATTAGTAACCCTTTGAGTGGAGGAGTCGAAACCAGGCAGATGTACTTGTGCAGATGAATGAAGGGGGAAGCGGATGTATGTGCTTGTACTACGAGTCGGGGCTGTTAAATTGGCTCTGATGATTTCCATTTTGTGGCACAATTAGATTAGAGGAAGGAATCGCACGCTGATCAGTGGCTCTGAAATCAGTATGACACGTCTTTGATGAACCCTTCAGTGTTGAGAGAGGGAGATAATGTGACGGAGAGAGAGGAGCCCTGTTTTCACTAGCTCTCCCTGTCTGCCAGGGACCTTTTAAAAAGGATTTTGCTCTGAGATCAGTTTCTTATAAGCAGCACAGGTGGTATCATTTGTTTGTGTGTGCACCAGAAGCACTGACACAATTTTGACAAGAAAATGTAGCTACTGGAGAGTAATATGAACTAGACCCAAGGGAGACGTGTTTTCAGATCTTTAATCTGCGGGGACATTACCATGAGGATCAGTGTATACAAACAAACTACAATTCAAGCTGTTGAGGGACTTTACCGAGAGACTCTATTCATGAGGGAATCTCTGTGTGGTGTGTGTTTCACAAATCACCTTTGTTTGGTGTGAAATAATGCTGTCACTATCGTATGATAATCCTGCGTCTTACATACAGTGTACAACATGGAATTAAAGTAGATTATGCATGGAGCTTATGCATTTTCTCATTAGTTTTCTGCATGTTGGTGTATTTAATGTTAATGACATGACTTGATTAGCTGTTATTTCACATTTTAGTGTTATTTGTTTATCTTATTTGATGTTTTAAATATCCACAATTATATGTGCACTGATTTTGTTGACAATTTAAAATTTAAGCAACATTGTGATTACCACAGTGATTTTAATGAGCTTTTTATTTGGCTATTAAGTTGTCTAAACAGCGTGTCATTAGACTAGTTTTGTGTTAAGAGAGTGTTACGAGACATTTAAATAGCAGCTCTGATTTAAACGGTGGCAGTGTTTGGTTGATTTTCGTGAATCAGTTCAAACTGTCTGGTTTAAGGAATCGATTTGAAACTTTGATTTAGAGATTTGTGCTTTTTTTTATGTTGACCAATCTACAGCTTTAAGCTATTTCAGAGCGTTTGCATAAAGTGCTATTCCAAAGTTTGGGGTTTGTAAAAAACAGTTTGTTTTCTATTTTTTAAATATATTAAAAAAAATATATATATTAACCCCCCCTAACATTTTTAAACCTAACCTTAAAGGGATAAATCACCCAAAAATGAAAAAGCCCATTTTTAAACCTAACCTTAAAGGGTGACAACTTAAATATTTGAGTTGAATCAACTTAAAATTTTAAGGCAGCTGGGTTACTTACCCATCTGTTAAGTTTAGCAAACACAAATATCTAAGTTGTTACTTAAGTTAAATAAACTTATTTTAGTTACCTGAACTTAAAATTTTAAGGCAGCAGGGTGACAAATTGTTTTAAGCTGAGTCAACAAATCGTGTTTTTTATTTTTTACAGTGTAGGTGTATATGACTTCCTTCTTTCAGACGAATCCAATCAGCGTTATATTAAAAATTATCCTGCCACTTCCAAGCTTTAGAATAGCATGGGTGGGTGTTTCTCTTCATCAGTCCAAAACAAGTCCAATAAAGTGCGTCCATTCATAATAAAAAGTGCTGTCCATATTTAAAACGTAATAATCACTTTAATCTAGCTTGTGCCAGCTAGTCGTACACGGAAGCAGCTCCGGGCGGATGACGTATGATGTATTCATTACGCATGTGCCAGTGAGTCTCACACAAACCAGCGTTAGTTTACAGGAGCAAAGGAAGCAAAGTTTCCTAGGAAAACCAGTCTCCTCTTGGTTTCCTCCAACATTTTTCTTTACAAATTCTCATTCTTCAACTTCTAAGTCATGACCGGTGCTGTGTTTACCTATCTCCATGGCACATGCACATTTGTCACTTCTGAGCAATGCATGCGCAACGCCGACATCCTGCGACATCTGTACAGAGATGCTTCCATGTAAGTCCAGCTGGCGCAAGCTAAAAGTGATTGTTACGTTTTAAATATGGATATTTTTCTTACAAAAATGCATCGATTCACTTCAGGAGGCCTTTATTCACCTGCCGGAGCAGTGTGAGGCTCTTTTTGTTATGGATGGATGTGCTTTATTGGACTTGTTTTAGACTAAAGGAGAGAAACACCCGCCCATGCCACTCTAAAGCTTGGAAGTGCCAGGATAAATTTTAATATTACTCCAATTGGATTCGTCTGAAAGAAGGAAGTCATGTTCACCTAGGATGCCTGAAGGGTGAGTAATTAATGGGCTAATTTTCATTTTTGGGTGAACTAACCCTTTGAAAAGTTTTTAAATATACTTTTCTATTGCTGTAATTTCACATTCAATCTTCAAACTAATGTAGAAATGACATGAAGTATATTTTTAATATTTGTTAAATATTTTTTATGACTGAAGGCGAGTATCATTGATACCAATATTACTGATGTCTCTAGGAAATTATTCTTTTTCCTAATATTTAACCATTGACTGTAGCTATTCAACATTACAGTATAATTGAGAGCTATCAGTTTTAATATTTATTAGACTTTAACTTCTAATTTAAGTGAGCTTAAACCAATCTTCACATAAACCTATTATTTACCTGTGCCCTTCAGCAAGTAGGAAATACACAGAAATTGAATAGCAAACACTAAATTAAATATAGGTGAATCCTTAAAGCTACAGAAGTTATTGATTTCCTCTTTTTTTCTTTGATTAATAGAAATCACAGCAGCTGGATTATTAGGTTATTTGACTGCTTTTACTTTAAGATGAAATGTTTCTGATTGTCCATCAAGAAATCAACAGGTGCGTCTGTGATCGGCTACATTGCTCAGCACTGCAAAAAAAACATTGTAAATAGTAACTTTCAACGCTCTTCAGAGCACAAGTGCAAACGCACTTGGTTCTAGACGTAAAACAAAATTTATGAAAACAAATTCAGAAGTGAAGGGTGAAGATCACCAGGCACTGAAAGTTAAAAAAAACCCAAAACTTTATCATTTCTAAAAGCATACAGCACATGACGCGTTTCTCTCTTTCCTCTTCTCTTTTTCTGTCTCCCTTGTATCTTTTTGCCATAGACGGGGAGGCTTGAAAAAATATGATTTGCACATCATTTGGATAGCACGATGGCATTATGCAACGCATTTCCCTGTTAGTGGCACAATTGAATTGAGAACACAGAGATGTTTGTGCCCGTGAGGGCAGAGTGACACGCGCTTGTAGAGGAGTGACGCTCGACATGTAACAGGCCCTTCTGATGTGACTGTTGACAGACGATTCGCTCTCCTCTCGGCTCCGTTTCACATGTAGTGGCGTCACTTTGAAGGGTGTAGCTGTAAGCCATATCCTCCCTTGTTCACTGCACTTGTTTCAATATTTAATGGCAAAGGTCAGCCGAGCGAAGCCGCTGCCCCACATAAAGGATTGTGGAGGAGTTGTCTGTCAACTCGGAGGAGTTGTCGGCCGCTCCGTTCCTCACAGGTTCTCAAACAGACATGATGAATTGGTGGTGATTGATCGGCCCTTATCAACACGCCGTCAAGTTTCTCGTGTGTTGGTGTAACACTGTCCTCATTGTCCCTGTAAAGCTGTAATGGAGATCGTTGTGCCAAATTAATAGGTTTGTTTTTTTGTCGTGTTGATTTTTGCGAGTGCATTTGGACATTGTGAGGGTGGATTTTATTGTAAGTCTTTCTGTCGAGCTGCAGGAAGAAAACCATACGGTTGAAGCCTCTCGTTGGACCACTGTTGCCTTTTGAAAAAGGCAGAAAGTTTCCCTTTTCCTCGCAGGAGAGATAAGGCCAAGTGCCTGTGAGGATTACATTGGCTAAGCCCTTATCACTCCAGAAAACTCACCGCCTGCTTCAGTATGACTGCACGTTAAAATCAAGAGGAAATATTCCTCTTTTAAGTGTTCTTATTCCCATTGAAAGTCATTACTGGGCCAGAAGAGGACGAGACTTTTTTTTTTTTTTTTTTTTTTTTTTTTTCTTTTTCCAGCCAGGATTTTTTTTTTTTAATTCTCACTCCTGCAGACGGCTGGCTGAGGACTGCTGTTTAACACACAGTCAGGTGGCTCTGTCAGAGCTGTGGCACTAAATGTCCTCTTTATTACAAAGGCATTTCTAATATCCTCAGGATGATTGTTATTCGGATGCGAGGCTGTCATGGTTACAAAACATAGAGTCTTGGACATCTCGATCTTAAAGGGATAAGTCCAAGAATGAAAAATATAATCATTATGTTGTTCCAAGTTGTTTTGTAACCCTTAACCCGTTCTTTCTTACAAGTGGAACACAGAAGAAATGATTTATGATGTAATATTTAATAAGCTGTGTAGATAGATACACTGCCGTTCAAATGTTTGGGATCGGTTTTCTGCTCATCAAGGCAGTTTATTTGATTAAAAATACAGAAAAAAATGCTATATTGTGAAATATTATTGCTATTTAAAATAGTAGTTTTCTGTTTTGATATACTTGAAATGTAATTTATTCCTGTGATGCACAACTACAGTTGTGCTGCTTAATATTTTTTTTTTTTTGGACCCTGTGATACTTTTCTTGTGCTATTTGTGATAAAACGTTAAAAAGAACAGTATTTATTCAAAATACTCATGTTTTCTAACAATGTAAGTCTTTGCTATCACTACAAACTTTTAAATGGTAGTTTATATTGTTACAAATGATTTCTATTTTAAATAAATGCTGTTGTTTTTAACTTTTTATTTATTTAAAAAATTCTGAAAAAAGTATCACAGCTGTTGTCAACATTGATAATAAATTATCATATTAGAATGATTTCTGAAGGATCATGTGACACTGAAGACTGATGCTGAAAATTCAGTTTTGATTACAGGAATAAATTACGTTTTAAAAATAAATTCACATAGAAAACTGTTATGTTACATTGTAATAATATTTCACAATATTACTGATTTTCTGGTTTTTGATCAAATAAATACTTGTAATTGTTGTTAGATAATTGTTATTTTTTTATATGTTTATTTAATATTTAAATAGTTATAATATAACAGTACATATAATATCATAGTAATAGTATTTTTATAGTTTTATTATTATTAGTAGTAGTAGTACTGTATATAAACATAAAATAAAATTAATATATATTTTATTTTATATTTGTATATTTAATTTTATTACTGTTATACTGTCATTGCTGTTAGATTTTGTAATTTTGATATATTGATATATATTTAATATTTCTATATTTATAATACAGTAGTACATTTATTATTTTTTTATAATATTACTGTTATACTTGTATGACTGATAATTTTGTAATTTTAGAATATTTAAATATGTATTTATAATTTAACAGTACATATGTTATTATTTTATTGTATTATTGTTAGTAGTGTATATACACACAAATATATTTTATTTTATACTTGTATAGTAAATATTACTGTTACTGTTTTGTTAGATAATTTTGTAAATGTATATATTTTTTAAATATATTTATATATTTATATAACAGCACATTTATTGTTGATTTTTCTGAATTTTTGATCAAATAAATGCAGCCTTAATGAGCATAAGAAACTTCTTTTTAAAAAAAAAACTTAAAAAATATTACTGATCCCAAACTTTTGAATGGCAGTGTATATATGTATAATGCTTCCTTGCTGAATAAGATTATTAATTTCTATTATATATTGTATGTACTGAAATATGTAGGATAACTTCAGCAAATATCAAGATTTTTAGTATTGTCTTTAAATTTAGGTCTGTAAAAAAATTATGCTCATATCATAAAGACATCTTTTATAAAGATAAATATATATTTTTAGTTTGTTTGTTTGTTTGTTTTTTAAGCTTGACGGCCCATAGTCTCATTCACTGTCAATATATGGACAAGAACAGCTGTGATATTCTTAGAAAATAAGTCATAAAGGTTTAAAGTGGCATGAGGGTGAATAAATAATGCAGCATTTTCATTTTTGGGTGAAGTATCCCATAAAGTTTCGGTGTTAGATTCTATCTCTTTCCATTCATCTTTCATTTACATCTCAGCATGTACACGGTTTTGATGCCCGTCCTCTTTTACCCCCATTTTTCTTTAGCTTCCGTCTCACTTTCCTCTGCTGTTTGTCCTTATTTCTCTCTGTCCTAACCTCCCTCCCTCCTTCTATCCATCTGTCTCTCTCAGTGAGCCCCGTGATCTCTCTCTCTCTCTCTCTCTCTTTCCTCTTCGGTCTCCCAGCGAAGCTAAAAATGAATTGGTTTCTTTGAAGTTTCATTGAGTGCTTTATTACAGGACTAAATAATGCACGCAGTGGCAGAGAGTTTTTCCTTCATTAAGACATGCTTCCTGTCAGCGTACACCTGACTTCCTCAGCGATAATCAATCCTGTGTCCGGTAACCAGTCCTTAGGGGTGCTCTCTATTTGCCTCGCTTTTATTGATTATGATTATGAAGACAGTGTCTCTCTGTGGCTGTCGGCAGCCGCTCTATTATGTTTTCCGTAATCATACATTAAAGTGGTCAGAAATTAGATAAAAGCAGCCGTCGGATCACATCCTGATTGCGAGATATTCAAGTCAATATGAAACCAAATTGATAATGTTTGCTTTATTAATACACTTCTTTGGGCATATTGTAAGTGATTTAATAGCTACGCTAAATAAAAAAGGTTGTCCTCATAATCCTTCATCATATGATGTGCTCTGCCTCCAAAATGATTATCCTTTAGGACTAACGTTCATACACAAACAGCTATTCAATAATAATAATGATATTGATAATAACAAAAAACAACAACAAAACGATGATTAAAAAAAAAAAACAACAATAATAATAATTGTAATAATAAAATGTACTGAACAATATTATAGTGTACTGTATTATAAATATATAAATATTAAATAAATATATAAAAAATGATTAAAATGATCATATATAATTATACATTGTTTACACATAGTTATACATTATAATTAACATATAATCATTATAATTAAGATAACATATAACAGTAAGAATATTTAATATAAAAATATAACATAAAATGTATTTTAATTTTATTTTGTGATTATATCCTCCTACTATTGCTACTAATATAACAATAAAATTGTTGTTGTTTTATTGTATTAGTAGTAGTCTATACACAAAATAAAATGAATCTATTTTTTATATTTTTATATTAAATATTTTTACTGTTATACTATTGCTGTTATTTTAGATAATTTTATTTTATTAATTTTGTTTTTTTTTTACATATTTATGTAGTATTTGTTGTTGTTTTTAGTAGTAGTAGTGTATATGCAAACAAAATGACTGAATATATATTTTATTTTAGATTAAATATTACTGTTATACTGTTATTGTTAGATAATTTTGTAGTTTTATTTTTATATCTTTATATATTTATAATATAACAGTGCATGTATTTACATTTTGTAGTAGTGTGCATATACACACAAAATAAAATTAATATTTTTATTAAATATTACTGTTATACTGTTATTGTTTTGTTAGATAATTTTGTAATTTTATCATTTTTATTTAATATTTAAATATTTATAATAGTATTCTTTTTTTTTATTTTAGTAGTAGTAGTGTGTATATACACAAAATAAAATATATATATATTTTTATATTAAATATTATTACTGTTATACTGTTATTGTTAATGTTTCTATATTTATATATTTATAATACATTTATAATTTATTTATTTTTATAGTTTTGTAGTAATGTATATACCCAAAACAAAATGAATTATATATGAATTATATATTTTTATTAAATATTATTATGATTTTTTTATATTTATTTAATATTTATATATTTATAATAACCGTATATTATGATGTTGTTATTATTATTATTGTTATTATTATTATTTTAGTAGTAGTAGTAATATACACAAGATACAGTTAGTATATATATTTTTTATAATTTTATATTAAATATTATTACTGTTAATGTTATGTTAGATAATTTTGTAATATATATATTTTTTGTTTATATAATATATAATATATTTATATATTTATATTATAACAATGCATTTTTTTTATTATTATTATTATTATTATTATTAGTATTAGTATTAGTATTATTATTGGTGTTATCTTACGCTACTTAGGCTACTGTTACTGTTGAATAGTGTGTAATATTTTTGTAGTACGATTTTACTGGGGGTTAAAAAGCTAATTGGTGTTCATTACGATTATTTAATTAATAATGGATAACGATTCCAGTACGTTTGGAGCATGAAAGTAATGCATCAAGTGTAACTCATAAGACATTATTCCCAGCGCAGTCATTTGAACACTGATTCAAATGAAGAAATCAATAAATTGTTTCATTACATTTTGTGATATTCTTCCAAGGGATTAAAATGCAATAGATGGAAGTTAAATTTCACAGCTGTAGAATTGGATTGTCGGATGCTAAATAAGAAGCACCACCGTTTTCCCTCTCCTTCCTTCACGTCTCTCAAGGCTTCAGTAAATTTAAGCCCTCTCAGGGTTTTGTAGTTCGCTCAGCACAGATTGCCTTAAGTGGCTTATGCCAATTGCAGTTTCTTGGTGCGGGCAGGGAGATGCCGCCGAGGGGGAGGGCAGGAAGCGAGGGGAGCATTTAGCCATGCAATTACAGACAGAATGACTCCATAGGTCCTCTCTCTCTTTCTCTGTGTGTGTGTGTGTGTGTGTGTGTAATGTGCAGTACGGATGAGCTTCTTCCAGCCTAAACTCCCCCCAACCAAACAAGCAGAGCCTAAAACAGACAGCATATTTATCAGTCCATGTGGCGTTGTGGCATCAAGCCTTAAAGTCATGCGGAAGGGCTTCTTATAGCAGCTTCCATCATATCACACTCCTATATGCTACAACTACAAGCTGTTTCATATTTGCTGGCATAGAAGAGGCCCTTGTGCACAGGGCTTTCCTGTGTCCGCTCCAGCAAATTTAATCATATTTAATGTGTTTTTTCTTAATTTTTTCATTCTGTTCTTTTGTATGCTAAATGAGCTTCTCAGCCACATGGGAAAAGTTTCTTCACAGGTCACTGCAAACCTGTGCGGCCCTTTTAAATGTGCTAAAGAGCCGTGGAGGAAGTCAAAGATCTCAACGGATGCAAAAAAAGAAGTAAACTTATGGTAATGAGGAAATCTACTTTATTTTTAGTATAACTTTGGGAGTTCTACTTCTGGTTTCTAATGTATTTTGGGCTGCTCTTATTATTCGTAACAGTTTTTTTGTAGAAACTGTATTTGCATGGGGGGACCATCAGTGTATTACCTAGTTTAGTTTGTCTTATAATTACAAACGCGGCAGTTAAACTAGAAGAATAATGGTTAGTATTTAGTAAGGGTAAGTGTAAAGACTCTAAAGAATCTAGGTCTTTAAATCCTGGATCTCCACCAAGATGTTTTTTTTGTTTTTGTTTTAATGCTCTCTGATTGTAGGGAATAAAGACTGGCCTTGGTTGCCTCCTGATATTCCAACAGAGGACTTAAATCATCATGCCTGATGAAGGAAATTATATATTTGTAAAAGTAGTAGGAAGCAAGCTTTTTCATTAAAGGCACAGTCCTGATTCAGTAGGTGTGCAGTAAACAGGCTTTATATGATGTTAGTTTGCCTTATCATAGACTCTCTGATGTGGAGAATTCAAGTTCAAATGGCTGTAGATGATTGTGAGCAATAATCTTTCTTGTTTCGTGGCTTTTCTGGAATACTTGATTCTGATTGGTCAGTTACCGCTTTCTGTGGCCAGATATTTTTGCATAATGAGCACTAAACGGTTTATTTGACTCTTGTCCCTGTCTGTTGATGTCCTGCAATATACAAGCTTTATGAATATTATCACTTGTTCTCACTAATGACTAATGTAATATTTAATAAACAAAATGTATTATTTCTCACATCATAAAATTACTAATTTAATATTCAATGAATAAAAATGATTGTTGTTGTTGTTATTATTATTATTATTATTAGTAGTAGTAGTAGTAGTATTGATATTTCACATGCTAAAATGACTAATGTAATATTTAATTAATACAAATTATTTCTCACATCATAAAAATGACTAATGTAATATTTAATTAATAAAAAAAATTATTTCACACATAATAAAAAGAGTAATGTAATGTTTAATGAATAACAGTTACTATTATTTGTCATATCCTAAAATTATGAATTATGAATATTACAAATTATTATTATAGTAGTTGTTGTTGTTGTTGTTGTTGTTGTTGTTGTTGTTGTTTCTCATTTCATGAAATGACTAATGTAATATTTAATGAACAAAATTATTATTATTATTATTATTATTATTATTATTATTATTATTATTATTATTATCTCACATTATAAAATGACTAAAATATTTGATGAATAAAATTATTAGTATAATTATAACTACTACTACTACTACTACTACTATCATTTATCTGATCATAAATTACAAATGTAATATTTATTGAATACATATTATTAATATTATTATTATTATTATTATTATTATTAATTTCTCATCATAAAATAACTAAAATATTATTTAAAAAATTACTACTACTACTACTATTATTTTTCTAATCATAAATGACAAATGTGATATTTAGTTAAATAATAATAATAATATTATTATTATTATTATTATTATTAATTTCTCACGTCATAAAATGACTATTATATTTAATGAATAAAAATATTACTTTTACAAATGTAATATTTAAAGACTATAGATTATTAAATATTATTATTATTATTATTGTTGTTGTTGTTATTATTATTATTATTATTATTTTCTCACATTCTAAAATGACTAATGAAATATTTAATGAGAATAAAATATTTTTTAATATTACTCTTATTATTCTCACATCATAAAATGACAAATTTAATATTTAATGGCTATAAATTATAATAATAATAATTATAATAATTATTATTATTATTTTTATTATTATAATTATTATTATTTTCTCACATCATACAATGACTAAAGAAATATTTAATGAGTAACAATTATTTTTCATTTTTATTTTCTCACATCATAAAATTACAAATGTTTATTTATTAATATTTATTATTATTATTATTATTATCATCTTTCCCACATTATAAAAAGACTAATGTAATATTTAGTGAAAAATTATTATTATTATTATTATTATTATTATTATTATTATTATTATTATTATTATTATTATTATTATTATTATTATTATTATTATTTTCTCACATCATGAAATGAATAATCAAATATTTAAAAATATATATTATCTTTTCTTAGTCATAAAATGACTAATGTAATAATTGATTAATATCATTTATTACTATTGTTGTTGTTGGGGGGGTTGTGATAATGACCATCTTGACTGTCCATGATTCTTTACACATCTACTATATAAATATAAAATACAGTTATGTAATTATGTTAGGTAATGTTTGCATTTAACTTCACACATGTGTGCATAAGCTATATCGTTGAAAACCGTTTTGATCCTGATAGTTTAACCTTGTGTGATGAATAATTGATTATCACAGGAACACTGTATTAAACGTTTGTTTCCAGTGACCTGCCCAGCTCCTCATCCTCTTCAGCTTCCTCTTGTGATGCTGCGCTGGAAGGTGACGAGGGCTGATTTGGTATCTGACACAAGTGTTCACTCTTTTTCTCTCTTTCTCTCTCTCCTTTCAGTGTCTGGTCTCAAGGGTGATGTATACCAGAGCTGCTTGTCTGCTGTTTCTAAGGGCAAACAGTCTCTCGCCTTGGCCACCACTCTAATTACCATGGCCTTGGCAGATCAATGACTGATCCTTTTTTTTCCCCCCATTGCACAAATGTGTCACTTTAGCTGTGTGTCTTTCCATTAGCTCGCTCAATCATTGGTGGCTGATGAGACAGGGAGCAGCATGCCTTTCTTATTGGCTAAGGTCCAAGGCCTCACTAATATAATCCTCTCCATCGATTATGTTCTGTTGACTTTCAGGAGAATTTTTTAGAGGAGTAATTAGGAGCCGCCCGCCCCGCAGCTGCTCCGAGAAGCCAAATACATTAGTATGTACCATCTCTTTTTAAAAGCACCAATATCCTCGTTGCTGTCGGATATGTTATTACACTCTCATTTTCTTGTAGGGATAGAGGGTGACATTTACATAATGTAAGTTAAAGTGATCGTATTTTTAAAGAGGAAGCGCTGTGACATCATCCAATTGGATCATTTAATAATCGGATGCAGCCGGATTCTTTTGTTAGTCTTTTAGCAAAGGTCTTTTTAATATGAGGAGCTTAAAAAATATCATCCTGTATGTGATTATCAGGCCTACACACAATCTGCGCCTCGCAGGTTTCCACAGAATTGGAACGAAATGCCAAAATTAAATATGCTTTAAAGGAGACCTATTATGCCCCTTTTTACACAATGTAATATAAGTCTCAGGTGTCCCCAGAATGTCTCTGTGAAGTTTCAGCTCAAAACACCCCACAGATCATTATATCATTTTGAAAATGCCCGTATTGAGTGGAAGTGTAAACACACTGTTTTTTAATGCATATCGCTTTAAATGCAAATAAGCTGCTGTTCCCCGCCCCCTTTTCCAAAAACTTCTGATAAATGGTTTTCTGAACGCACAGAAAGCAGCTGTCACACAGCATGTGAGTACTAAACAAAGTTCTCTTTCATGTCTTATTACGCTTAAACGGTCAAATACACACAAGTTTATGTTAAAAACATACATGAGCTACAAAAACAGCCGGTTAAGTCTGTGAAGGTAAAAAGCTGGGAAAGAAATTGCATGTCTATATTAGATCAGTGTGGCAGCAGCATAACATACAGTAAATAAATCAATAAATCCACTGCTCACTTGTACCCTCCCTAAGCAAGAAAGAAATCTGACACGCTCATTTTCTCACATGCATAATTACTTTCATCATATGTATATTTATTGCACCAGAAAATTATGCTATTTAAAAGTTTGGGATCAGTAAGGATTTTTAAAATGTATTTAATTTAATTAAAATGATTTAAAAATAGTGGTAAAGACCAAAAAAAAACAAAGACCAATAAAGTCAGCTTTGCATCACTGGAAAAAAAAAAAAATAAATAAATAAAATTTAAAAAATAATAACTATATAATAACTATATAATTATAGTTATAAAAATTAATAAATTAATATTATTTAATAATATAAATTAATTATTATTATTATTATTATTATTATTATTATTTAAATATATCATGTTTTCAGCTTTTTTGCTAGTCTTTAGAAAGCAGAATGAAATGGTAAAAGAAATGAATATTTGTACATTAAAAATATGATTACATTAAAAATAATAATAATGCATCACTTTCAAACATTTCACTTTCATAGCCTTTAAAATACATTTTTCCCCTTTTTTTTCTTTCATTTTTAATTTTCTTTTTTACATTTATTTTCCCTATTTCAAACACAAAGCCTTACAAAATCTAACAAAATCAAAAATAAAAAAAAGAACAGAAGACAAAAAGAAGACATTTAGGCTGTAGTGGAGATAAAAATGTCATTATTTTATCTTTGTTATTAAAAAATAAAAGCAAAGATACACATTACAAATACATATAATATACAAATAAAACAAACCGTGCTTTATTTTTCAGGTACAGTAGGTTTATTTAGCAGTAGCATTCAAGAAACTGAATGAACAAATATAAAAATTACACTATATACACTGTATAAAATATACATTAGTTTTACTTTTAAGTTATTTTTTATTATTTTTTTGCTAGTCTTTAGAAATCAGAATGAAATGCTAATGAAAAATTACATAAAAAAATATATTTAATACGTTACTTTCAACCTTTTAACTTTGATAGCCCTAAAAATACATTTATTGAATTTTCTGCCAAACCCCTGTCACCCCCCATGTGACTCTTTGGGCGCCCCTGCGTCCCCATTTGAAAGCCCTGTGGTTAAATTATAGTTGCCATTAGTGGACCTCCATAACAAAATCATAACATTCAAAGTTATCCCCAGTGATGACTGCCCTGCCAATCATTCACGGAGCTCTTCACATCCTCCACCCCTCGCGTGTTAGTTTATTAAACATTTTAGCTTATTAATTATGCTTTCAGATGCCAATAAGCGTCTAATACTCTTAGTTTAACACACATTACCATATTCACATCCATCCACAGACTTTCTAAAATCAACACCAAAAAATCCTGGTGATGACTTAATTCAGGTGGCTTTATAAAAAAAAAAAAAAAAAAAAAGATGAATACTGATTAGCCCTTTTTAGGCAAGTGTTTTGCGGCAAATCATTTCTAATTGAAAAGTAGCGCTGCATGTTATGATAATGTTACAGGCGTCTCATTGCATTCCAAAACACCCTAGTTGGGAGGACAGGAGAGGACTTGTTGCATAATTACATGCTCTATGAGCCGATCTGTCTTGTCTTTGAAAGGATAATTGCCTGAGTGTCCTGATGAAACCTTTGTAGTTGAGAGAGAAGAGAAGCCGGTGGAGTTGTGCCACCCACCACGAATGTGTGGGGCATCAACTTGGCTCTTTCATTCCTCACAGTTATTTTTAAGCAAGGCAATTTACTCAATTGACTCTATGTACACAGCGTCTGCGGCTCTCAACCGACGATCGGATCTGCGTAAAAGCCTCGTCTCTTGTCGTGTTCGTACGCTCGGAGGTGTACGTATGCAAAAATCCTTTAATAGAAAAAATCAGCGAATATAATGTAATCTGTTTATGCTCTTTAAAATGCGGCAAGAGCATGAGTTGCACTGGCGTCAAACGCAGGTTATTATGCTCCAGCGAGCTTCTCATTTTCTTTGTTTAGAAAATGGCGTTCGCCTGATGTGACCTCGGCTCAGTGTTTGGAAGTGTCCTGCCCGCTATGTGATTTTGGTTTATAGTGCACATCATGTGAGTAGCCGGCCCTCACGTTGGGCGGCTGCTAATGTTTACATAATAGATGTCAGGTTGGCTGAGGCCTGAGGTCCGTCAACACACACTAACTCACAGCGGACCTCAGCTCACTTCACAAAGCCCGCTGTTCCCATTTAAGGTGCTTGACCCAGATTTATTAACGACCTTTAGAGTTATTTTGCACAATAGCATGAGGAACGAGCTGAAAATAGTGACGATTCTCGCTCCTCACGGTAGAATAGAAGGTCACGTCCGCCACTGACCGTTGCTCGTGTTGCCAGCGCTGGCCTGCTTTCCCCTTTATGAATGACTGATGTTGCTATCAAACACCCTGCCCACATTTAGTCTCATCGTTAGGCATTGACAAGAGGCACTGCTGTTGATGTTTTCATCAGGGACTCTCTCCACAGTTGCCGTCAGATGATTATTTAAACAGCCATTAATCATTAATGGCCCACTTTTGCATGCGCTCTTATGTTTCTGAGGGCGCGAGAGCCCGTTACGCTGCGTGGCACGTCGCAATCGAAAAAACGCCTTCGAACGCGGCTTATATTTCACTTTTAGCCTACGTCTCTATGCGAGGGCAGGCATCGAGTTTGACAGCCTTCACACTACGTTGGATGTGTTTACACATTTGTTTCCTGTGGCGTTCGAATGGGATTTGACAAGCCCGAAGAGCGTGTGGAGGATTAATAAGCCCGACGGAAAGACTGAGACTGGTGTAGAATATGTATCCACTTAAAGCAAGACGAGGCCAGACTGTGTTCTTGGCTCGCGATTCCACGTCTTCTGGCATCCCGGCGTTCAATGGCGTAAATTTGCTGTAGACAATAACATATTACCTCCTCTTGGCATCGTGCCGTAAATTAAAAGTAGTTTTTCTGCTCTGTGATTATTACTCTTGGCTGCTTCGGCTTCTTTGGCTGTAACCCTAATAGTTATGAGCAATTCACTGAAACAATGTTAAACAACGACTTGATGAAATCAGAGCAACTGTTGATTTAAAGAGATAGTTCACCTTAAAATGAAAAATCTTCTTTTTTTCCCACCCGCATTAAGACGCCATTAAACTTTTGTTCATCTTTATAACACATGAAGATATTTTTAATATTCTCTCATCATTGAATGTCCACACAACCAGAAAGTACAAAAAGGAAACTTTTGCAATGTTTGTGTACATTTTGTTTGTTATTGCTTTCAACAGACAAAAAAAGAGAATATTAAATATATCTTAATTTTATTTTCTTTTTTTTTATGTGAATGAAAGTCTTATGGGCTTGGAATAGGGTTGGGTGATATGGCAAAAATATATCAATTTTTTTTCAGGGAAATCACAATTTTGTCACAATTTTTTTTTCTGTGCAGTATAAACTTGTTTCCCTATTTTAAGAACACAGCTTTGCAGGGTAACAACAAATAAAATTAAAAGAATGGCAGATATTTAGGCCAAAGTGGGCAAAGATAAAAAAAAAAAATACTGTCATAATTTTATCTTTGTTATTAAGAAATAAGAACACAATTAAACAAACAGTGCTTTATTTTTTAAGGAACAGTAGGTGTATTTAGCAGTAGCATTCAAGATATTGAGAGAACAAATTAGAGCTGTCACTAACGATTATTTTTTTAATAAAAAAAATATATTTTTTAATAAATTTTTTTATTTATTTATTTTTTTTGTAGTAATAAATATAGACCTAAGTGAGACAACAAAACATATAAACTCAGAGTGAGGCTTTAAAATTTTATTTTGAAATTGCTATAAAGAGTTAGCATATTGAGAAAGATAATGGTGTATTCCCCTGTTTGCATAGGTTTATAAATGATTTACCTTACAAATTGTTATGGTGCATGTTGCATTCCGATTATAATAAATCCAAACTCACAACAACATGCAGAAATGGAGTTTGAGAGGCTCCACACATGTAAATAATAACAGTTTGTGTAGTAGCATTTACTGTGAACAGAGCCACTCTGAGATGCAAATACGTAACCAACCCGCATGTAAATAATTAAAGTGCGTATATTAAACCTTCATTGCATATATTTATTTCATTGAATCGTAGCGTTTGTGAATTCTTAATAGCATTATGCTTTATTATGATTTTTAAATGGGTTTAACGTGTAATGTGCCGTATCCGGTATTTTGCCGATTACTCGACACGGGCAAAATGCAATTGAAGATTTTTAAAAATTGGATACTCAAATAGAATCAAGGAATCGCTGCAGAGCTAGAATGAATATAAAAAATAATGCACTAAATACACTTCACTGTGTAAATTATACATTGATTCGTAGCCGTATTAAAGTTCTTCAGTCAAGAGCAGTCAGTCAGTTTTGTTGTTTTATTAACATTAAAGGGATAGTTCACCGAAAAATGAACCCAAACAGTTGCTGGCCCCCAGTGACTTCCATAGTTTTTATCAAAGTCAACAGGGACCAGTAACTATTTGGTAAACCACATTCTCTTTTTAGCACAAGAAAGAAATGAATACAGGTTTGGGACAACATGAAAGTGAGTAAATAATGACAATTTTATTCTTTGGATGAAGTACAATTAGTACAGTTAGTCTGCTGTTGCTATAGGGCTTCAGCTGTTTACTTTCACTTTAGACATAACCAACTGTTTCTACGTAAACCTTGTGTGTTTTTGACAGTATTAGCACCATCAGACACAAAAGATAACTTAGTCCAGTAGTCAGGCATTGTTTGACGGTCTTTTTACAGTGTAAGCACTTATGCGCACATCAGAACAGCATGCGAATGAATTGTTTAACCAGCAAGACTTTAAAACACATTCAAATAATGTACTTTTGTTATCGCAAATAAGTGCAGCGTCCCATGAGTGCAGCTCTACCACTAAGTTAACATTACATATGAATGTATGTCAAGTTGTACAGTATGTTGAGATTGAGGCGCAAGAACTGCACATGATAGAATAAAGCAGTAAGCCCCCAAGAAGTTTAGAGTAAATTTATAACAGCTAAGGGGTGTTGTTAGGCATGACGCGGAGCAGTTTTATAAAACCCCCTTTATAAAACGGTTATTCCATATACGTATTAAAGTTTCACAAAATAAAACAGAGCTGATAAAGTGTAATGAAATTGATAAAAAAAATTATTCTTCCACCAAGTAATGTAGTTCCTTAGAAACGGTTGTGACTGTAACCAGAGATCGTCTTACTATAGGGAGATGAGAAGGTCTGTATTACTTACTATTGGAGAAAGCTTAACGGCTAACTTGGATCACGTGTTCCTTAATAAACAATCACATTACAATCTTGACGTCACTGAATTTTAGTCAGAGTTGTGCGACACGTAATTGCCGTTCACGGATACCACAGGAATGGATGAGAAGTGCCGTAAGCTGAATCCCACCTGTTGCAAAAAGTCAGCGATTTCTCTTATAAAACAGCATTTGTTTCATGGTAAACTCTAAAAATAGTTAAATCCAAACATGTGGAAGATTAGGCTGTCGATTCATTAAACAATAAGCCGTTTGCTCTAAAAAAGCTATTTATTCAGCGTAGTAGAGCCTCTTCTCCATGAACATTCATTCAAAACAAAAAAAAAAAAAGGCCTCTGGTCTCCTTTCCCATGTACTGCCAGATTAGAAGGGTTAGCTTTAGCCGTTACGCTTTTTCTCTAGAAAATGCAAAAATGGCAAAAAAAACAAAACATATTTTCCACCAAACAGTGTAGTTCCTCAGAAACAGTTGTGTATACAAAGTTGTATGTTTGTAGAGTCATTTACAACAACTTCAAAGCAGCTCAACCAATCGGAATCAAGGACTGGAATCTGTTTTATAACGTGTGCTGTAGCACGATCCCATGACATTTCATCTTGATATTGTGATTTCACACACTCCTAGTTTGAAACAAAATGTGGGTAAGTGATGATACAACTGTCATTTTTGGGTGAACTATCCCTTTAACGGAGTAAAGACGTCCCCCACTTGTCAAAATCACATTGGTCGCATATTAGCTGTTTACGTTCATCTGCTTGTTTTTTTTTAAACAAAAATATGTTGATGGCAATATTGTTCCAAAGTAGCATCTGTCTCTATACCAATGTGTTAAGCAGACTGTGCAACTCATCCAGGCGAGCTTTCAACAGCATTTTCAATTTACCTTGCGAGCTCCCAGCATGCTGAGGAGCGAGATGGATCCGGAGCCGGCGCGTCAGGTGCCTCTTTGTCTTGTCCAACGAATCAAGCGGTTTTTTTCGGTATCTCAACAGCAGGTGAAAATCTAATTATACCAGGATAGCGAGAGGAGGCGAGCTGTTGCCATATTTTAGCAGCTCTTAATTGTGTGCTAAATAATCTGCCTCATGCACTCACTCCCATGTGGAGTCGCACCATGAAAAATGTCTCTGTGTCTGAAAAAGTCACGGAAAGATGTTTACTTTGTTTTGCCTCCTAAGCTTTCTTAGCGCTAGCGCTTTCCTCTCCCCATCTTGAAGTCTGTCAAACTGACATTTCAACAATAAAGGCAAAACAAACAAACAACACGCCGGTGCACATATAACACCTTATCTGGAGAGAGTCTTCTCTCGCACTACAGTAGATGTTTTGTTATTGGATCGAGGTGATGAATTATTACGCTGGCACCTCAAGGCTTTTGGACTTTCTTTTTTTTGGGTCCGTGCTAAATCCCAGATAAATTCGCTCTCTGAACAGTAAGTACTCGGCACGTTGTGCGAACTCGACAGCTTAAAGTTTTGATCTCTCGGGCTTCTGAGGGATCCTGCGACTCTAATTATGCAAAACCCAGCAGTTCCCTTCAGCTCTCTGATGTCCATCACGGTTAACCTCCTCATAGGGTTAATGTGTCAGGTTCGGGACTCTCTTCCTATCGCTTTGGCGCTGGGTGAGTGTAATTACGACCTGTCTTGTAGCGCTACAAATGAGCGCTCTGGGCCTGCCGCCCCTCGGCTCACAGAATAACACACTCCTCCTGAAGTGGCGGCGGAGAGTGCGTGAGGACGGATGGCTCTCTTTAATGGACCGGCCGTCTGCGAGCGCTCCGGCGATCCGGTAGTCGTGTCACGCTCTGCGTCTCGGATACATGTCAGGCTAATGGAGGTGCTGATTATTTATTTATGGGCATTATTGCTAAATTGCTGATTACATATTTTTCTAGTGTCTAATTTCTTTACACAGTCATTTTTATAGTTGAAGGCTGCGTCGGCCCGCCAGAGGACTGACCTCCCCTTTCCCTCCCACAGCTATTGAAGATGAATATAATAGCCTTGCTCTCCCTAGAGGACGGTGGTTAAGTCGTCTGCTTTTTGAAATGTATCTCGACTTGTATTCACCTGTACCTGTCTGCTGAGAATCCGTCGTGATTTGATTTATTACATTTATAAACATAGTCCTTTCCTGACATCCGTTTCCAGATTTTGATCGTCGATACAATCAGCTGTGTTTATTTTAAACTGGACTCTTAACATGAAGTAAACGCAGAGATTAAGTCCATCACGAAGTGATATTTCGGCTCTGGTTGTTTGTTATGGTTGTCTCTACGTTCATTATAATAAAATGATTCTTTAATCAAGCGCAGACTTTTCCTTTTGGCGTCGCAGCCGGGTAAAGACACGTTTGATGGGGCCCAGGAAGAAATCGAAAAAGAATACCGCGTTTGAAAAGAGCTGGCAGCTGTTGAGCTTTCATGTCACAGGCTGCCTGCCATTAGACTGAGCAGCAATATTAGATAAGGCCCTGTAGAACATGTTTCTTAAGACAGGCAAAAAGAAACCAGATGTGATGTGGACTGTGAGGACTGCAGCGTAGTAAGATGAGCAGCAAACATCAAACATCTTCCAATCCCTTTGGTATGCTCAATCCTGCGGCTTCTTCCTATTAAAATAGATTTATCTAATGTTGAATTGATGTAATTGAGACACTCTGAATAAAACTCTTTCTGATTTTTGGTTCAGTAACATGGCAGTCATTTTAGCCAGATGTATTAATTAAAAACAAAAACATTAAAAAAGCCATTCATACGTTGATTTACAATACAGCTATTTATGTGTTTCGAGAGAGAGAGAAAGAAAATGTTCTACAAAAGAAAACCTTGTTAATTACTTTGGCATACCGTTTTATTTTTTCGTTTTTTGCAGAAGCAGATGTCAAAATACTGTATTATTAATATTTGAAGAACTTTTTTCTGCCAAATCAAAATCATGTGTTCACAACCAGCAAGCAAAAATAACACAACAGGAAATATATTAGAGATATTAGATCATTTCGACTGTTTTATCACAAATCAACATTTGCTCATTGTAAAATGTGGGACAATATTTTATAACAGAATACAACAGGAAAAAGGAATGGAAAAATTAAAAAGGAATGAAATGTATCTATACAGCACTAGATGAATGAAACCTGTAATATGGCAAATAATCTCTGTTAAGAAATCCCATAAGATATATAATTTCTGCCTTTCACACAAAATCAAAAAGGGAGCAAGAAACCAAAACTTTTTTTCTTTTTAAATTTCTAAAGTGTTTTAAATAATTCTTACCTTTTAATATTTTTAATAACAGTATTTTATAACACATAACACAAAAGGAAATATATTAGAGAGGAACCTTGTTGATCCCTGTGACAGAATTTCAAGATCATTAAGTCTTCAATAAAAAGGAATGATATTCATCAATGAATAATTCTTGATATTTGAAATTAGTTTAAACATTTTTGTGAAATATTGATTTAAAATATTTGTCTTTATCTTTGACAGTCTTAAATGGATAGTTCACCCCAAAATTAAAAGGTTTAACAATTTGTATGCATTTCTTTCTTCTGCAAAAGAAATATTTTGAAGATGAAGCAAAGATTTTTGGTTACCCTTAACTTCCATTTAGTGGATCACTTAACTCATGGTTCGGATCATATTGTGGTTTTTGAGTCATGAATCAGACCGTTTTTCAAATAAGCAAGAAAAAAAGTATATATTAAATATAACTTTGCTTTCCATTTATTCAATGTTGGGCATGTTACTGTAAAAAAGTAATTAGTTATAGTTACCAGTTACTTCTCACTTCTTACTGAGTTACAGCAATTAAAAAGTAACTATTGTGTTACTTTTTTAAAAAAATGTTCTAATATGTCAAATAACTTGGATTCCCCCAATATTTAAATATGGTTAATGAATAAAACATTGTTCACTAATTTACACTATTTTAATGTTGCTCTGGGACAATGTGAGAGACACCTTCCAGGGGCTAAACAAGTTACAAATAAAGTAAGGTTGGTGTTACTCAGATACAGAACTGTAATAAATATAAAATAACACTGCATAGTGTTCACTGTACAAATTAAATATAGAGTCATCTTTGTCAAAGCTGTTTTGTATTTGATTAGCATTAATGACAGCAGCAGGTATTTATATGCTGCTGTCCCTTTAAGACCTGATGCGCGAATGCAATATAATGATACACATCCGATTTCTTTCTCAGCTGTTTTCATTCAGTTAAGACATAACCAACTGCGTTTAACAGATTGAATGCAGAGATGGGTTTTGTGTGAATTTGAGTTTTCTTTCACCTCTTCTTGCGCTTGAATGGTTTAAAATCATTAAACACATATAACTTTCAGTTTATTATGGTTCATTTTTGCAATGCATGCCAACTGTGGGGCCTGGTCCGTATGGATCACAAATCAACTACGATCCTTTTAACACCTACTTCCATTCGATGGACAAAGACACTGATATTTTTACATTCCATAGAAGAGTCATACAGGTTCGCAATAAGGATGAGTTAATGATGACAAAATCTTACTTTTTGGGTAAACAATCCCTTTAATTATCATTGAACCTTGTTGAACAGAAATTTGTTACTAGATTAAACTGATTGATTAAATCAGCTGGTCACGGGCCAACAGACGAGACTCCACTATGTTCCTTTTGGTGGACTA